>NC_039251.1:1194305-1512249 GCF_003368295.1 Carassius auratus
CTAGAGCGAGAAAGATGGATCGTTTTCACCGAGTGGCTTGTTTTTGATTGGGGATGAATGGAACACCAGATGTCCATCAATATTTAGTAGTAAACATCACAAACCTGCATCACAATGTGGCAGATGAATGAGTGGTGTGGCAAAGCACCAACACCTCTCTGATATGCTCCAACTCTGCAGGTCTTCCCAGAATGATTGACACTGTGTTTTGTAGTTAAATCATCAGGGCATGTATGGTTGCGTGTTTAAAACATTTAATTTACAGCATGATTACAGCTTAGGTGAGCTGTAAGCATTCATTTTATCATACAGAATAATCAAATAACGTAGAGGAAGCGATGGTAATGAAACGATCTTACTGTGATTTGGACTTCTGGAAGGCCTCACTGGCTTAATCCAAAATGCTCTGACTTGAACAGATGATGCATCCTAATTGACTGGTGGAAACACATTTTGAAGGAAAGGTCATAAATTAAAAGTCTGTTTCATATTGTATTTTACTCTATTTCAAACTCGATAAACTGGATTAAATCAAATTATGCCATGCATAATTTAACTTACGATTCAGGGGTGAGCATATGTTCATTCATCCGATTGAATCATTTGAAATGTACACAGTAGGGCTTTGGAGCAGCCAATATGGCAGCTGAGCGATGTGTGTGTGTGTCTGCAAGAGTGCATATGTTTGCACAAATATTAATCTATTAAATTTTGCATTGACATATACACATACAAACCTATAAAAAATGCTTTACCTTCACTTACTGCATAAATGTCTTACCTCTGGTATTTCTCACCATTGGCAGTGGACCAACAATTTTGCACCTGCTGAATGTAAACCTAAAACTACAATTCTAGGCGTGCAAGAACATAAACATAGCATAAAATAAACACTTTTTCCATTCATTCTGTCGTTCTATCTATCATTCTGTTGTTCTGTCAACCTACAATATTTTTATTTAATTTATGTTTATATGTCAACATGTTTAACTTTGTCTATTTATTAACTATTTTGCTAATAAATTAAGACTAATTATTATTATTAAAAGGTTTATTCACATTATAGATAGATAGATAGATAGATAATAAATAAAACATTCATTATGCTTATTTATTAATTTAAAATTTTCTGTACATTTCATAAATTCTATACATGCTAACTACAGAAATTATTTACAGAAATTTTGTAAATTAACATTAACAAGTTAATTTATAACATTAACACAACTTATTACTCAAATATATATTTATTGTATATACATCAAATTCAAAATTCTATACATTCTCGGTTAATTATAATTTACAGAATTATTGTAAATTAACAAAACACATTTAAAAAAATGTATTATGACAAACATGAATAACTACTAATAATATATTTATACATTTTTGTCAGCATAGATGAATAGGTGACAACTAATGCATTAATTAATTTGAAAGAATGGAACCTTATTGCAAAGTGTTACCAAAGTTGATTTCTTGTTCTCTTTCTCTTTTTCTTTCTCTCTCTTTTTCCGGTTGTGCATGCGTGGATGAGTGACTGCAACAGTTGTGTGAGCATCTGAGTTAGTGCTGGCTGTGTTTTTTTGGTAAGTTTTCTTTACATTTTCTACTTTCTTGTGGCTTGGTTATTATTTTGAGTGTGTAATTTAAACTTTTTGTGTCAAGTACTGCTGAAATGGGAATAGATTCTGATGGTTTTTCATCTTTAACTCCACCGCATGGATGTACAGTAAATGCATGCCGTATGAATCAGTCACAGTTAAAGATGTTGTAAACACTCTTGGAGATGAAATAGGTGATCATAATATCTTGTCGGCATCTCGAATGAATAAAGCCATCATTGTTAACCTTTAAAGAGGAGTTGATGGTGAACATTTTGGTCAAGTGTGGTTTGTCTGTAAGGCCTAAAAAAACCTGATTTGAAACATTTACAGTAGTGTCTTTTAGGCGACAAACACACATGAATGTGTTGAAAGCAGATTGTCAGTCCTTAAATTTTTCTGTGAAGATGACTTTACAAGGCAAGGATTTCACAATATTTATTAGCACACACTCAATTAAATGTTTTAATTGTGGCAAATGTGGACATATAAAGCAGGCATGTCCCTTGACTATTGGGCCTGATAGTGTAATTGAGGATGAGGTTGAACCTCCTAATGTTCAGCGAGTAACTCTAGTTCCAGAAAACCACTGACTGGTTGACAACAGCAATGGAAAAGATAAACAGATTGAAGATTTTGACTTTGTCCTGATGATAGTGAACATCATACTGAACTTGAGCAATCAGCAAGCAATGAGTTTACATTAAAATTCTGTGGATATAGATGCACATTTGAATGAAGAAGTAGACGTTGGCAATGATCTTGCAATAGTTGCTGCTGGAAAGAATGAATTGAATGATTCTGATGAACAGATTAAGTGTGCAGGGGAGACACTAATGAAGGTTGACGATTTGTTACAGAATGTTATAGTTCCACTGTTAGAGACATAACAAGGTGAATCTCAGTTGATTGATCATGATTCTGATAGTGATGAATCAGATGAAACAGATGTGACTGAAATTAATTCTCAAGGAAATTATGAACGGAAAACCTCAGTTTTTAAACTGAAGTTTCATTGTTCTGTTCAACAGATTAATAATTCTTGATGTCACATTTAATCAGAGAAGACTGAAATTAGACTCATATCTTCCTGATTTACAATGTTTTGTTGAATCTGTTTCTACGGCTATGAGAAAAGCTACACTTGAGGAACTCTATCAGCCCAAATGTTACAGACTAAAGAAACACATGAGTGCTTTTAAAAAAAAGACTGAAAATCTGTATAAACAGATTTAGTTTTATATAATATAGTTATGATTATTTATTTATTTATTTAAGTGCAGGTGTTGCCATGCTCTTTTCGTCATGTACTGGGAACCAACCAGTAATGATAGAAATTATGCCTGGTAGAATTTTGCGTGTACATATTACTCTTGGTGAAATTGATTACACTTTCTTTAATGTTTATGCACCAAGTGTTGGTCAGGAGCGTGTCCTTCGGAAAACTTTCTGATGCTTTGCCACAGTGTCCTCAAGATAATATTGTTGTAATGGGGGTGATTTTTAATTGTACAATAAATCCAACTTTAGATAAAAATAACAATGAACCCCATCCATTATCTGCTAGAACTTTAAAGAATCTGATTAATCGCCATGACTTTATTGATTTATGGAGGGAGGCTTTTCCTGGGGATAGACAATATACTTGGTTAAAGAGAAATTCAACAAGCTTGTCTGGAGCCAGATTGGACCGTTTATATGTTAGAAAAAGACATAGAGAGATTTTTCAATAGTTGTATTTCTCCCTCTTTTTTTGTCTAATCACCATTATTCTTCAATGTCTCTTTATGTTACATCTTCTGAAATCTTTAAATCACACTGGCATTTCTATAATAGACTGTTACAAGATCACAACTTTCTTCAATCTTTCAGTCTTTGCTGGAAATATTGAAGAGAAGAGAGAAATGGTGTTCAGTCATTAAGTCAATGGTGGGACATTGGCAAAGTCCATATAAAGATATTTTGCCAACAGTATACTGCCCATAGTATCAGAAGCCTAAAAAAGAACAAAGCATCAATAATATTAATATGTGCCTAAAAACTGGCAACAAGTTTCACTATTATGTGCAGATTTTAAAATGTTGTTGAAACATTGACTAACAGACTAAACATATGGCAACCATAATCCATGTGGATCAAACTTTTTGCATTACTAAACGGACAATTTTTGATAATTTATTATTTGTGAGAGACATTGGTTTGCTTTCTTTGGACCAGGAGAAAGCTTTTGACAGAGTAGACCACCATTACATGTTTAAGAATCTGGAAACTTTTGGGTTCAGCCCATATTTTGGATCATGCATTAAACTGCTATACAGTGACATTTATAGTATGCTTAAGATTAATGGGTCTTTGACTAGATCATTTGCAGTGACCAGAGGCATAAGGCAAGGCTGTCCTCTATCAGGTCTTCTTTATGCTACCTCTTTTAATTATAGTGAAGAAACAGTTATGTGGTATCTCTCTTCCTGGTTATGAAATAGCCCCCATTAAACTTAATGCATATGCTTAATGCTTAATGCATAATTTCCAAAAACCATCATCTGCTTTCATTAATTGGGAAAAATATACATCCTTATCACTGGGTGATTGGCAAATATGTGTACCTCCTAAATTGCCAAATCAATGTAAGTGGGGCAGAGCTTGATTTAAAATGACTGGAGTTCATTTTGGGAATGATCAATATGAAAAGAAGACTGGGAGGGTTTAATTGATCGTACAAATGGTAGACTTCAGAGGTGGAGATGGCTTCTTTCACAACTTTTATTTAGAGGAAGATACTTAATTATTAATAATAACTTAAAGGCCTCAATTTTGTGGCACAAGTTTACTGTTTTAAACCCATCTAAAGACTGTCTCAAAAACATTCAAAAAGCATTTGCAATTTTATTTTTTTTATTTTATTTTCATTGGCTTCCTCAAGGGTTTCTCTACTTTCCCGTGACAGAGGGAGGTCAAGGGCTTATACATCAGGAGTCAAAGAACTTGGCAATGATTTGTCTTTTAGTTTTTATGTGACAGTGCTAAAATCATGGGAATTGTCTGAAATATCAAGAACAGTTGATGAGCATTATGGTGTAGAAGAACACCTCTTATTGAGCTTCCATCAAATTTATCACATTCTTTAATCAATAGATTTGTAAATGCTGGTGTTACAAAAAGTCATTGATTTGATTGATAATTGATTTAACTGACAGTGGATAAAATCCTCTGTTTTTCTATTAATTGATAATTTTATAAATCATGTTTTGAAGAATGGTGTTTTACTGCTGAAGTTTCCTCAGTTAAAGGTTTTTCCTAAAGATTGTGGAATTGAAGAAAACTCTGGTTGTATTTCTTCATTAAAGGGTCATGGTAAATTGTTTGTTTGATTGTATAAGGAAAAAAATATTATATAATATGTGTGTTAAAAATGTACATGTGGATATGTGTGATAATAAATGGAGATTTCAACTTTCAGTATCTGAAGATATTTTTCCATCTTGTATAAACTTCCTATTTCTAAAAGATGCGGTGATCTTCAGTGGAGATTAATCCATAGTATCTTAGCCACAAATCAGTTTATTGCAAAGGTGAATGAAAATGCTATATCAAAATGTCCATTTTGTGATGCTTTTGATACAATTTTTCATATGTTTGGCAATTGCCCTAGACTTGATCCTTTATTTGTACTATTGAGAAAAATAATAACACTATTAGGTTTTCTATACACTAATAGTTTACATTGGGCTGTTCTTGCAGGAAATCTTTACAAGAACAATGTGTACTTACCAATTTTGTAATAGGTCAAACTAAATTAGCAATTTTGAAATCTCATCAGCAAATGAAATTTAGAAGGTGATATCTGTATGGTGGCTTTATTTAAATTTTTAATTGAAGCACAAGTGGATATAGAATATATATTTTCTTATTATTAGTATTGCAATAATAAACAACAAAGATTGTAATATACATATTATTAGCATACTGATAATGTCTCTTTAAATGGAGATGGGGTGTTAAGGAAGCACTGGTTACTGTGAATGAGTATGGAGGGTTGGTTTTTAATTAGTAAAGTCACTTATTGTTTTTTATATATTGGATATTTAAGGATTCAATGTAATATTTCTAAATGTTGACGTGATTAAATGCATATGATTAATGTTTGTTTTTACTTTAGGGTTTGTAAAAGTATTTTTCTCTCTCTCACTCTCTCTTTCTCTCACTCTCTCTTTCTCTCCTCAGCCCTCAGTTAAAGAGTAAGTACATCATCTTAGTCTGTTTGTCCAGCCTACTGGGGTCTAGACATCTGGGCCCAGCAAGATATAGTCACACGTTCACATGCACACACTCTCACACACAAACACTGGCGGGTGAAACACTTTGCCTGGAAGAGGCCAGTCCTCCCTTGCAACTATTATGTAAATTGAATTTGTTAATTCAGTGCCCCTGTCTCAGGAAAATCTGCCACCAACACCTGCCACCATTTCAAAAGCAAGGACGCAGATTCACAGTGACACGGTCTTCATTAAATAAACAAACCAGGTTCCCTATAACAGCATTTGGTGGAAGGCACCATCAATTCTTATACATTTAGATCACAGCAATTGGAAATGACACTGGGGAGCTCTATCAGCCTGTCTCCAGACACATGGGGTGAAGAAGACAGGCTGTGTGACTATCTGCGCATGCTTTGTGCTTCTCGCCTCACATAGCTTAAGACGATGACTGACGTATTTCTCAGCCACAGTTCCACTATCAAAGAAACTCTTGTGGCCTTCTAATGCATCATCTAAATTTCATAAAGGCTCAGGCGACCAGAGCCCCTCTACAGCACTGCACTACCGGCTGTTTGCCTTTAACTTCAACACCCGCTCTTTGTGCTTGTCTATCTCCTTTCTCCTCCACTTATATTGCCCTAAAAGGAACAAGGCTGATCACTGACGTTCAACATTCTGCACAAGGAAGTCGAAAAGGTCCAGCCAAGGGGGGTAACAATACTCACCAGTACAATATGAAGTTTCTTGCAGCAGCTGTGATAACTTGTTACGCTACATGATAAAAAGCACAGACATCACTCTTTAAACACTGTTTTTCATTTTTGATCTGATTATATTGTTCTTTGGATATTAAAACGTTGTTGATGTTACATTTATAGGTTTTTCAGATCAGAGGGAAAGTTAAATCTTTTCTGAGACCAGGGAGTGTTGTAACACTGTGGGTGATTGTAGCAATATTAGCTTAGTCAATTAGATTTGAGCAACAGGGGCGAAATCTCTATATGCATACACAGAAGTTGTAAGACATTAAATATAAAAGATTTTGGTGGCAGAAAACAGTTTTGAGGTTAAATTTTTTTTTTAATTGAGTTTTACTTCTAAGGATCAGTGATCCTGCTCATGAATGCTAAATGACACTAGTGTCATCCGAATCAGCAGGTTATCTGATTTAATTTGATATTAAATATTCACACAAGCCTTTTTCAGCAAGGAGTCATTAAATTGTAATGTTACAAAAGATTTCTTTTTTAAATAAATTATTTTATTATCTTTCTATTATTTTATTTATTCTATTCATCTTATCTTTCTATTCATCAAAAATCCTAAAACATAAATAACTAATAATTGTTTATATATATAATATATGTGTTTTCTAGATTGATCCAATAAGAAAATATGTTAAGAAATGTTTCGTCATCATCAGATAAGCATATTATAATAATTTTTGAAGGTTAAAGTAACGGTTGCTGAAAGTTCAACTTTGCTTTTTAATTTTAACATAATAATAATAAAAATAAGTAATTATTTTCAATTGTATTTTTCCACAGTATTTGTTTACTGTATTTTTTATTATTATTATTAAATTAAAGCAGCTTTGGTAAGTATAAGAGAATTCTTTCAACAAAAAATAAATACAAATCTTATGAACTTGAACGATACTGTAGCCTTTTGTTCAAAAATGCAAACCTAACCCTATCCCTACCCATAATTTATCCCTAAAATCAGGGGGAAATGATAGTTGAATAACAAGGTTGTAGAAGCACCTTACTTTGGTTGTAAGCCTAAAATTGACATTTCTTGTAAACGTATCCCTGAATTCTGATTGGTTGATTGGAATGTTGTTCCTGGAACATATTGCACTTGGTGAAATCACGTTCACCTATGTGATAACACTCAAATAGACATACTGGACCCACAGTTATACTTTGTATAGACAATTGACATAATAACAAGAGTTTATTTGCTTGAATAAACGGAGACTGTATGATTATTGTTTTGAAAGTAGATGTAACAAAATGTTATTTAGTTGTGGTTTGCTGTAGCCACAGCACCCTTTGTATTTTCCACTTATTTAGTAAATGTTTTAATATGTGGCAGATAAGCATGGGAATATTACAGGGTATATTTCAAATCTAAGACAAATAAAAAACTTTTACAAATGGGTCTCCCTTATCTTAGATGGTTTTCTGTAGAAGGCTGTTAAACACACAGTTATGTACTGTTTAGACTGAGCAGATTCACACGTTTGTGACATGGCTTAACACCTTCAGCCAAAGCTGTGAAACTATGAGCTGTGGTTTATTTATTAGCTTTGGCTGTGTCTTTAAATATGACTTTCTGGATCAAGAGACAGCCAAGACATCCTTAATGTTTTTACCAAATGGAGCATACAAACCTTTGAAATGGCAGGGATATTAACACTCGGTTAACAAGAACTAATGACAGACTACGGTGCTCAGAATCAGACAATTGCAGCTTATGCCGTTTTGAGCATGTGGAAACACGGCATCACAAACTCATATTTCCAAAATCCTCCAATGATGTCTAGAAGAATTCACAGACTCAAAAAAAAATTGGGGGATTTGTTTAAGCATAAGAGTTGGGAGTTGTGTTTTTTTTTTCTCTAAAAGTTTCTTCTTAGAGTACGGAAATCAGTAGCCCAACATGCTGTATTTATTTTATTATGAGTAATTTTTGCAAACATGCGAGCCTCTGACACCTCATTCTTCTAAACCCTGTTTTTTAGTCTTCAGTACTTATGAAATCTAAACACCTTCCTGCAGACATAGAAAAGTCTTCCATTGACACATTCTTAAATGGGCAATTATGGAATTAAACTAGATGCCGGGGCTTTTAGGGTCATCAGCTCGTGATACATCTGAATGAGTCAAATTGATCTAAACTGCAACGTTCTCAGTCCGTCTCATAAACAGCTCAGTCCCAATAATCCACGCTGGCAAGCTCAGTTACACTAATGGAGTGGTACAGTACAGATGGTTAAATCAATCATGTGTAACTCTCATCTCATAAACATTAGATATAAACATAATGAGAGAGCTGCAGGAGAAAAATCGTCATCGCTATAAAATATCCGTCCATATATCGCTGTAGTGTGCTGTTTCCAAACAGCATATTTTGATCCTTGTTTGTTTGGGCCTGGTTTGGTAGGATTCGGCAACGGGGCCTCATTTGAGCATTTTTGCTGCATTTGTTTCTGCATACACGTACAGGAATGTCAAGACATTTGACAGGTTCAGCAACATTCATTGCAATTAAAGGTCAAATGACATGCAATCGGAACGAGCTGAACCTTCAGCCGCTGTTATAATTTTGAATGGGATTTAACAGTTGCAGCACAAGTGGATGCCTCAGCATTTGAGCATTTCCATAAGCGCTCGCGGCTGTCTCGCCATTACTATTTTTAAATGCACTTGGGCTAAATGCCCTGTCACATCATTTGCGTTTTTGCCAAATGCTGCAGCCATTTCCTAAAGGCCATATACTAAAACAAATGCCCATTACCATGAAGTCTGCCTCAATGAGCGAAACTTTGAGTCCTAGACTGAGATCATTGACAGCTTGATGTGAAGAAGGTCAATTGGAATAACAGGTTTGTGCTTTATTATGAATGTAGCGCCTGTGTTTGGCTTTGAAAGCAGGAGTAGGGAACATTGTGTCTGAGAAGTCAGGTAGCAACCATTCGTGCTCGGTAATGAGAAGGATATGCTGAGCCACACATGGCCCAAACCTGTGATTAAGATTAATCTTTTCAGAATATTTTTAACCGGCCGCACAAGCGCGCTGGGCTGACCTGGAGGCAGAAGGGTCAGGATATGTTTTGTATTAAGTTGCAATTAGAGGGTCATTTTGTTGTATCAATATGTCTGGGTATGCAGACATATGGCTGTAACTGAATTAAGGTATTGTTAATCAGGCGGACGACTGGGAATTTAAGCTCATGTAGGAATCTTGTATTGTATTGTACATACCTCACGGCAAGTTGCACCTACTAAAGCAAAGTATTTGTAGATTTATTGTTTGCGTAAGACGTCTTAGGTGTTTCGTTGACATTTATCACTCTCCGGGGTTTATTTATTGCACAGCAATACTCTCAGCTAGTAAGAGCGATCTGTCTTAATATACAGTTATTCAGTATTGTTGATTAGTTATCTGAATTTAAGCCATTATATCTAGCTCGTTAACAAAAAATTTTTTGATTGTTACAGTGAATTGAAGTACATGTTGGGTTAAATGAATGTAACGGTTTAGACAGTAGGGTGCAAAAGACCAATTGAAATTTATAATATAATATAATATAATATAATATAATATAATATAATTATCTTTTTTTAGTGAGTGTGGAATCTTAATCTGTAGAATTTCTTTTTTCATTGTAACTTCTTAGTTTTTTTTTAAATACTGTACAGTGAATTTAAGTACATATTGTGTTAAATATATTTTTCAAAAGTCTGAGACTGAAAAATGCTTGTACTTTGCATTTTTCTAACATAATGCAAACCTATTATATTATATTATTTGAATGTACAATCTTCAATGTGTATTTCCAATTGGACATCTCATTTGAATCATTTGCAATATGCAATACAAGTACACTTTGCTCTCTAGATATTGTGTTGACATTGGATGCTCTGAAATTTCACTTTACATGATATAAGTTTCCTGCCGCTCAGCCAGTTCAGCCGTTGCCCTTTCTTAAATCACCTCATCTGTTCTCATCTGTGGGCTGAAGAACTAATTACAGCCGAGTTTAATGTGTTGCAGTGTACGCCCCCTGCAGCCCTGCCGCCTTCATGTGAATTGGCCGTGATGCATGGAGATACACACGGAGAGCAGCTGTCATCTTCTGATCCTTCTCAACACAAACACATAAACACACCCGGTTAAATATTCTTTAGCGTAATCTGGCGTGTCAGTCAGTCTCTACCTTTACAAAGGTAACATGCATTAACGTCAGTCAGAGGGAGTCCCAGAAGCAGGCCTCCCTGTAGCCACCTCACTTTTAAAGTTCCAGCCGTGCCACACGTCACAGCCAGTATGAAGATACAAACAAGATGGCAAAGCGCATCAATCCGCCACTGACTCCCTCCACTTTGATCTAATTCCACGCTTTGTTTTCTGCTGCATGAAGCTGTCAGATTAAGGGCTGTTGTGGAGCCCGCCGTGGCTGTTGAGCCTGACAGCCTGTGTGATGGATTACAGACAAAACAAAAGGGTTATCACCTTCACCGCCAACATTTCTATCCTCTTTGAGAGATGGAGGGAGGAGAATGCCTCTCTGTGCCTCTTTGTCAGATAGCATGGTGGGGAAAGGCGTGCCGCGCTGAAACTCTTTCTCCCCTCCTACGGTTTGTGGGTCTACAGTGCATTAGGTCCTCTTGAGATGGACCTGCTCCTCTCAACATCCACAGCTGCTCATGATGCATGTGCTGAGAGCTAGGAGTGGTATAAGACACCTGGATTTCAGCTGTGTGTGTGTGAGAGAGAGAGAGAGAGAGCTGTACCAGGCCTTTAATGAGGAAAGAGTCATAACCTATGACTCAAGAGTGGTCAGTAGTTCAGCTAATTTCCTGTACTGGTGATGAAGTGGTCTAGGAGAGAGAGTTTTACACCATCTGATACTTTTCACAGTGGATAGTGGGGTGGAGAAATAACATCACTCAGAAGAGTTATCTTCATCTTCAATTCTTTTTTTTTTTTTTTTTTCATCACAGGTATGAAAATGCATTGTGATTGCTGAAATTGTTGCAATTTTGCATTGTAAATTATTTATTATTATATAAATTAATCTTAAATTAATCTAAATATAATGTTCTAATAAATGGATAAATGGGTCTTCTAAACTGAAAGTGAGTATTTTTATTTTTTACACTTTTATTCAGCAAAGATGGATTAAGTATATTAAAAGTGACAGTAAAGACATTTAATATTTAACAAAAGATTTATATTTTTAAAACACTCTCCTTTTGTATGTTTTAAACAAAGAATAGTTTAAAAATGATCATGATTTCCACAAAAATATTAAGCAGCACAAGACAACATTTTCAGCATTGATAATAACAAGAAATGTTCTGGAGCACCAAATTGTGCTTTCTGAAGGATCATGCGACACTGAAGATCGCAGTAATTCAGCTTTGCCATCACATTGTAGGAATAAATTATGTTTTAAATCATATATTAAAATAGAAAACATTTTAAACTGCAATAATATTTCACAATATTGCAGTTTTGACTTAATAAGAGAGTTATTTTTATAATAATACATGCATTTACAGCCTAGACCTATATTTTTCATATATACATATAGTGTGTGTTTGTGTGTGTGTGTTAAAAAAAAAATATAGGTTTGGGATAGGAATATAATTTGGAAATTGCACCACAGTACATCTATATTTAAATGTTTTATTGGTGCCCTCTCAAAATAAGGCGTCTCTGCCTACAGTAAAACCTTGTGACTTTATCATGACTTCACTCCTCCAAAGCTGAAACAACTGTCTCAGATAAAATCTGCTGACAGGATGTTGCATAATGCCATGTGTGAAAGGGCTAGGATCGAGCTGAGAATGATTTAGGTAAGGCAGTTCTGGTGGTCTGTCTCACTTTCATGAAAGCGTTCATTAGTCTTGAGAGAGGCTTTCTTCTCCTGTCCTCCTTCAGGTGAGACATCTGTTATTTAAAAAGAGCAGCGTTTGAAGAGCAACGAGAGGGGAGGAATTGTTATTCCATATTGTTGAGCCACTGACAGAGAGAGCACAGTGTTTTAAAGTACAAGCGCTGAATGGTAATGACAGAGGGAGATACTGAAGGCATTTGATGTGACACGTTCACCAGAGAGATTCAACAAAGGCAGTCAACTGCATTGACGAACCATATAACAGGTCAGTTTACCACACGCACACACTAACGTTCACTAAAATCAGACAGCTACATTTATGCAGAAAGCTGCACTTTCTAGTTATGAGAACCTTAAAATAGCATGCTGGTTTCACAGCTATTCTCCAGTGAGCAGAACAGAAAAAATATAGTATTTTTATATATTTTAGTAGAATCCAGCTGTTTGAAATGGAATAGTAGTTAACTTATGATTATATACTGTACAATATAATGACTACTATTTTTTTTTTACTAAAATAGAGACATGAATTTGCAACAAGAACTATAGTATGCTACATTGTTGTCACATGACCACACTTTGATTTAACAAATCCCTTCGCAAGTGTCTAGTTATCGTCTTGGTTTAAATATGATTAATTTGCATCCAGTTTTGTTCAATCATTTTTGACACTCAAATAATCAAATTTCCAGTCAAGAAGTAATGTTTAATCAAGTAATCAAGCAATGTTTTTTCATCTGGACATTCGATTTGCATACAGTGCAGTATATACAGCATATAATTAATATGATGAAGATAAATTCTGCGTGCGAGAGAAAATACATGAACAGACTTTCTCTGGAAACAATGGTGAAAAGCAACCCCCACTGGTAAAGTCGCCTGAGCAATTGAATGACAGATGTGAGGTAAAGATGGGCTGTGCTCATTCTAAGTGATGGGAAGATCACAGTGAAACAAGCCAGGTGTTGTCATTGCATATAACAACACATAAAAACACGTTTTCCAGCACCGGTGCCACAATCCTGTCTGACAGCTGCATTGCTTATAATCTGTGCATTTAATAACACACTCCCACTTACACATGCATATGCATGTACATTTATGCTTGGGATGGAAGATTTAAGGAGACCTGGAATATGTGTAGGTGGGTCTTGACCAGTAAATGCTGATACTGAGTAACTATAGTACAGTATACAGCTCAGAAAAAAATTCACTTATTTACACCTAAAGGTTGCATATCTAAAGTGTACTTACCACACACAGTATTGGTATTGAAACACTTGAATCCTAAATTCACCTAAAATTTTAAGACTATTATTTTGCTGCTTTGCAAGCACTGATGTTTCAAAATGCAAATCTATTTTTCCATTATATTATATTATATTATATTATATTATATTATATTATATTATGTGTGCATATAATTAAGCATTATTACGCAAAAAACAGCACTATTGTTATGAATATTCATGACTGCAAGCTCTTCAGCAGTTCAATAAACCAATCAGAGGTGCACCAGTCTCCTCAGACATTAATATTAACTTAACTCTAATAATATCATATAAACTTTTTTTTCATTGATTTACCCATTAATGTGCATAATTTGGATGCCCTATGGTGCAAAATATGTATTTCTATTTCACACACTCAGTGAAAGTGTGTGAGTTGTAATCACTGTGCAAATTGTAGTGGAGGCTGATCGTATAAATGGTTTTATTACTAAAATGCAACATCCAAAACATGGCAGAAAAAGGCACAAGAGATCAAAAATGTTCTTATTATGTCAAGTCTGCTTTATTGTCAATTCTTCCACATGTACAGCACATACATACAGAGACTATGGGGAGATATACTGTAGTACCCACCTTTCGCAGATAAAGCGTAACATCAACTTCATGTGTGCCTAATCAACCACTTTATACAGCATGTCTCTAAATTTTTGGCCAATTGCTGGAGTTGTACAACAGTAAAATCACTGTTTGATGATATGGTACAATTGAATGGGAAGAGTTGTAAACTGAATCCTTCCAGTTTCAAAATTATTTGCGACTTCTCTTGTAAATTTGGTGTAAAATTTGGTGCAAAAATAGGTCACGTTACAGTATGTCCCGCTGTGATCATGAAACAGGAATAATTTCTCAACTTCCCTAAGCAGGGGTCTGTGTTCACCAAGGCCTCATTGATCCAGCTCTCCTCCGCCGCTCTCTCTCTCTCTTTCTCTCTCTCTCTCTTTCTCTCTCTCTCTCTCTCTTCTTCTCCTTCTCGCCCCTTCTCCTCTTGGTTGGTTGTGAACTCCAGCTGATTAGCACTGACGGGTCCTGGCATCTCTCCTGGGAACCAGAGCAGTCTCATGACTGCCTTTAGATAGAATGATCTAATGGGGTCACACTTTAAGTCAAGAGTCTATTAATAAGAATCAATAAATATGCCATAAGAGATGCAGAAGATGACAGCAGACACCGGAGCATTGTAATGAAGGCAGGAATGGCACGAAGCTGCAGGGTCTTGGCAAGCTAACAAAGTGGCAAGAAATGTATTCCGCATCACAAGGGTGTGTGTGCGTCCCTGTGCACATGTTCCTTTGGCCACACGTCATAGAGCACATCCTGAGTTCCTGCACCGCTCACATCTGAGCGTGTGGCGTTCCTGCGTGTCGACCCAGACTTGTTTGTGAAAACTTCAAGGTCTCTACTGCATGTAGCCTTTGCTGATGAGGTACTTGTTAACTTGGTGTCCCTGATGGCTATTTAGGTCAGGTTTTCTAGCATGTCATTAGCAGATTTATACTCACTGTTAATGTAATACGTCCAATAAACTTGGAAGTTGGAAAGCTGCACTTAGGAACCCATTAAGCAGCTTGATGAGCAGAGCTTTCTTCCCATGTTAATGTATTTCCTCTTGAAAAAGGGATACATTGATGTACTGGAGGGCTTGTCATTTATTTAAAATTTGTCAATAGCCTGTATTAAATTAATTTATATATGTAAAGAGCATTTGACCGGACAGCATGTATTTCTTTATTTATTATTATTATTATTTTGACCAATAGCGAGAAGACAGTAATATTTTCACATTATGGCTGATAATCAATAAATGGCCAATAATAAAATTTAGTTTGAATACATTTTTTCATTTTAAATGCTACAATTGAATTTAAGCACCATGTTATGATGTACAGTATGAAAAATGTATATTTTAGGATTAGCTAAATATTACATGTAGCAAATTATTAAATTATCACTGAATATTAGATGACTAAAAAGGTAATCTATCTGTAAATAGAGGGGAAATGAGCATGTACAATTAAATATCCAGTATCGACTGACACTGATCGCTGATATTGTGTGATAACCGATATATATTTTATATCCCTAACAACGATGTGCATACGCCTGTAAGAGCAGGAGTCATCAGCGTTTGTGGTCTGTTTTCCATCTAGCTAAAGCACACTCGCAATGGCACTCGCAATGACAAGGTCATGGGTTTGATTGCCAGGAACATGAACTGATAAAATGTATATCTTAAATGCAACATAAGTCGCTTTGGATAAAAGCATCTGCCAAATGTGTAAATGTAGACGACCTCAAAGGTAACCGACGTAGATTAAGAGCCACAAAATGGGCTCTTTAAATAGACTTAGGCTACATGATCTGTGGTTTAAGTGGATGTCATCGTGCCCTGGTGAAAAAAAAAAAAAAAAGAGTAACTCTTGAAGATCATTGAATAAATGAGATGTATCATGTAGGAAATATTTCAAGGCTGGACTGTAAGTGCTAGTCAAGAGATGATGCTAATATAATGAAGACATCCTCTCAGACAGACTGTTGTGTTATACTTCGCTGGTTACTGAGGGTGTCTCTTAATTTGGGGTTTCAGTGGGACAGTGAAATAAATCAGGCCCAGCTGATGTGTGTTTTCCCCACGCCCCAGGGAGTCTGGGTAATTGAGCATGTTCACTGCAGCAATATAAAGGCCTTTTAACAAGGTGATAAAACTATCGGTGCTGCTGTATTCTGAGCTCGGTGGGAAGTGTGGGCCTAGTCAAATGGAGCTCTTAAAATATGCGTCCAAAAAATGTATTAGAGGTTCTGTTACTGATCAAAAAATAGGGTCATACAATCACAATAAGTCAAGACATTCCTGTAAATGGGGGAAAACAGTGTGTTGCGTGCTGTAAGTGCTGCTGGGAGTGACTGTGGGAGTGTGGGGTGTCCCATATGTGTGTGTGTGTGTGTGTGTGTGAAAGAGAAAGAGAGTGAGTGTGTGGACCACAGGCATGCATGCCGTGTTGAGTCAGTTGAGTTGCCATACATTGGGAATTCGGCTAGCCGGAGCATGCTCTGATGTGAAGCATATGATATTACTTTGGTAGGCATGAAAGCAATCTTTTTAATATCAGACACTTTGCTGGATGGAATGTCAGGGTCATTGAAGGTGAGGGCCAGCCTAGCGGTAGAGAAAAAAAGAAAAAAAAACTATAAAATATGAATAGTGCCTGCCCATTTCTTATAATGGCCACATTAAAGCTTGTGGTCAGTTATTACAAATATCATATAAAAGGTTGTGAAACTTAAATGTGTGTATAATTACAGTAGCGCCATAGAAAAGCAGTTAGAGTATACTTACCCTGTGTATGCTGATCTGTGTCAAGAGTTGCTTTTGGTTTTGCAATGACTGAGGTGATTTGCACAGTGTTGTGCTGCATTTACAATTGAGAATGCCTTCTACATTCCAGTTTTAAAATTTTGTATTTGATTTAGGATTTTAAAAAAAAATGGATGCAGAATGAAACTATTTACTGATTACACTAAATTTAATGAAAGTTAAAGTGACTCGTACATGAATTGAACTTTGCATGTTGGCTTGGCAAAACCTTTGAAGGTTTTGAAAATAAGTTTTAAAAGGCCAGAAATTTGAAAGTGGATGGATTGATGTTTGAAATGCCACCTACAGAAATTTGTATTTAGCTTTAAATACAATTATTGTATTATATTATATTACTTCATAATTTAATAAATAATCTTTCATGGACCAGGGTGGAAAAACTGTTAATTTCCCAAAATGCATTAGCTGTGTTGAATATCTTTTGTGTGGAAAAATTAGGCAACAAACATTGCAGGGATACCATGGACACTTACATTCATATAATAGTCGATCAAATTTATGAATTCAGCTTTGAAAATTGGCTTAGCCAAACCTTGTTTGAAGGTTTTCCAAAGGAAGGGTTATGTGGCGCCTACATAAATTTGTATGTAGCTTATGCGTTCCATCATATTTAATAAAATAACTTGCATGGACCAGGGTGGATCAGCCATGTTCAGCCATGTGAAATTCAGAAAATTCCTTATCTTATGATTCCAATCAAAATTCAAATTCAGCTTCCTGTAGAATATGGCCAATTCATCCATGAAAGGGAGCCAATTCTTTAATTCAGAATTCTGCGTAACCCTGTTATCACAGGCAGCCTATTGTAGAACTTCTGACTAATTTTGAAGTGCAAAGCATCTTAAAGGTTGACAGATGGGAAATTCGACGTTGTGTATAATGGCCCACCTGTCTGTCATAACAAAAGTGAGGAAAAACAAGACAACAAACAGTGCAGGGGAACCGTGAAAAAGCTACATTCACATAACAGCCATGTTAATTAACAAGCCTATCATAGGTGCTAGATAAACAGAAACAGGTTTGTATCGGGCAATGGGTAGCTATAATGTGTACATGTTATTGTGGAGCTCCAGTGCAATGTGTGCAAAAGATATGCCCTCTCCATAGCTCTGTTGCTCTGTTCTGCTGCGCGCACTTGTACCCATGTTCTGATGTGATGAAAATTCATGATGCGTGCATGTTAACTACATTACAGAGTCTCCCGAGTTCCTTGACATGAATAAAAAAAAGGCTTCATCTTGATGCCTAATTATTTTTGGACTTGACAGCCTTGTAGCGGCCAACGCATCGTAGGTCACAATGGTTTCATTGGTTTCCTGAAAAGATGCGCAGCGGTAAGCAAACCCATAATTGCCACCCATAATGAGGACTTTCCTGGTACACGATGGCCTATAGAACCTCTAGTGTACTCATGCCTCTATGTTTTTCTAAATTCCAAACATTTCTGTGTTGCTTTGAGACGATCAAGCCCCAGCTGTTGTTTGTTGGATGTATCAAAGAGCCATAAAGCCAGAGTTTATATATAGGGCGTTACCAAAAAAAAAAAAAATCCTATCACTTTTGATTATCTCTCTATGTGCGACTGCTCTCTTAGGTTTATGATAATGACGTATAAAAATATTCTCTACCACAGTACCTTCTGAATATAAGCACACGCTAGTAACTGATCTGGCAGAGCACAGATTCATGATGGAAATAGCTTCTACTGGTGAATGTGGTGGTTTTAATTGTGAATGTTTTTTAGTTTTTTTTACAGAGGCGGAATGCAGAGTTAGGACTATGACGGACGCCTGTGGGCATTCAATCACAGAAGATGAGGTTTCCCAGCACAGCAAGCTCAGCAAGGCCCATGTCAGTCACATGGCTAATGACCGTTTCAGTGACGGCTTCCTATCAACGTAATAAGAAGCACCTGTTAGCGGTGGAGCCCAAACTTGGAAATGGGTGTAATCAACCCCGGGGGACTGATTGAATCCTTCCTTCTGACGGTGGAGACGCGCTTCAGCGCAGGGCCACTGGAAAAGGATCTTCCCGGATTACTCGAGGACGGACACGCCGGATGAGCCTTATTGGTTTGTGATTGTTCCACATTAACCCTCTGATTGTTCAAGAAGATATTATTAAAGGCTTCCAGAGAGAAAAATTGCAATGTTAATCATCTCTCTTTCAGCATGCCGACTGTAAACGTGACGCAAGGGAAGCCTGCGGAAGTCTCCGTGGATGGCTCCTGGTCGATTAAGGCCATTGTGTGATTTCATGTCTTCCTAAGCACAATGAGCAATGAGATTAGGTTCAATTTGGACCTGCACTTGGATTTCCCCACCTCCGTCAAGGCCCGAGCCCCCGCCATGTCAGCCTGGGCCCACTGGGAAATCAGTGATCTCCAGACAGGTCACCGCTGGCCCATGTATATATTCATGGGCTTAATCTCGCATCATTTCTATGGCATGAGGAAAAGAAATGCATTCAATTTACACTCTCTCCATTCGCCTCATACAGTACACACAGGGGAGGCATCCATATGTGTGTCTAACATGCTAAGGATTCATTCGGTTAGCTCAAAACGTTTTGCAAGGCAGAATCCAATTCGTGAAATTCAGCCTGTATGCTTTAACTCAGAGCGGAGCCTCAGTGGGAGACTGCTGGTTGGAGTGGAAGGCTTCAAGTTGTCTCCGGCAGATGCTGAGTGTGTATTAAACAGATTAATTATTAAAACATGCTTGACAGATGAAAAGTGGGACCTCGGGCTAAAGAGAGAATGTTTATTCTTCTGCCATATACTGTAGTCATTTGGCTCCCGTTCACAAGTTATTGGGCACCTTGTTGAGGATTTGAGGGCTCGGTGTCATATGTGCGACGCACAAACTGTTTGGGGTTGTCCAGACCGGCACAGCTCTGATGGAAAGTATGAGGCCCTTTATGGACCTGATTTACTGATTCAAAGTGTCTGTCTGTGGGTATTGCTTCTTGTGGTGGTGACGGGATACTACAGCAATATATAGATTGTTTAAATTATTTCCACTATAAATCTGTTAATGATTTACATTTATGCATTTAGTAGATGCTTTTATGTGACATACTTTGCATTTTACATTGCACATGCATTTTACCTCTTATATTTACTTATATGCATTTTTTTTTAATCTAGCCAAAATATCTATAAGAAGATATTGTAAAGAATGATGAAGAGCAAATTTATGTCCATGGATGGATAGATAGAGACATTTTTCATTTAATAACATCTTTTGTGTTCCAGAGCTGAAAAAGGTATACAGATTTCGAGTAAAAGATGAGAAAATGTTCTCTCTTTGATGAACTCCCTTTAAGATGGAAGAGTGTAGTTTTGGAATGAAATATGTTTTTGTTGCTGCTGATCTGCCACACTACTGCAGGAAAATAAGCGGGAACCGGAGGGAAAACAACCTCTTTTGTTGGTCTTCATGATAAATTTTGCATGCATATTAACCAGCAGGGATGGCTGCCAACGTGCTAAACAGTGGTGATTGCGATTTCTGTTTTATAGAGAAAAAGGGGAGATGTGTTGCAAGTGGCTCTCTCTGTTGTGTTTCAAGGCCAAACCGAGCTGCATCTGGCAGCGGGTCTGAATGCCACCTGCTCCAACAAGTCCCTGAGCCTTTCCTCCAAAACATGTGACCATGCAAATTGGGAACAAATTATTCTGTCCGAGAACGGAGCATTTGCTGCAGCAAAAAACGATCAAGAAAGGGCCCTTCTCCCATTAGACAGCGAAGACATGCGGTGGCAGCCACCGGTTACCTGGCCTCCCTGTTGACAGGGCTGTTGCTGATAGCCCCCAGCCCCCCTGGACCCTAGGGAATGGGCCTCAGATGCAGATGATCACTATTAGGAGCCGGACAGGCCTCCCCTCAGAGCGATTAGCATTCCCCTGGCGTGACCTACAGGTGTAGCCCAGATTAAGTGAATAAATTCATCGCCCTGAGGATCACTGGGCCTGACCCCTGCTGCTGGCGCCTGAATTAGAATGTGTTTGGAGCTCGCGGGCACGGAGATGATTGCAAGCTAAACATGGACGGCGACAAAAAGAGGGGGAAGGAATGATGTCGATGGCGAAGGTTTATTTGCAAAACAAACTAACTGTTCTATTAGATTTCTCACCCATCCAAGTAAGAATTGACTACATCTTTTATTTTGCCAGTGTGTTTGAGTCTGCATAGGGAAGGGGGGGGGTTCGAGTAATTCAGGCTCATGTTTTGTTTCCTGTAATTTAATCTGAAACTAGCTTGTTTTTCTTTTCCCATCGGACTTGCCTGTTCTGTTGACATTTTTCCTGTTATTTGTATACTGCAAAGTGGTCCATTTTTCCCCCATCAAAACCGCTTTTCTCAGTATGTGTCAGGATGTCTTTTGAATTTACCTTCAGCTCCTGACAGACTTTAGAACGGGGCGCGTGTACACAGACGAGGGGAAGATTCCTTTGTGCCCTGAGCATTTTCGTGAAGGCAGAGCCTGGCTCAAAGGCTGTCAACACAAACACTGCTGGTTTGCTCTCAGTTGCACTCCCTGTAAAGGTTGAGCAGTTGAAACACACATGGGTTAACACCATGCTCATTATGTACTTTTTCATCTCAGTGTTGATCTTATTGAAAGGAAAATAGCCAAGGAAAAGAAACCATCACTGTGTTCCCAAAGCAGTGGTATAGGGTTGATGTGTATCACAATACAGCAGTTCATGGTTTATGAAAGATTTCAATAGCACAGCAAATAACTAATATGCTAACAATGTTCTATATAATTAATATATAATACCAAAAAAGGCTTCATTAATCAAACAGTCCTAAAGAAAAATGTCACTGTTTCCACAAATGTATTAATAAATATTCAACAATTTATTATTAATTCTGAAGGATAATTTGGCACTGAAGCCTGGATTAATGGCTCCAATAAACTGTAATAATATTTCACAATGATTATTACTGTATTTTTGATAGACTAAATGCAGTCAAACATAAGAGACGACTTATAAGATATTAAACAATCTTACTGACCCCAAACTTTTGAACCACATTTCTCACAATATACACTAATTTTCCTCTTGCTCTCAGATATTAGACAATCCACATTCTGGCTCTCAACATGCAATGTTGCCTTAATAGAGACCAGAACTGACCTTAGCTATTTACCAAAAGACTTGGCCTGAATCTTCATAGCAATTTGCCAGGGCATACTTTTATTTCTGTGGTCTGTTGAATGCTGTCACTATCAATTACAGTACCCCTGTATTCATTACACCAATAATGAACCCATTTATATAATCTTTTTCCTGCAGTGATTCATACTCTTACATGGACAAAGTGATTGTTAGTGGAAAAAATTGTGTTAGGAACCCATATATCCCAAGTCCAGGATTGCCATAGGGGTCGGTTGATGGAACGAACATGGGAAAGAGATATTTAACTCAACAGGTATCACTGTGAGTATGGCATACTTTTTTTTACCAGTTTGCACTTATTTATAATGGCAGAACTGTCTCTTACTACTCTTTTGCATAGAAGACAGTGATTGCTTTGCATCTCAAAGACATCAAACCACTAACCATCTCTGGCACCCCATAGACAGTCTGTGTTTGCGGTTGTTGTTTTTAAACTTGTGAGTTGATATCTGTGTGCTCTATGCAGAGCAGATGCAGTGGAGGGAGAGATCTTTCAAACCGCAGCTATGCTCTCGTTGTCTTGCATCATGTAACTGCATATTTTGGTGGAGGCCCTCGTAAGAGCAGTTATAAATGAGGGTTAACTGCTGAGTTCACCCCGATCTCCTCTGCACTTTCTCTGGACACCACATGGTGACCACAATTGCAAACTGTGTTGTGAAGTCTATGAAAGGAAGTGGGTTATATTTTGTTCTGTTTTCTTCCTGAACTGTCATATTTTATAATTCAAAAGCCAGAGAGATATCTTTGGCCAGAAGAGTTCCAATTCATGAGTTGAAATTTGAATTGAATTGGCTCTGCCCCACAGGAAGTTGAAAAAGTTGATAGGAAGAGAAATTTGAGTTGTAATTCAGAGACATTCACCACAGGCAATGCATACTGGGAAGTTAAGTGTTCTACCATCCCGGTCCACAACAGTTAATCTATTAAATGTGTTTTCATCCAATTTAAATAAATGTTTAAATCATTCCTTTCATCCCATAAGTAATTCCTTGCTTTTATTGTTGTGATTATGATTATTTTAATTCCTGTTATGTAAAGTGGTTTGAAGTACCATTGTGTATGAATGTGCTATATAAATAAACCTGCCTATTTCATCACAAAACCAGTTCATAAATTAAATTGAGACATATATATCATCTGAAAGGTAAGCTTACCATTGATGTATGGTTTGTTATGATAGGACAATATTTAGCTGAGATATTCGTCTATTTGAAAATCTGATGGTAAAGGAAATAATAATAATCTAAATATTGAGAAAACCGCCTTTAAAGTTGTTCAAATTAAGATCTTAGCAATGTATATTACTAATCAAAAATTAAGTTTTGATATATTTACCGTATTTACAAAATATCTTCATGGAACAGGATCTTTACTTAATGTCCTAATGATTTTTGGCATAATAGAAAAATGTATAATTTTGACCCATATAATGTCTTGTTGACTATTGCTATAAATATTCCTGTGCTATTTATGACTTGTTTTGTGGTCCAGGGTCACATTTCATTTTAAATTACAAATTTAGTTTTGACAAACATTGTTTTCTAGTTATATGAATTTCATTCAATGTTTAGTTCATCTTAATTCTTCTGTGCATTAATTCCATACATACATTTTCAATTCTAATCCTGCATCCCGTTTGCTATCTTTAGTTTTAAATTCAATCCAAGTTTTAGAATCATAAATTACTGAGCTTCCAATTCAAAGCCAGAATCTTCCGTTTTGCTAGAGTCAGCCAATTCTTTTTACATACTCTTATCATTAATTTCATTGAGCCTGAGAAATGAGACATTTAAAATATCATTTAACCCATATCATTCTACATTAGCCTGTATTAAGCACCCTCTTATTCCCTATTGGTTTTTTGGTCTCCGAACAGTAAACTTTGGTCTTAGACTCGTCTGGTCCACCTCTTCATATGCAGTATTAATTAAGTAATGATATAGTGGTGTGCTGGATATTATGTCACCAGAGGTGCATTAATTTCAATAGAATGGGGTGGATTAGAGCAGGCCTTGCCTGCACGAGGAGAAACTGTTGAGAGCTCAACTGGCCAAAGATGAACATAAGGTCCATTTGCATAAAGGTCAGACCATTTGTGTGTAGGTTTCCCATCCATATTTTACCAACCATCTTCACCAAGTTTTACATACAACTCAAATTACGCAACAAGAACAAACTGGTGGAAGATTATATATTAAAAAAGATAGAGCCTGATCGTGAGACATATTCCGGACCCTTTATCTGTCTACTTCTTCAGCTCTTGTTGTTATCAAATGATACAGTTGCTCAAGCACAGCGTTTGAATCCTAAGGACCTTAGGGAGCGGATTTGTCTCTCGCAAACCCCCTTCTAAGGGGGATTAAGGGGATTAGACACCAGAAAATGACCAAGCGCAAACTCCCCGAGCAGCCTGGGCCTTCCCAGCGCCCCCTGTCCAGGGATGGACCTGAGGCTGGTTTACAAAGTTGCTCTCAAAGGCCCTTCTTATCATGACAAAGGGCCCAACAATTCACCGATCCGCCAGAATGGCAGACAATGAACTTGCTGCGGTCCACCCAGCTCATTTTCATCTGAACAAATGGCATTACACTTGGCAATGACATTGTTCTAAATACGAACATGGCGCTCCTCTTTCTTCGCGGAGCTCAAGGTGTCATATTAATTATTTAAATCTGCAGAAAATTTCCAGCTCTATTCCTCCAAGGCCTTACCCAGTGCCAGAAGGTCTGGAATCTGCATTAGTTTTGTTAATTAGAGCTGAAACAAGGCTTTGATCTCAATGAAAATCAGAAAAAAGGAAAAACTTCCAGAATGAATTATTTTCTTTCTAACCTATTTTTCTGCAACGATTCTTTTTCCCAGTCTCACGCATGTTTATTCCTGCCGTGTCAAAGTTTGATTTAACTGCAGATAATGGCAGACGTGAGGTCAAGGGTTTGCGCAGTTAACCAGCTTCACGAGGTCAGCGATGCATTCGATCACAATACTAGTTGCACTGATTCTGCTGACAACAATAATTATTTTCACAGAAAAAAAACATTACTTCATTTTTAATTAATAGCAATTTTACTTTTTTAATGTACACTTGAATCTTGATGTTAATTTAAACCAATTAGTTGACTCTGTTTTTCTGTATTGCCTTCGTACATGTTTTCTGAAGCATCTACGGCCTTGTCAAGCTTCGTTTTCTCAAAACCCCTTACCCCCTTTTTCTCAACACAACATACTTTGTTGACTCTCCCTCAGCGAGGGTCAGTTTAATCAACGTGCTTGCTGAAATAAGTGTTTGTCCACTCAGACAGCGTGGCCAATTTGGTCCCGCTTTATCTGCAGCTTAGATGGAGATCAAACTCCGTCATCTCCCGGTTTCCCCATTCTCTCTTTCAAATCTCTGTTTATGTATACCCCCTCCCTCAGCAGCCCACGTAAAGATTTAACGATGGAAAGTGAAATAATTACACTGGAGCGCAGCTAGCCCATGGCACCAGGGCTTGATGTTGACCCTCCGAGCCCCGGAGTCAGCCCTCTCCCAAAGCTCACGCGAACAGGCGTCAATGAATACAAAGGATTGAGGGGATTAGCCCATAAGACATTTGGTAGGCATTGTTCTCTAGCCGTAAATGAGTTTCGCCAGTCGCATGCAGCACGGGCCAAAGTCGGGAAATCTCGGTGAGGAATTCTTATAATTAACCCTCACTCTCTTTCTCTCAGAAAGAGAGGGGGAAAAAATGACAGCTTTGGCCTCTGGATCCTGAATCTTGGACATTAGCAATTGAATAGAGAGCTTTCATACTGTATATCATTTTAATCTTTCATGTTTAGATCCACCAGATGGCTTATTATTAGCAGAGCTGAGGAGAAAGAGAGACAAATGGTCTTGTCTTTTTTAGGTAGAGATCAGCAGGAAAATGGCATTCATATAGGCTGAGCATTGGATAATTGTATATGTGGCTGTTCAGAGCTGCATCCAGCCTCTGCCTATAAATCATAAAACTATTAATAACGGACAGATGCAGGTCCAAAGAAATGATGTGCCGTTTGATGAGGAGCAAGACATATGGGTTAGAAAATGGAAGATATATTATCGCCACATAATGTCATATATCTCATCCCAGTTTTGTGAAATCTCATGTAGAAATGGCTTTACTTTTTTCAGGCGTAATCCACGTATATATGAAGGTGGAACACGACCATTCGTGCTGCACATTGCACGACGTTTACCTTAACATTAAGATGAAAAAATATAACAAAAAATAATATGCATAATGTACTTATGCATTTATATTTGAGTATTTAAAATGTTTTTCTTGTCATTTGTATTTATGTGATTTAGACCATCTGTAATTTATCATTTTAGTATATTCAGAAGCATTTTATTAAATCAATTTATTGCGAGATACACTGGTGGGCTCCAGATCACTTGGCCAGGTTTGATAATTTAATTTTTCTAAGATCTGGTAATGACATACTTTGGCAGACATGTAATGGTGTGATGTTATTCAGGGTGGTGTGTCTGGGGTGGTGGGGGGGGATCTCTCCTCTGTTTTATTTCATCTCTGTGCACTTTGCATTTGGCTGTCCCACTCTCCACCTCTCTGTCGGCCCTCCAAAAGGAAACAATAAGGTTTAATCTCCTCCGCTGACAATGATGCATGGCGGGATGAAAAACACTTTTCAGGTGTTGTCATTAAAAAGCCATTTCTCCATAGCCCTGGTGAAAGAAACCCAAAGAAAGGCCCCAAAGTGTAATGCTTTAATACCCCTCAAGCTTTTCATTGGCATCTGCAGAGAACAAGCTGTCGGGATTGTCTTCTCTTTTTCAATTACCTGATCTTTTCAACTTTCTTCGAAATGAAAAACGCACCCACGGTGGAGCTGTGGTGCAGAATCCCTGTCCCTGTTTCCAACTGTTCTCATTCTGTGTCTGTGTGGTGTGTGTGTGTGTGTGTGTATGTTTCATTTAATCAAATTCTTATTGTTTATAAGCTGTTTAGCTAGTGGTTTTGAGCTGCTATAACAGTTTTGTGTTAATTCCGTACTGCTGACGGCAATTCGCTTTGACAATAAACTTGTTAACAGCGTCCAAAATTCACACTCTTCAAGCACCAAATGCAAGTAAAAGTGGGTTTGCAAGAGGCCAGTAACTTTATTAGGAGCCACAATGTTAATGGGGGAGACCGTGGATGGTTGTAACATGGGAAAGAGTAAATTGTAACATGATTTGACCAGTCACAAAAATGATAATCCTTATCAATACATGACTGATAGTGTAGTCTCTACACTCAAAAACAAATGGTACAAAAGCTATCACTGGGGCAGGACCCTTTCACAATATATGCTAAATGTACTAAAGGAGGCATATTAGTGCCTAAATTACATATTTAAGTGCACCACCCCAATTACAGCTGAGACTATTTTTTCAGAGTACGTACAGGCATATGAATGGTTTATAGAACCATAAATATCTACATTTTTAAGTAGAAAGCGTTATGTTTTTGTTTTTCTAACACCCCACCCCTTACAGCTCATGCAGGTAATGGTGTAGGTTGTATAAACAGGACTCTTTGGACTAGAAATTAATTTCCACAGGTCAGGCCTAAGTTCAAAACAGCTTTAATTGGTGGAAAATAAATGTGAAAAATAATATCAAAATATGAGATACTGTAAATAACTCAGAAAATGTTACTCCCATCCTTATTTTCCCGTGAATAGTTGAAGTCAAACTGTGTTAAAATGATAGTGTGAACTTTGCTGATGTAAGAGACGATTTAAATCAAAAGGATATGAACCATATCTTGAAGAAAACATCTGCACGTTCCTTGCTTGCACATGTATGCTTAATGATGAGTGATTCAGTTTATCGGAGCTGACTTTGGTCACTTTAATGTCTATTGGTATAGCTGCAATTTTTCAAACTTACTTACATACTTGTGTCATACTGAATTGTTGGAAATGCACTCCAGTGTATTGTATGAACACAAACTATGATGATGAAATATTGTGCAAAAACAAGTGGTTCTGAATGCAGCCCATAAATGGACTACAAACTCAAGAATTCAATGTAACCTGTCAAACCTTTCGAAACGTAAATGAGCTCCTGTGGGCTTCTCACTATTAATTTGTAATCCAATTTAAATCCGCCATTGATTTCATTCCTCATGCATCGCTGTAAATTAGATGATCAAATCAAGGTTGAGACTTTTAACTCATGGTGAAAAAGAATAGATATGTATGGTTTGAATTCAAGCTGTTGAAAACCCACTGGAGCCATGTGCAGTCTTGCATGTCACTTAAGGTGAAACATATGCCTGAATATCTCCTTTAAGACATTTGACACCTGTATCATGGTGAGTGTTTTGATCTGAGGGGGCAGGTGGTTAAGTGCGCAAAACATAATCCGTGTGAATGGGGCACGCGCTTTGGCAATGAGACGTCGTTTACGAGATCACAGCTCTGCAAATATTTATGTTACACGAGATGAGATTAAAGCAAGCTTCTGTGAGAGTGCATGAACTGCAGTATAGATCAGATGAAGAAATGCCTTGTTCTCTTTGAGCGCATCCATACAAGTTCTTTTATTCTACAAAAGATGCACAGCATTTTGCAAAACAAGTGTGGGTTTACACCCCTGCAGTCTTGCGCCAAAGCAGTTGCATGATGCTTTGGGGCAAACAGTGATACAGAAACCTTTTGATTTAAAAATGAAAAACAAAATGTGTATTAGTGTGTCTGTCTGTTTTTCCCCCTCCCCTTTGTGTGTTTGTTTTGTGTGTGTGTATGTGTGTGTGTGTGTGTGTATGGGTAGGTTGACTGCTACTGAAACTATATTCTCTCCGTTCCTTTCAAAGACAAGAATTTCTTTATTTTTCAAAGCCAGATGCAACCACAAGGGTGCCATGTTTTAACAACTGGTTGAAGTTCAGACTTTCAGACTGATGCACATATCGAAACGCTGATGTGGGGGCGTACAGATGCACGAGACAGATGAGAGACGTGAGGAAGAAAGTACGAGAGCATCTCTCTTCATCTCCCATCTTCCCAGAGTCTTAAACCTTATATACGATCGTTTGAGCTTATTATAGGCGTAATCCTAACTAATGAACATGTGTTTTCATTTAAGCAAGCTTTGTGAGGAACACCTCGGCAAAGTAACGCCTCTGAGTGCGACATCAAACGGCAACACAAATCGCAACTGCACTACTTTCTTTGTAAAGATGCTGTTTGTGTTGGTTTAACGCCCCCATGTTGTTGCGACTCCACTTAATTTCCCGCCAAACAAGTCACTTTATTTATAACAGCAAAAGTCTCCAGTGGCTAATTACAGCGTGGCTCCTACAATTAGAGGAGCTGCACCCAAAAAATGAAGTGACGTGTTGCCAGTGCAGTATTTGTATCTCGAAAAGTGCCTGTGTCAGAGTTCTGCTCGTTGCAAGTGTTTGGCCAACAAATCACTTTACACAGCTGCATGAAAGTGAGATCACACGGTGGCAAGGTTGCTTCCTACTGTGCCGTATTAAGAGGATCTGAAGAGTCTGTGAGAGCAGGGCTGGATCATTGCCTCTGTACCAAGCTCCAGCACTTAGTAGATCATTAGCTGGAGTTTTATTGGAAAGTACACACACACGCACACACAACGCTACACACACTGAAATGCTCATTCCTGCTGAGCATTAGGGTAGTCGTGATGTCACCCGCCAGATAGTATAGGTGCAGTTGGGCAGTAACAAACATATATAGGGTATATAATGAAGAAAAGGTATTTGTTAGCTTGGCCATTCATCTCAATAGGAAGTATGTGATAATGCTGTTTTGAGACAATAACCTAAACTTAGATGCCATGTGACTAATCACTGTACAACTACAGAAAACAACATCATGACAATCCTGACTGGCTGATGGCACCACAACATCATCCACACATCCATTCTTGTCACGCTGTCCAAGAACTGGTACTGCACTGATAAAACATCTATCGTATAATGAAAAAAAAGTTAATTAATATTGTTTGCTAAAAAAAAGAATTTAGTCAAAATTAATATATTTTTAAACAGCTGTCATTGGCGGTGCTCCTTGCAGCCAGATTGTGTAATGAAAACATCTACCAGCAGGGGGTATGGAGTGTACAGTAGTAGTGTGAATACATATAGGCCCTGTCCCAAATGGAACACTTCATATGCACTTTCAGTTTTGAGGACTTACAATGGCCACTGCGTGCGTGTGTCTGTTAAGTGCATGAGACCGTAGTGTGTCCCATTCATCATTTTAGCATTCAGAAGGGTGCTCGCAAGCTATGCGCCCCTGATATGCACTTCTGCCGAGCCCACACTGGGGCGAGCTCCAGTCTTCTACCTGACAGCCAAAGCGCATTACGTCACGAAGTTGCGGACTCAGAGAAAGTCTGTGCAGGTTTAGGGTACCATTTGGGACAGGGCTATTAGTAAGCTATTAGTTTAACTACTTTTCTCACCCACAATGTGGTAGTATTCCTACTTTTCAAATCATGTAGCTTATCAGCAGGGAAAGTTTTATTGTGTTGATAAACATTACACTTCCCTAACAATATTTCAGCAAATATGTTTTTAAATGTATTCATATTAAAATTTAATCTGGTGAAGTCCAATTTGTTAATCAGTTCCTTTTCAATAAATTGGCCAATGGCTTGAACTGAACAAAAAGGGCGCTGGACTAAATGTTTATATTCAAGGAAAAAACATTATATATCATCATAAATCATATATGTCATCATATATCATCAAAGAATCCTGAAAAAATATATATTAGCAGTATCAACATTGATAATAATAAGATAATGTTTCTTGAGCACCAAATATTAGAACAATTTCGGTAGCACTTTATTTTACAGTCCTGTTCCCCATGTACATACAATGTACTTATTATAGTAGTTACAATAACTATGTAATAACTAGGTACTAACCCTGAACCTACCCCTAAATCTAACCCTACCCCATGTAGTTACCTTGTATTACCAGAACTTTCTTAGATAAATACGCTGTAAGTACACTATAAGTATATGTAAGTACTGTAAAATAAAGTGCAACCACAATTTCTAAAGTATCATGTGACACTGGAGTAATGGCTGCTGACTTCACAGGAATAAATTACATAAAATATTTCTTACCGTGTAACCACGTTACAGTGATGGTAACAAATGGCGATACTGTGGTGCTTTGACGTCATTAAATGCATTTGAGAAGTTTGTGATATGTCATAAGATGCACACAGCATCTGGCAGTGTAGTTTTTAATCTTGTATTTCTTTTGAAAATATCTTTTGTGTTCTCATGGACATGTATTAGCTCGGTAGTGTAACTAGCTAATTTAGCTGAGCTTATTTTTCTCCAGAGTGGCCACTAGCTTAGCTAGTTGACCCTGTACATGAGTATGAACATGCATGAGACGTTTGGGAAAAAGTTAGCTCAGAGCCGGGCTATGTGCAGTATGTGTCATTGATGTGCTCCCAGGACGGCAGCCACTCCTAGTCTCTGCTTAATGTGTGACATCACTAACTGGCAGATTCCCAGCTCGCTCAGAGTAGCCACCTGGCTGCAGAGAAGCCCAGTCATGTTCCTTCACCCACAGCTAAACACACGTACACACACACACAGTCATTCCTCTGCCGCAAGAGGAGGGCAGGAAGAATTGGCAGGCCTGTCCGCCTAACGAGGAGGGGCTCTGGGATCAAACATCGGCCCGCTCTGTGTCCCGCCCTGGCCGGGCGTATGTGTCCGTGGCACCCAGACACCCTGCCAGCACAAGGCAATCCATCAGCTCCTCTTAAATTCCTTGCGTCCCGGCCCACAATCATACACCTGCCAAATTGCTCCTTGATATAGCTATTTTGAGAATAGAAATATGACGGCTGAGATATGTTTTCACTGTCGCCGTGGTAACTGTGTCAGGGATGGTATTTAATTGGCCTGGGTTGTCCATTTCTTTCTGCCTGAAAAAGACGAAACGGAATAGCTTGCAGAACCCAAAAGCTTTCCCTGCGGTGATTAAGACGCAGAGTTCGACACATGCGTGAGATGGGTGTTCAGGGTGTCCGAGGCCTTTAGCCCGGCTCCCACACGAGTAAAGCAGGTGCCGAAATCAGCAGCGCTAGATCAACTGACAACTGTTACTTTCCTACGACCCTTTTAGTCTCTGATGAAGACATTGTGTTTTCATCAGCGGCGCCATAAATATGACACCGCTGCACGTGCACAGCCATCAGACGTGAATCTGCCAATCCGTCTCTGCGCTGGCCCTAAAACATCCTTTCAAAAACATCCCCGCTGTTGCGCTGAATAACAAGCAGGGTGCCGGGGCACATGGGGTTAGACCCTGCGTTTAGGTTATGTCTCTTGTGCAACAGAGCTCCTCCATAATTCAGCACTCTGCTCTCTGCCTAGCTTTCTGTTGACAGTGGCGTGATCAAGGCCCATAATCACATCTGACTTAACTGTGCAGAAAGTCCCGTTTGATAGCGCCCCGGATAGGGAGCTCTTGCACAGGAAGTGGGTCAGAGTTCAGCTCCAATGGCAGGTGTGTGATTTCCCCCCTGAGCGGGACCAGGGGACGGCAGCACGGCCCGGTGGGAGCGGCGAGCGCCGAGAGCCACACGGGGTCAGGGGGTGACCGGCTCAGTGATTGATTGGACGTATCAGCGGTAGGGTTATTTTCAGTGCTAATCCCTCCACTCACTACCTGCTGTGGCACCGCAGGCCCGCGACTGACTTAAAACAAGTGTAGTGAGCCAGTTATGAGGGATGACATTGAGCTTAAATTAACTGCAGCTGAAGGCCTCCCTCCCACGACTGAAACACTATCTCTTTCCTAAAGAATGAAAAGAGGTTTAATGCATTCAAAAGCAAATGTATCAGAATGTGCCATTAGAAACATGCTGCTGTTTTTAACGTGTATGAACTGATGCAATATTCCTACTGTATGACTGTGGCACTATGGCTTTCCATTTAGTTCACTAAATTTACACAGATGCGGCCAGAGATATCCTACAGGAGTCACCCTACTGATATGAAAAGGGTTAGATTTAGGTCCCACATATACTGTAAAAAGTTTACATCCAGTCATTTTTTTAAAAGCTAGTAATAATCTATCAATCTTCATATATCTATATTTTTTTTATTAATTAATATAATTAATTAATATGATTATTATTTGAAGATCAATTTACAATAATAATAATGATGATAATAATAACTCAAATATAATTTGTAATATTACACCATAACATTTTGAAAATAATATATTTAATATAAGTATTTTTTTATAATTTGATTTCATAATTAATGCTTTTAATTATTTTAATATTTAATTAACATTAATGGGAATTAAATATGATTGTAATATTATAATTTATTCACTAATTTATTCACTAATAATAATACTTAGCGTTTAAGATTATAAATAAATAAATAATAAACATTATGCCTTTGATTTGAAGAATACCAATACATTTCCATATTGTCTTATTTTGATAAAAAAAAAAAAAAAATTCAGCAGACATATTTATTTAAATCATGGGGAATATCCTTTGGAGCATCAGTTTGAGAATATTTGTTATGCTTTTTATACTGATTTGACAAAATAATTGAATAAGTGTTTGAATTTCATTCAGAGCTGTTGCTTTTCAGACTCTTGGTTCAGACACAGGTTCTGTGTAGACACTTCTACTCCAAGCTGTGTGTATGTAAGGATGTCATGGCTTGTTGTCTCACTATATCACATGGTTTCATGTCTCGGGGAGAGGAAGGGTTTGACATCACACTTTAGTGACAGTGCACTTTGTGTCAACGGGTTTTACAAGGCCACCTCTGCTGACCCAATATGACAAATAAGAGATGATATCTCTGGCAGAGTAGCCATAAAGAGACAACCACACCACTTACTAAAACCCGTAAACCCTGTTTCACCTCCAGCCAGGGTTAGCCAAACCAGAATGTCACGTGGCGTTCATATTATGTCTCTAACCCCAGGATCAAAACTCTGATTCTCTCTCCCTCTCTTTCTCCCGTCTCACCCTCACACTTTTTCTTTTCTCTCCTACTCCTCTCCTATTACCTTGTCAGTTGGGTGTAAAGTCACCACTGCCTGTATAGTTCATGTGTGCCTCAGCCATCGATGACATATTTTTGCCAGCTGTAGTCACCTGTATCATCGGCCTGTGCCTGTGATATATTCCCTGACACAGGATCTAAGCTATTCAAAGTATTATCTCCTGACCAATTACAAAACTGCTGTTATGTCAGACATGATGATTTGATGCAGAAATAGATCATCCAATTAGGTCTCTGTTACATGAGTTAAGAGAAGATTGCTTGTACGATAGACAAGATTGTAGATTGCATTTATTGACTTGATTAATGAATGCATTTACTGAATTTAAAAACAGCTTGATTAAAATTCAACTCATATCTTGACACAACTAATTTTAATAGCAGAGTTCAAATATTTATTAATCAATAAACAATAAATTATTTTAAGTAACTTTGAGTAACTAATTTAGGCACATTTTTGCCAGTTAATTTGCCGGTTTTTGCTCCACCAATGACAAAAAATTCTGAACAAACAGACAGATATGAAAATGTTTGCACACTCAATCCACAATATATCTAATGCTGCTCTGGAGCTGTATTTGAGACTAAGCCTATCCTATCATTATGTTTAGAAATTCATGTGCCCCGAAATTGCAAGATTTCCACGAGGGCTGTCACGATATTAGATTTTTCATATTATGGTTATTGTGGCCATAAGAATTCACAATGTCGATATATCGTGATATCTATAGAAATCTTGGGGGTAGCGGGATGGATATCAGTCAAATTATTTCTTACATTGTTTACTTACTTAGTTTTTCTTTTTCACCCAACGAACATAAGGATACTGATAAACATACTGATAAATACTTCCTCTTCTTTGCAGCTCCTATGAAATAACAAGAGAGGAAATACTGTCAAGTTCAACAGTATGATGAATAAATATTAATGGTAACACTTTACAATGACGTCATTTATTAAATTTAATGTATTAACTAACATGAATGAACAATGAACAATACATTTATTACACAATTTATTCATCTTTGTTAATGTTAATAAAAATAGAGTAATTCATTGTTCATGTTAGTTCATGGTGCATTAATGTTTACAAACACAACTTGTGATTTTAATAATGCATAAGTAAATGCTGAAATGAACAAGAACTAAGATTAATAAATGCTGTGGAAATATCGTTCATTATTATATGTTATTTATATGTTAACTAATGTAATTAACTCATGTTACCTAATGAACCTTGTTTAAGAATGACCGCAGATGAAGCATTAAGTGCATGGCACTGCGACCAACTTAACATTTTACAGAATTTAATGTAGCAATGTGGTTGCTCAGTTTTTTAAGATCGGTTTTAATCGTGTAACTGTTCATAGATTTGAACAAAGAAATAAAGTGTTGCTACGCAAAGGCTGTATTTATTGCAAATACCAAAATAAGGCAAGTAAAGAAAACGCGGTACTTATTAAAATAATCACCCTTTACTTCAATATACGAACACAGAAAACCACTGTTAACAGGTTAATATAACGTTTCCCATTCTATGACTAGTAAAATAACGGCAACTTACTTTGATGAGCACGGCTCTCCTTGGAGTAGTTGCGAATGCTGCATCTTCTTCTTGTGTGATGGATGTCAGCGTTAAAGCACAATACAGCCACCTGGGCGCTCAACCACGTACTGGCGATGGAGTATTTGCATGTGCTGTCATCATAAGAGAACTGTTCATTTGAAATATTGCGGTTATCGCTAATACCAGTATATCTTCCCACACTAAATGAACAGGATATCGATAATCGTTGCTTTGAATATCACGGTTATCGTCAATACCGGTATATCACAACACCCCTAATTTCTACAAACATGCCATGTCGTAATTACAGTAATTGCAAGACTCCAACGTCACAAATTCATTTAGGTGTTTATAATGTTGTCACAGAAATGCATATTACTGAATCCAAGGATGTGAACAGCTCATGTGTAGAACTTCACATGTTGTCATCTTGAAATTAAGTAACTGACCCTTCGCAAAGACCCAGTATATATTTGTTTGTAAATATATATAGCAGTATATAATTAATATACTGTAATTATAATAGCTGTTAAATCAGCACACAACTGCACGTTTACACATCAACAATGCCTGCTTGGCCAATTCAGTTGTGGTGTACTGTAGCTGGAGACATGGAAGATACTTTAATTGGTATTTAGAGTCAATTGTACCAGGTTTGACAGCAAACCCACAATCTATAAGCATTTACTCATTTTATATACTGGTAAAAATGGCTATTATACGAAGCTAAATTATAGTTGTTATTGGTGCAAGAAACCTGAAATAAAACCATAAAATGTGATATAAAGGGTATATGATATCCAATCCAAGCTATTTTTGATATCTATAAATGTTTCTTTCCTTGTTTATCTGTTCATCTGTTTCCATTCCTTAGGGTAGCTGAATGCTAAAATCGATCCTCTCCTGCAGTACTTTGCCATCAATAATACGAGACTGATAATGAAAAGGTCTGGAACCGTGTTCAGATTGCGTGGTATTAGCTGGCCTCTCTCTCATCCTCTCATGGACTCAGCAGCAGTGTCCAGAGAAAGTGAGATAGTGACCTGGCCGAGTGATAATCGATAGTTGCCCGCTCTGTCTGTATTGTGTTTCTGTTCTAGGGTTCTGTTTTAATGTTGCTTTTCCCCCCTCTTTGGCCTCATTAAAAGATCTGGTTACTCTCAAACAGCTTTTTAATTTAGCCTAATGATTTTTTGCATAATATAAGAGACATGTAGTAAGCCCCGGGGAGCGGACCCCTATCTTCAAGGTGCCTTTAATCTAAGTGAGCTTTGTGTTTTCATGAGACTTTTTTATTATTTTTATTTAGAACTAACATGTCATGAAAACAATATGCTATGACATTAAAAGTAACATGAAAACAACAAAACATATTACTGTATATAATATTATGTCGCATTAGTAATTGCAGTTGGCTGCAAGACGCATTTCAACATTGATTATAATGCAATATCTTACACATTGCTTTTCCAATAACAATCAAAGGACAATGATTCCAGCTTAATTTGCAGTTTGGCCACAATAACAAACAATGGAAATTCAGTATTGGCCTCATAAATTAGGAAAGAATGTGTGTTTTTAAATTTATTTATTAAGTTGTTTATTTTTTTTTTTATAAAGCAAGATATGGCCAAAGGAGGTAAAACACTTACATAGCATCTCTTTTTTTTTTTTTTTTGGTAAATGAATGTGCAATTTAGTGACCACCATGCACTTTTGTTTTCTAAAGAAAAAAAAAGAACAGCTTGACATGCTACTCTAGTGTTTCATGGGAAAAAGCCATATGAGAAGCAAATGATCTGCGGAAGATGCGTCTCAGTTGCGCTGGCCAAATCCAGGCATGTAAACCGATTGATTTTTCCTCAGACTTTTAAAGAAATGCTTCTTACAATCATAAAAAAAGTATTTATATCTTTAAGATATCATTATGGTTTAATTTTTGTAAAGTTGGATTCAAAATCCACATTCCCCCTCGATACTGAATGACCATGACGTACGTGTCTGTGTGTGATAGTGACTATTTTAAGCATTGAGTTGTAATGCTGAGACTTGGGGAAAGGATGGGCCTCGCGTGGTTGTGAGCATTAGTCAAACAGACGGGCCCAGTCCCTGATCATCGCTCATCCCTACTTCCATTGCTCTACATGATCCCTCCCTGTCATTAGTGTGGTTGGCGTAAATAATTTAGCTGTGCACATGTTTGGCGAAGTCTAAACACAACCGACACTCAATGAGGCAAAGTGCTTTCAAGCCCCAGTTGAGAGCTGACACACTCCCAGAAATGGACTCCAAACAACAAACAAACACGCGCGCCACTTCAATCAGGCCCAAATTAAAGCAGGCTCTCGATATTCGCATGCAGACTCATTGATGCATTTCGTGCTTATTTTGGCATGCCGTTATCTACATGCCTCGCAAACTCTGTATTCCCAGTCATGCCGTCCTGCCACTCAACATGAGTCCTGCTTCTCTCTGTCTGTGAGCGGCACTCTTAGAGGAAATGATGGCTCTCAGCGGACAAAAAAAAAATCCATCAGCCCTTTTTCCGAGCTGCCAGAGCTGAAGATTTGTGTAATCACCAGCGTGTGCATGTCGAACGAGGCTATTCCCCGCTGAAGAGCATTGTACGGCGGCGGCATTGGTGCTACAAAAGATGACATCACACGCAAAGTGGGTAAACACTTCTTGACATGTTTTCAATATGATTACATTAGAACAAGCAGCGTTTGATTGAAAAGCTAATATTCAAGCCATGCAAATCATCAATCACAAGGAGCGCCATATTAATTATTCAATAAAACAGTCTAATTCAAGAATCAATGTTGGGACCGGGAGAGAGACGAGGGGGCTCCCAGCAGAGAGACAGAGGGGGGATAATAAAAAAGGAATAGGGAATTACCCCTCTCTCAGAGCTGTGGCCCCACTCATCCCCGGCTGTCAAAAACAACTGCCGCGCTTCGGTTTCATCTCGCCAAGTTTAAAGATGACTTTGGAAACACTTGATTTTCCCCACCAAACTCGTTAGGTCTTTGTACCTCATTAGTTGCGCTTTTTCTTTTCCCCCCGTTCTCCTTTCTCCTTGCCTACCTGCCTCTTTACATTTCCCAATTCCTTTTCTTTTCGTCAAAATCATCATAACGCCTCACACTTGCAGTTTGAAGTTTGGAATTGGGGACTGTGATCTCCAGCAATTACCGACCAGGCCACAATTAATCCCAGGGAATTCATTATTTACATTCTCTTAAACAAACTGATCAATCGGCCCTTCTGTATGGGACCACTATAACGAAGGGGGCCAGAGCTGGCAGGTCTAATCTCATCTAATACAAAGCCCTCTGACATATTCTACTGATGTACGACCTCAAAGCTCATATGGCTGATTTTTTTTTTGGGAGGGTTGTAAGGGTCTCATCTAGTAGTTCTGAGACATGCAATATTGATGTCATAATTGAACCCAGAAGTCCATTCAAAGTTGAAGACCATTAAGGATCTTAGATTAGCTGCAGTCCCCTAACGACTATCTCCTGTCTTCATCTGTGATTGACTTGAGTTGAACACGTCGTAAAGCTGTCCTTGATCACACTTTTTTTTACTTTCCTATAAAATCCAATGCTTATTTGTGCAGTTGAACATATCTTTAATGACTTTACATTATATACAAGAACTGTTAAGTGTCACCCGTCCCGTATATGAGACGCCTACATTTACTTCACTATATTACAATTAAATCTAATCTAATCTTGACAAACTATATATCGTTGGAAAGGTCTAAGACTCCCAAATATATATATTACCGTTATTTTTTGTTAAATATTATGCAGAAAAAGTAGATTATAGATTAATTTATGACAAGAGTGCACCCTCAAAAATCTACATTAAAACAGGAGTTCTGACCTTTGTTAAAAAAAAAAGACTTCTTCATTGCCTTTTTCTCTATCACAAAGAGAGAGAAAATCATCAGAAATTTATATCAACTGAAAACTAAATATCTCAAAATTCATCCTTTAAAACCCATTTTAAAATCAGACATTGCATAACCATGTAAATGGTACATCAATATCATATTACAAAATGTTTTCATTCATGAATTATACAAATTTAAGTTTGGATCGTGCACTATAAAGTCTATGTTCAAAAATGTGAGTGACAGTTAAAGTATTATGAGCCTCTTAGTTTGTTAAATGTGAGAAAGTATTACTTTTATTCAGCAAGGATGTGTTGTAACAATGTGTTTGACTGATAAAAAAAAAGACTTATATTGTTTAAAATCTTTCTATTTTAAATAAATACTGTTTTTTAGACATTTTATCTATTAAAAGAATCCTAAAGAAAAATAAATAAATTATGTTTTAAAGTATATTAAAAATAGAAAACCATTATTTTAAATTGTAATAATATTTCAAAATAATGCTGTTTTTCTGATCAAATAAATGCAGACCTGATGAGCATTAAGAGACTTCTTTAAAAAAAAAAATACATTAGATGTCTTAGTGATTACGCACTTTTGAACAAAAGTGTGTGTGTGTGTGTGTGTGTGTATCTATATAAAGTAAACTGTAAACTAAATGGTCTTTCAGATCTGGGCAAACAGAGATTAACAGACTTTGTATATACTTGTTCATTATCCTCCAAGGTCAGAATCAGTTGCTATTTTGAAATGCAACTCATTATATAGACAAGGTCATTGTCTATGGGAGTGCAGAAAAACCAGGGGCAGGGGCATTAGTGCAATTCTTTGACTAGCCTGGAGCCTCGCACATAGAGTTGCATCTGAAAGGCTACACCACAGCCCCTCACCATGCATGTTAAACTATACTATTGACTGTCAACAATCACACGGTTATTAACAGCTACAGCCTCCACTGTATTTATTTCTATAATTATATCCCTAGAGGGAATCTCCGTGGCATGTCAGACCTAGCCGTCTGTGGTATTCATGTAAAATTGTTTGTGTATATGTGCATACACTGTTAAACTTAGCAGTCTGACAATATAAAATGGAATTGTACAGCTGGACCTACGCTGAATTAACATCAGATTCACAGATACGGTATTATGTCATATTTCACTGTCAGACCACGATCCACTGAGGCTTGGAGAGGGCTGAGTTATTGGCTTACTTCAGACTGATGGATACATAGAACGTTCCAGTCCTTCACAAAGGGAAGTATTGATTGGTGTTGGCTTTGTATTCGCTCTCCATTTGTTGATCAGGCTTTGGGTCTGCACAGCATGACACATAACAGTCAGTGCTGGGATTCAGAGATTGGTCAGTAAGTTGTACAGACCGTGTGAAGGAGAGTGAACACAAAAAAATGGTGCTGATTGAATACTGGAAACTCATGGACCAATGGAAATAGTGCTGGTAACTTTGCAGCTCTTACAGAATACCCATATTACTGGCTGAATGTGATATATATTTATTTAATACCACTCCAAAGTGAGACTTATTTTATTTGTGTTTTACGAAACTTCTCTTAAATATTTAATTATTCATTTATTTATTAAATGGTGACTTTCTTACATAATAATACCCATATTTTGTGTCTGAATGTGATCATACTCCAATTTCTTATTTTTACAAAAACCCCTTATTTTTAATTCATTAATTTGTTCATTCAGTCCAATGTTATTTTAATATAATTGTGAAAGTGACAGAAAGTGACGTGACATTCAGCCAAGTATGGTGACCCATACTCAGAATTCGTGCTCTGCATTTAACCCATCCGAAGTGCACACACACAGAGCAGTGACTACACACACACACACTGTGAACACACACCCGGAGCAGTGGGCAGCCACTTATGCTGCGGCACCCAGGGAGCAGTTGGGGTTCGATGCCTTGCTCAAGGGCACCTAAGTCGTGGTATTGAAGGTGGAGAGAGAACTGTACATGCACTACCCCCACCCACAATTCCTGCTGGCCCCGAGACTCGAACTCACAACCCTTCAATTGGGAACTCTCTAACCATTAGGCCACGACTTCCCTTTAGGACAGGGTTATAGTTTACATTAATATTTCAAATGATTTTTTTTCTGATTTCATTTTAATTTAATTATTTTAATGAGTCAATGAATTATTTAATATAATTAATAAAATAAATTATATTTTATTATATTATTAAAATATATTATAAGATATTAAAATATATTTTATTGTTATTAATTATTTATTTTGACTATATATTTTATTAATTTGTTTTCAGTTTTAGTTTTTAGTAAATATTTTAGCACATTAAACTTTAAAATATTTTGTTTTTCATTTTTTTTAATAAAATATCTTTGTATTATAATCTGCTAACTTTTTTTCATGGTTTTAATTTTTTTAATAATATAATAACCCTGATTGATTTAAACTACTTGGATTGAAGGGTTGAAATGAAAAAAGATTACTTTTGAGTTTTTTACTTTATTGCAATTTGAATCCTTGCCCAGTCACTATTCTTTTTTCTTTTTTTATACAGTTTGTCTAATTTAAAATAATAATAAAGATAACAATTGTAATAATTCCCTATTTAAGAAAATGGAAAATCATTAGCCCAAACAAAGCCCCCCAAAAAATAAATAAATAAATAAACACATATGAACTGTCAACAGTGTATCTGTGTTCCACCATTTATAAACAAAAAGAAAAAATGTGGATTCTCCTTTTCATGTCTGTTCTTGGAAATAATTATAACGAGATGAAAGTGTTAAAATTCTTCGCCATTTTCTCTGCAGTTCAGAAATGTCCCCATTGTCAAAAATGGAGATTGTGTTTTATGTGGCTGTCATCTCCTGTGCTCTCCCTGTCTCCTGTCTCCTCCTCATTCCCACACCAGAGAAAGGGAGCAGGGATAACAGCGGTAGCTAGAGACGGCGAATTTCCTGACAGCGTGGCATGACGGGAGAGGAACTGTATTGGCATGTTGATACCATGCCGAGTTCAATCTAAATGCCAGGCTCTCCTTCCTATGCAACTGCATAGAAAACTGGTAGATGTTTGCATAGGCTGGCATATTGGAGTACAATTCTAAAAATACAATAAAATAAAATAAATAAATAAATTGTAAACTTTAAAATAAATAAATATACACTGTAGAAGGGGTCAAAAGACATGAACAATATCCTAACTGATCAAATAAAAGGGTCAAAATGTCCAAGAATTTTGCACACCCACACCCACATGAACCCACTCGGCTAAGTTTCAATAACTACTTAAATAAATAAAAAATAAATAAATTTATGCATTTGGCAGACGCTTTTATCCAAAGCAACTTACAGTGCTACGTACTACTTACCTTTAAATCAATTATTTGATACAACTATATTTGTTAGCTTATTGTACATGCATGATTTTACATTGTACTTCCAATAAAGTTACTCAATATAAACTTGTTTGTTTATTGAACCTGTTTCATAAAAGCAATATCACATACTATTGTGCAATTGCGAATATCACCAGGATTTGTGATTACATGTATTCTAGTGCCATATTGTGCCTAAAAATATATTTTTTTTATTGTATCTATTTATTATACTTTTATTTTCCCTGTATTCCTTAAGGAGGTCATCGGATGCCCATTTCCCACAATTTGATATGATATGATTATGAGTCTTAATGTAAAGTCTATAACATACTTTGGTTAAAATGTCTTAGTGGTGGTGTAAAAAACAACCTTTTTACCTTGTCAAAAACAGCTCTGCAAAAGCAAGCCATTTTAATGTATGTCCCTTTAAATGCTAATTACCTCTGCTCACCCCGCCCCTCTCTTCCATGGGGTGATGAGCTGTTCTCATGAGACTGTAAACATTAGCCAAATTTAGCCATGGAACTTGCTAACTAGCATAGGGTGACCACACTGTACACCCGGAGCAGTGGGCAGCCATTTATGCCGTGGCGCCCGGGGAGCAGTTGGGGGTTCGATGCCTTGCTCAAGGGCACCTAAGTAGTGGTATTGAGGGTGGAGAAAGAACTGTACATGCACTCCCCATTAGGGGACAAACATTAGGCCACGACTTCCCACAATTGTATAATAAAGTTACTTCCATCATTGTAAAATAAAACCTCCTGTTTTTGCATCGAAGTGCGTTATGGATTCATTCCACTACTCAGCCTCTCAGTGGATACTGGACACCGCTACATTGAATATAATTTTCGCGCATCAGGGAGCCGCTATCAATATGCAGATTATTTTGTTGAATGCAGGGTTGCCAAATCCGTATTTTTTTTTTTTTGCATGGAATTGGGCTGAATTTTAGGTATGGAAAAGACATATTTTGGGTTTTTATATTTGATAAATGGTCATTGTGTTAATTCCCCCACCAAGAAGCCAAGAACAGCTTGATTTGAGAAAGGGGGTATTATTTATAGGGATTTAAAAAAAACATTCGGTGGATTTTTATCATTTTAGGGTGTATATATACAAACATTGCTAACACACATTTATGTTCAAACAACATTTAAGAGTAAATTTAGCATCCGATGACCCCTTTAAATACCCTGTCCCCGTCATGAATGTGTGTGTGGTTCAAATTGCCTATTTTGGAGTGCCTATGTTTGAAAGTTCAGAATAACCACAAAAAGATATTAGAGCCTGTCAGGATTGGCTTTTTGAAGCTGTAAAAGTCATTTTCCTCTGTGCAGGGTCTGTGCGAGGTCCTTGTGTTAGCTTTAAGTGAATCCCTTGTTGCTGCTGGGTCTGAAGTGGAAAATGTACAGGTTCTTATTTAATAGGAAAATCAAGCAAACTGCTTATAAAATGGCCATTTATCATTCTCTGGCCCTAATTGGTTTCCTGTGTCCATGTGGTGCAGTAAATTGAATGTGTCCTTTCTTTTGCAGCCCAAGCGTTGCGAATGTGGTAATCAGCTGCGTTCAGCTCCAGTTCATATGGGTAGAGAAAATATCAAGCTAAACATGCACACCACATTCCACTGGCAATTAATGTTCATTACGACTTCAAGGAAGAAAAACAGTCAGGTTGCTTTGTGCAGAATTTTTAGTTTTATTTGAGAATTAATGCCCTACTGTGTCAAGGTATTTTGCATTATTAAATGTCCATGGATGGGCTCATACACCAAGAACTGACCCTATGAGTAGTGACCTTTCAAAACTTCTACGGCATATGTGATTACAATGGAATTTGTATTCTTGTCGAATTGTCAAATATTGACTCAGTCCTAATTACTTTTTACAACACTCCGTGGGACGTATATTCCAGAATTTTCCACAGGTTGTACAAGTTCCTCTATGTGCCATATTTTTTTTCAGCAATGCATAACAGGTGGCACAAATCTTCTCATGCAAAGCTTTAGTGTTTATGTAGAAAAGTTATAATGAGGTCTGTAAGGGGACCTAGTAAGGTGGGCAAGATCATGGGGTGTCCCTTTGGATTTATTTGGCTATGTATTGCACGTGCACAACACAAAACTTGTGCCACTATAAGAGAGGTAATTGGTGGACTTGGTGCTGATAAAACAATACGGTTAAAACAGGCCCACGTCCTGCAAATTCCCAGGAATGCTGTGGAGTTAGTGAAACCACATGAAAACATAACAAAGCACACGTTCCACAAACTCATTAAGCAGCACCAGCAGAAGTCATTCATCATAGGCCCGCATGAGAAGGCTTCACACCCTTGGCGAAGACTCCGGAGGGAACCAGACGGGGCTCGTAGGTTAATGAAGGAAAGAGGGAGCTCCGGTAAGCCACAGGCTCGGCTCGCTGATGGCCATTCCAGATCAACCTGGCCCACTTGCAGTTCTGGAGAAGGGTATGTGTCAAGACGTACAGTACCTCTACATTAGCTTCTACCACATGTTCGAGTCTGTCTTCTGTCCGCTGCAAGAACAAGTTGTCATTTTACAGGAATGTCCATATGGACTGTGTCTTGAATAGATTACAGGTGTGTATGGAGTCACTGAGTACTTTTGCACTGCAGGCAATTATAATGTTTGGAGCTGTCAAATACATGTCTATGTTGGATAAGTCTCTTTCCTGAGGATACACAGGATATTTTGAATTAGAGGAGACCGGGGCTAGTTGTCAACGGGGCAATATTTCATTAAGTATAACGTTTTAAAAGTCAGATTATGCAACTCTATGTTTTCTTTAGCAGTGGTTTTGTGTGTTGGTATCAAACACTTAATTAAAATAAAAATGTCATTTAAAGACTTTTAGCTAAAATTATAACTTTGTCGTGTCTTTGCTGTAGCTATAACAAGTGAACATAATAAGCAAGCATTTAGGAATGTTTTTAATAATTAAAACATTAATGCCGTTTAATGGCAGGTTCCATTGTGATAACATGCCGCAATATCGATTAACATGGGCTCTTAGGCTTTAACAGTGGGTATATTCAACAGCTGTTTGTAATCAAGACTTTAAAGTATGTGCGTAAATTAAACTTTTGTAAATTAATGAGGAATTTCACTGGAGTAAGAAGTGTGACAACTAGCCCTGCCTCCCTTAACTCTAATTTCTATTTATACTATGTAATAGATTGCAGTTTTAGAATATTTCCAGCGTTTTTATTTTTGTAATGTGAAATACAATATTTGTTGGCTGAAACAATGGATTGATATTTTTGTATGTAACACTGTTCATTTTTTATGTTGTCATGAATTGCTCTTCTTTTTTTCCCCCTTAGGCTTTAACGGTGCATATAATTGACAGCTTTTTGTAATCAAAACTTTAAGGTAAGTGCTTAAAATGAATTTAAAAATAAGTGAGAAATTTTCACTAGAGTAACAAACTCCAGGCTCTCCTACTGTAACTCTCATTTTCTCATAGCAATATCTGTCTTTTTTTTTCTTTCCCTCACTCTTTGAGAGAATCTATCATTGGATATCATGGAACGAGTTAAGTCTAGTCACAAAAGGCTTATGCAAATTCGGTTGTTGTTGCGACGTAACTAAGCAGGATGTAAACACTGCATAAACATTGTTTGGAAATTGGAAAGTACAAACATGGTAAGAGGCATGATGATGAACTGCTCATGGTTTGCTTGTTGCCCTGCTAGGTCACACAATTGTGTTTCTTTTTACCCTTTTTTACCAGCCTTAATGCTAGTTTACAGCCAAAGGGTAATAACTTCAGAATAGGGCGTTCTTTCCATGCAAGTATGAATCTCAACTAGCCAGGGCCCAAGTCCATTGCACCGTATACTGAATCCTAATGGTCGGCTAAGAAAGCCTGACAGCAATACTTGACATGGGCATTAAATCATTGCCCCAAGGAATCCTCCATCCTGCACCTCCTGACAGGAACACTGTCATCTCTGCCAGGGCATTTCCTATGCCTCTTGACAACACTGGATCTGAATTAGTCATTGCATTAGATGTAAATTGGTGCTGTTCAAGGATAATAATGAGCACCAAGATACATGTCGGTGTCACTGACATGACGCCATTTTGATACTGTCTCCCACCGGTTTATTATGTCTAATGGTATTCAGGCCGCGGCTGGCCAGAAAGTTTATTTTCAGTTTATGCACTTGTATTTTTGTGTTTGTTTGGACACTTCTCTGCACAAAGTGTCCATAGCAGAGCTCTTCTCAGAGGGTCAGTCTGGCAGTGTTTATCCAGCTGTCTGCATGATGGCTGACGGCTTCCCACTTGACATGGTTTGGCATTAAGGCTGACTAGCCAACAAGTCCGACTGCATGGGCAGCTCCATGCCACAAACTGGCATCACTTCCACTGTGAGGTGAGACCAGACTATAGCTTTTGGCATTGCATTATTCACCGCGCGCATATGATCGCAGTCATATCATTGCTGGCTTATGTTTAAATCTAGCCTATCAATCATGCACAAACATATGTATTTGTAAAAAAAATGGCAGCTGTGACATTCTCCCATTGCCTTTTTTTCTGCACCGTGCTGGTTTACAAGCTCCAGTGGTTTAATGTAGATGGCTGTGGGTTATTATTAATTAGGCTCAAATTAAAACTAAGTGCAGTGTAATTAAAATCTGATAAATATTTGATGCTATTTTTATTACGATAATCGCAGCCTCGTTAATATGTAAGCAATGCTCTCCCAAAATCATTATTTCAATTTCTTTTTTTTTTTTTTTTTTCGTTGAGGGTTTTCTCCCCCCGCCGAACGGCTGACAGACACACTTTTTCATTGAAAAGAATGAAGGGCATAAACCGATGGTTTGAGCGAGATGGACAACATGTGCTTTATATGGAGAGAGGGAGGTCTTCCTGCCAGACTCCTAATTGAGGCCATTTAGCAAACATACATTCAGGAGGCTGAATGCTGAAGTATGAGCCAGAGGCTCTGTTGAACCATTAGCATGTATTCCCAGTTGCTCAAGTTAGCGAAGAAAAAATAGAGGTCTACCACTGAAATAATGTCTGCCAATTACCGCAGTACATAGTAGATAAGGATGTGTTTTACCGCTGAAAACTGACAAAATCTGCTGGTGTGAGAAACCGCCTTTGCAACCACGCTGGGAGTGGAGACTGTGATCAATATCGGTCAGCCTTGTCCTCTATCAAGCTTATCCAGTATTCAGCTAACCGCTGTGCGCTGTGTTCATGCACTGTAGCTCATAAACTTTATGAGTGCTTTCCCTAATAAAATACGTAGTGCAAGAAGCCGTTCTGCTCGTGAGGTGTAAAATCAGGGTGGCCTCGTAGACCTGCGCCGTGCTCGGGTAGAACTGAGGGAGAGCGCTGATGAGTTCCTGCGAGCAGTCAGAGGGCAGTACATGACTTTTGTCAGATTCCCAAATGGAAGGGAAAAATGTGTCCAACGGTGAACAAAGGCGATTCGTCTCTACGGAGTTTGCCCCCACATGATTTCAGGTCTAAGTTGTCCTATCACATGTCTGAGTTAATTTCGTGCAACAGTGCAAGACTATGGCAGTTCTGTCAGATTTATGTGGAAGTTGTAGGTTTCAATTCTGGAGATTCATTTCTGCAGGCTTAGCACATGAGCACTTGAAAAGCTGTGAGATCTCCCCTTTCAAACATTATCATCCTCCTGTTGTATAGATTTTCCTCCCTGATGGCCGTCATTTGAAGAATTTATTTTTCTCGCTAATTACATGACAATATGATGGATTTTTCCCCCCAGTGTGAACGCAGAATCGAGTAGATGGTACAGAAAAAGGTACGCTCGCTCTGCCCTTTATGTGTGCTTTCCTGGTGAATGTGCTGAATCTGTTGCCTTGTTTTTTTTCAAGATGTTGCTGAGCTTTGAAATCCCATCCTCTTGTGTCTCCTGCTGTTTCCCTGTGTTTTAAGTATCAGTCATACAGGTTAGGTAATGCGCAATAGTGACTTGGATGGCATTGCGTTTACGATAGAAAAACTTGTTCTCTTCCAACTCTAGCACTCTGTGTAAGTGAAATTGACATGTCTTTCAATACAGGCTGAAAGTTTGTTATTGAAAGAGACGTCTATTATTCTCTAGCCCTTGCATCACATTCACTTGGCCACATACTCTGATCATTGTTCTCCGTAGGGGAGGCAGGGCAAATTCAGCAGACTAGGTCTAATAAATAAAAAAACAAACGAACAAATTGATTGATAAAGTATGTGTTCTAAAGTTTACTTTTTTGGCTGAAAAGTTTACAGCTTTTTTCTGAGGCGTAATCAATATTCAGCCTCTGTTTTAATGTGAAACGGGGTCATCGCATAAGATAGACAATCATGCATACAGTATAAAATAAGAAGCCTGTACACTGCCTAGATTCACCTGCTCTTATTAATATTTAAGCATTTGTGAAAGCCAAAAGTTGACTTTGGTCTTTGAAGGTGCCCTTTTGAAACTAATCCTATTCAGAGGCAGTTTTTTAAAAACCTTTTTGTTTCATAGTTTGTGCTGTGCACATTCCAAACAACTCCTTTAGAGTTCAAATAATCTTCTGATGTCTACAGCTCACTATAAAATATGTATAATGTACATACATATAAAAGCTTGGGGTCATAAAATGTTTTAACGTTTTTGAAAGTCTGTGTTAATTTGATCAAAAATACAGTAGAACAATAATATTGTGAAAATGTTTCAATGTTTTTGAAAGTGTATTAATTTGATCAAAAATACAATAGAACTGTTATATTGTGAAATATTACTACAAAAAAAAAACAGTTTTCTGTTGTTAATATATTTTAAAATGTAATGTATTTCCGTAATTTTTGGATGATAGTTAATAATAGTTTTAGTGTTAAATAGTTTATAGGTTTTAAATGCTTTTATATAGTAATAAAATACATACTGCAATCAGATGTGGCTCAAGAAACATTTCCCATTATTATCAGTGTTGAAAGCAGTTGTACTGCTTAGTTTATTTACCTTGATATATTTTCTTCATGTTTCTTTGATGAATAGAAAATTTCAAATAACAGCATTTATTTGAAAGCGAAACGTTTTTAACATTAATGTCTTTACTATTTGTTTTAACACTTTAATATGCCCTTGCTGCACAAACATATAAATAAATAAATCTTACTGACCTGAATTCTTTGTGTTTATAAGACTGGAAGAATATTGTAATGAACATGCTATGTGTTGTTTTCTCTGGGGATCTGCCTATACTTTTATGGTGTCATTTTGCTGGTATTTGCACTGTTTCTGTGGGTGAAAGTTGTTGATTATTGGCATTAATCTTTAATTCTTCATTTTTCTTTTATTTTTCTCTGTAGCTAACAATTGGATAACCTTTATATGTTTGACTTTAGACTGACCACTTAAAACTGCATTGTTCATGTTATTTTAAAAATGATATAGTTTGGTTTATGCTTTCAGCTTGGGTCAGTGTTAACCCCTGTTCACACAGACAGGGATGAAATCGCTGGAGGTCACCAACGCATTACGATGTCAGCCGTAGGCAGCAGATCTGCACTTGGTAGTTGCTGTATAACATTTGCTGCTGCTCATCTGCATAAAGTTAAACTTTGCTCATGTCACCGGAAATGGCCAACTCTTGCTGAAAAAAAATTGAATAGCTTGTTGCTGCAAACTGCTGTCATTGTGAACATTACTTCTGATGTGATTTTAAAAAAGCAGATATACTGATATATCTGATGTGATGTAGTTTGACGGCTTCTTTTTCATACAGACGGTCCTACGCAGAGAGGTTCCTACCATGATGGTCCTTCAGGTGCGGGATGTGCAGGTGTGAGAGTGCGATCTGGAACTGGGAGCAGTGAGGTGAGGATGGGCCTTGTCTCTCTCCCCGAGATGTGCCTGCGATGCTGATACAGGAAGAATCTGACACGTGTCTTCCTCACGCATTTTAATGAGTGTACTGCTTCTGTGAAGCTATTAAACGAAATGAACCATTTGAAAGTGAATTTTAGATTTCCGGTCAAAGCGCTCTCTTCCAAGAATGGGTGAGGGGATTGGCGATTGTCGAGTGCCCCTCTCCTACCCCCCAGTATCCACACTAGAACCTCTCGCACACAGCATGGATGATCAAAAGAGGCCAACGGCGGACGACCATTATGCCAATGACACTTTGAGTAAGAGTCTGGAGAACAAAATGACATGACAGCCATTAGGGTTTGAAAGTGGGACTTTAAAGGGAGGCTGAAGGATGAATGTCAGGAGGGAATCAAAGGGAGAAAGTTAAATCTTCATAACGTTCGCCGCTCTCCACGAAAAAATAAGTTCTTTGCAAACTAGCTCCCATTCAAGTCCAAAAACAAGAAGACGAGTGTGTCCATGTAGAATAAAGCAGACGAGGAAGTTGAGTCTGGAGGTTCAGACATGAAAGCTAATAGGGCAACGAAACTCCATTGTGCAGGTGGTTGATCATTAGCGGACAGGTTTTTTAGTCAGTGAGGAGATGCACAACGATATGCTCAGCAGCTCAAATGATGTGCTGGCTTTTAGACGTGAAGTTACGGAGAAAAGAAAACATTGCCAAACAACATTGCCAAGTTGAAAATCAATTGGATAGAACAATGAATTCTGAGATGCTTCCCCAGGCCTTTTTCTACTTCTAAGCCTCCTTTTTAACTTAATTGCCAGCAAAATCATAGGCCTCTGCGTTCCGTAATGCCGTTTGTGCAGTTTCTAATTCCCCTCCTCAGTCAAATGCCACATTGTGCCAACGAACGTGGCTGATCAGCTGGATTTTCTGGCGCTGTCCATGTGGCTCATCTCTCCCTGCCAGTGAAAGAGAAAATGCATCTAATGTGTCTCCATGTCACATAATCAAGGATTTTAGAGTGTAAATCTTTGATCTGGGAGAACATTTTCTGATAGGATCAACCCCCCACCCCCTCTTGGCTGAAGTCTTCTGATCTCCCTCCAGTTACTGGTGTCAAATGAGTCTGTTTACAGCCTGATTGGATGAGTGCTGTACTGACAGTGCACCTCCCTCTCCCTGGAAAGCCTCATTCCATCCTCGGCCACCGTCGCACCGATGGCGAGGGCGCCAGCACACAGCTGGAGCTGTTTGGAGCCGCTTCAGAGCCAGTTGTAAGGCGGCCAAGTCGGGGTCTCGAGGGCCTTCTATCTGGTGTGACAGGGCAGGCTCTGGGGCTTGGCTGACAGAGTGTGAGAGCGAGAGAGCCCACAAACCTTACAGAGCCGCACAAATCTTTTATTTATCAGCCTGCTCAACTCACATTTGCAGTAGTTAGTTAATATGCAGACTGGGCTCCAGGACTTCAAATGGCACTGTGGAGTGAAGCTGGCTGGATATTAGGGGAGGGGAGGTGGGGGCTCCTCAGCCAGGCATCCCACTGAGAACTAAAGGGGGGAGGAGGTCACTGTCCAGCTGCAGGGGAGATCTGGGGCTCTCGTCTCGTTTCAGCCGTCTTCGTATTCATAGCTCTCATCATCATCCTCATCCTCATCATCATCATCATAATGAGAATCCCAGCTTGCTTGCGATGCAAAGGAGATCTTAAGAACCATATGACTTGCATCATCACTGATTTCTATGCTGTTTGCCGTGCCCTTAAGGGCAATTCCTGAGGAATTTGTTTTTACATGCAGCAAACAAAGCCTGCAATTAATGTTTCTTAATTATTTCAGAATGGCATAAATGTCATGCTTGCTTTAAAGGGATAGCTCACGCAAAAATGAAAATTGTGTCATTTACTTCAAACCTGTATGGCTTTCTGTTTTCTGCAGAACACAAAATATTTTGAAAGATGGTAGAAATGTGTTTTGTATAGATACAATTAGAGTCCAAAACAACACTGAACCCCAAAGACATTTACTGAATAAAAGTTATTTATAAGATAAATAAATAAAAAACATTTTATTTTTTGTTCCACAGAAAAAGAAGGTGGGTAAATAATGACAGAATTTTCATTATTGGATTCATTATCCAACCCACAATCATCGGAAATATGTGACCCTGGCTACATTTCTATAAAACCTGAAATATGTTGCTTCAGGTATCTTGCAATGGACTTTTCAAGTGACAAGACCACAAGAGGCACTATAAGCAATATAATTTTTCTCCATCGCAGATGTGGCCTGGTGGTAAATAGTTTGTTCAATTTTCTCATAAAGTTAAATGTGATGTTTGCAACATTTTGTTATGTATCACAAACATTTTATTGCAACATTGCAATTAATTTTTTTATTTTTTGGGGAGTTTCGTGACTCGTGTTTCACTTTTACCTAAGGACTCTGCAGTGCTGTACCAGGTGCACTACTGAGCAATTTTACAAAAAAAAGGTTTACATTTGGAACTGGTTATGTGATCCAAATGTTAAAAATGTATTAGTTGACAAATGATGCATTTTGATTAAAGTGTTTTGATAGCATAAAAACTATGCAAAGAAATGGCTTTATATTAATCAATCTGTAGTCCTATTTAACCCCTGAAATCATAATTTGTTGATGTTTTGCTGCCACAGCGTATTTTTGCAGTGCTTTGCAGAAATGTTGCCAGATTCAAAAATTTCCATTGAGAAGGGGTTGGAACTATTCCTTTAAAAGTAGTAGGAAAGCATGTGCAGTCCTCATTTGCATAGTCAATGTCAAGCATTAGCATGAATTCTGGGATATTCCATGCTGCCATCTAACGTTTTGATATGTGAGTGCATTTGGGCTGACGTTAAGTATAAGTAATCAGTGCTACGGAAATATGTGTAAGATGTCTGGATTAGAGGGGAAAAAAGCAATGCTAATAATAGTTTTTTCACTCAGTAAGAAAAAGCCTTGACTTGAGTCAAAATATTAACATTTTATTCTTTCACTTACTAGAAAGTCCTGTAGAGAAAAACATTCTGTTTCAGGGAGACAGTTTCATGCTAGAGGAAGGTCAAAACAGAGCTCCACGTGACATTTTCTTCAAATTTATGGAGTAACAGCATGTCAGACTGAATTGTCTTGCGATGACACCAATTTGACGTGATGGCTCTTTACGGCTGTCCCTTTCCTGTCATATAGTGCATGCACAGCAGATACAAGAGTTCAACAAGCGCTCCAAAGGAGCTGTCTCATCGCTCACAACGCCACATACACAGACATTGACGCAAGCGAAAGCCTTCACCAGCCCACCAAATTTTGAGAAAACAGACTTGACAACAAATTTATAAGATGTAAAATCTCCAGCACGCACAAGAACGCACATTTTATTCAGTAGATATATGATACAAACGCTACACCATTAAGACCGACCACTCATCGGGCCACTGGGAATTTAGAAAGAGGTGAAACCGCTCAGCCTTTCTATGGCGTTCATGGGAACACAGATGCCAGTAGCACGTCTGTGCTCCGAGCAGCCAATCTCAGCAATTATTAACTAGGTGGCATCGGGAGCGCTGCTTAGGCTGTTCAACAGCTCCCTGAGCTCTTTAAGGAGCTCAAGACATATTTTCCAGCAGGCCCTCTGGAGCATCACTCTTCACACATACCCACTCTCCCTCTCTCGCCTTGTCACTCGTCCCTCTCCTCCTTATTTCTCCAGTTGTGTCCTCTTGGATCCAATTTGCAACTTAGCATCACCCCTGTTTGCTGGTTTTCTTCTGGTCTTATCTTATCTTGTTACACACTCTTCAGGCTTTGTGGTTAAATTATGTATTAAGGTCAATGTCAAAACATGGAAGATATGTAATCTACAGGGAGTTTCCTTTTATTCATTATTACAGTGAAGGCTGAGCACAACTGTCAGAGAGCCGAGGATGTGCGCAGTATGGAAGCTTGCTGCACAGCGGGGCTCTTCATAGCCCCCTCTCCCGCCTCTCTCCCAGGACAGACCCCTTGATAGATTTACCCAGCTAACCCATCTCACTTGAAAAGTTCTCTCTTCTCTGCTCCAATCTGAAAGCTGTCAAGCGCACCTATATAGCGGTGTCATTTATCTAAAGGAAGACGCACGCACTTGAGACGCGGTAAGATGTCATCCGTTCAGTTGCGTTTTGGGATCTTCTAACGGGGGACTTGCAGTTGGCTTGCGGGTGGGAGGTGCTTTCTTTTTGGGAGGATCTCGAGGAACGTGACACCTTTGTATGTATATATGTCTCAAATTAAATTAAGTGACGTTGGGAATGGGACATCTCCGCTGCGTTTTGTACAGCTCGTGCAAACGTGACCCCCTGGCGGGCTCGTGTCCACTGTAGGATCCGGGACCCAGACTGATGGGTAAATCCCATCTCTGCGGCATGCTTAGCAAAAAAAAAAAAAAAGCTTGATAAATTTGAGCCAACTCTCTCTGGGGCAACTATAATTATTTTCTGATTAGATTCGTTCAGTTATACTTTGGTCCTTTCCAGAGCCACCGGCATGCCTGGAAGAAGCGCACTCAGTCATGCTAACAATTACACAATTAGCTGGCAGTGCAAATCATGCAGGGAAATTCAGCTCCAGCTAACAATCCACCCTCCTACATGCATCGACCATAACAATTATCATTTGTGGGGTTTTATGGTTCTCTGATGCTGATGGGGGTTGGAATAATGTGAGTTCACCCTGATGTTTAACCCACCCACTCCTCTCTCATTATTTCTGCTCCATTGTGAATACCATAAACGTCTCGATAACCGCAATGATAAACAGTTGAGACCGAGAAACAATTGTTCCCATTATGGGGAGAGTAATTGAGAATATCCCTTTCTCAGTGCTTTGTAGATGCTCTTCAGGGACACATTGTCCAAACGGTCAACAGCAGCGATATTTTTTCATTTAGATTCACTTGTGAATGTGATTACTTACAGAAGGATCCTTACTGGCTCTCATTATGCCTGTAATATAAAATCAAGCTCTTTATTTTCTGTTGTACAGACACTTTCAAACACAATTACGTCAATGTAGAATCTAATAATAGCTGTCAATTACAGATTTTCATTATATCTTCCTTTGTTTTCCTCACTAACAAATCCTCCAGGTTTGGAACAATGTGAGAGTGGGCAAATGATGACAGAATTTTCATTTTTGGGTGAACTATCTCTTTAAAGTGCAACGTAGCAGTGTAGCGTCTGACCGCCACCCTGCGAGACTCATTTGGCCACACCATAAAAAAACGTTTTAGATGTTTATGTATTTGTTGACTTGAATACAGCCATGATGCAATTATAATGATGCAATATTTACAGTCGCTAAAATGCGCTCAATCCACCACCCAGACTAAGTGATCCGAACTTGCTATGTTGTTCTTGCTCAACATGGCGACGCAATGCAGCACCTCTCAAGTGACACAAATTTGTTTAAAAATACCAAGTTTCTGGCACGGAGGCCAGGGAGAAGTCTGACGTTTCTTTGCAGACGGTGGACCTCCTCCTATACATACTTGATCTCATGTCTCTCTGGAGCATTAGCATCTCTTTGTTTTGCTGAGTAGTTTGATGATAAACCCTCTGTAGCCGAGCCAGAATTCTCAGCAAGCTCACGACCCATCCTGAGGTTTTTTCACAGACCGGACGTCCGCAATGAGCATGCATTTTAAATTAAAGTTAGATGGAGAAAATAAAAAAAAAACCTTCTCATCTGGCCAAATGCATAATGAACGCAGCCTGCTGAACTAATCACGCTCATCCAATGCAACAAGACAGGCGATAGATGCCAGAGATAGAAGCCGCGTTTCCTTTTTATCCTTGCTTTCTCTCCTCTCGTCCTAGTGGAGTGATAGCACCGTTGCGTTCTTAACCTCGCGTGTAGAGCGTGGAAAATAACTTGTGACTTGTAAGCCTAATTAAGGAATCCTCCCTGACCTGCACACCCAGGCCTCGTCAGAAATCTAACACCAGAGCTGATTCAACATGAGCTACACACCGGGCAGGACCCAGCACTAATGAATACTAATGAATAATAATTACAGGCTCTTTGGCACCCAGACGCACTGCAGGGACAAATGCTAATACGCTTTAAATGTACACCGCTAGGAATGACTAGCGGGTTCAGCATGCGGCAGATTAGCCGAAGGGCCAATGCAAACTCAAGGTGAAGGATGAAACATTTCTCGCGGCAATATGAGCATATTGGTTTGTTTTTCGGTGATGCAGGCAAAGCCATTGATCTAGAGAATTTAGGCCACATGAGAGCAGACGAATCTCGGGATGTGGCGCTCCTAGCGTGTCTGTTTGTGACACCTTTTAATTGGCAGCATTAGAGCTCATCAGCGAGCAGACTGTTGTTTGTGAGAGCTCTCTTCTCCTAGCACTTTTGTACTCGTCTCGCATGGCAGGGAAAATTAAACTTTGTGGTGTTATTTTTTTCCCCACTGTTTATTCTTTTGATCTGTGTGTACATTATTCGCAGCTCTTTGAATTTAAATTTCACTGTCATGTTTCTCTTTTCATCACACTGATGGTTGCAGCTCTAATAATATTCAGCTTTTAAGTCACTGCAGAATGTTAATTAGATTCTCTCTTTTTTTAATTAATACGTCCCTGCAGGTTTCCTTATCAAATCATTTTTACCACCGTAAAATCACACGCTTTGTGTCAATAAATTACAAAAACATTCTTAAAATAAAATGAAACCGAAAACAATACGGTATATGGGTGCTATGTTTATATGTGCAGCATATTGTTTATGTACTGCACATGGGATTCAGAAATGTTCCCTTTCAAATCTAACCCGAGAAGTCATAATGCTTAGCATGCTCTTGCGAGGTTAGTGCAATGCGGTTACCTTACACTTGTATTGCTGGGTATTAGTGCTAATGTGTGTTGCTCCGCCTCCCTAAATGCTAGTGTTGTCCAGCAGCTTCTACCGTCCCATCTGTCATCTTCAGCGGTGAGCCAAGGATTCTGGGATAGAGGAGCCACGTACTGGGCTGTGATAATGAAAGGTCACAAAGGGGGTGGAGTGTTGAAATTGCTTTACTTTACAATGAAACATGTTCAGCCCAAGCAGTGCCATACCCGAGGAACACGGTGTGAAGCAGAGGTAGAATTTCAAATGGTCTCATAGCCGCTGAGGCGATAGATTTGTTTTCAGCACTGTGCTGAATGGAAGACGCCGAAGCCCATTAGGCATTCACGTGGGTTTTGGGTTGTCACATTTTGTATATTTTTCATAAGTAAAAATTAGTTGTTCTTGTAATTTGGTTGATTGGCTTAATTTTTCCAAAATCTTGAATTTGCAGTGCTTATGGCAAATATCATCTATTTGCAGTTTATTTGTATATATTTTAATTTGATTTTAACTATTTGAATTCGGAATTAACATTTTATGTTTTTGACATTTAGCACCATTTTCTGTTTTTATTCCTAACACCGTAAACGCTGTCAGCAAAATGCACTTTGTGTGTCAGTTTAAGGTGATGGGCTTCCACGTATTTATTATCAAAAATTGCTTATATGCATTTATATAAATAAACTGCCTTCAGTGCGAAGTATCAAAAAATTAATTTGAGAAGTTTCTCCCAAAAATATGTGGTGGGGGAAAAAGGAGCGGAAACATTTCTCTGTGCTCACTGAAGAAAACTGATATTCACAGACCAGAAAATATATATATATATATATTTGGCGTTTATTATACTTTATAATGAACTGATTCACATCTTGCTGAGAGGTAATTAATACGGGGAAATCTTGAATTAAAGATGTAAATCTTGACACTTTGGCAGGGGGGCCGGTAAGGGACAGTAGTCTCCAAGGCCTGAATTATTCTTAGCATAGACCAATTAACACCATGTATCTTCTTTTATGTTCAGTTCAATTAAGAGCCTTTACGGTTTTTAAGTTCTTTTCTTCTTTATAGTTGGAGAGTGTCAGAAACACAGATCAAAGGCAAACGCAGCAGTCCGTGCACCATAGGTAAATCTGCTTTGCATAAGAATCTGCATGTTGCTACCAAGGTTTTCATTCCAGTTTTGCATGAATTAAAAAACAGGAAGGGAGCAGAAATGAGGGAGAGAACCCACAAAGCAGTCTATTAATCTGCTCTCAAATCTCCCTATATCTACTACTCTGACAGCTGAGTACCTCGATAGCTCAAACCCCAGTAGACCATCACCGGCTGTAGAGAACAATTGTACTTTTTGTCATTCCACGACTGTTCCTTGTGTTTTATTTTGATTTGCAACCAGGGCTGAAAGTAAATGAACGGCCGTAAATAACTGGATTGTGTCATTGTTTTAAACACTCGAGTTAAGATAATGATTTGTGGTTTATTTCTTAATAGTGATAAGGGATCAACAAGCTGTTATTTGTGTTATTTTTGGAGTCAACCAATAAAAGAATGTTTGTCTCTGTCCTCTTCATTCTTTTGTGTTTTATTTTGCTTTTTTATTGGGCTGACAGTTGTGTTTTTCTCACCACGGGAGCTTCACACTTGATGTTGAAATTCAAACTCAAAACCTGATACCTCATTTACTAATTTTCCTGCTGGGGAAGAGTGTCATGACTGCTTTATGCTTATATTTATTTTACATAGGCCACTGTAGATTTCATTCTTAATTATGCTTATCTGGCAGATGGATGGTTTCTTGAAAAGATCTCTGCTGCTTGCTGTGTTAGAATCATCCAGTGATATGGTTAACATATATCATAATCATATTGAGAGATGACGTCCAGGGAGGGGCACAGCCTCAGGGTGGATAGAGGCTTTCAGGGCAACATAATAACACAAACAACCTGTTTTTCAGCACCCCTAATTGCTGCACTTTAATTGTATTAAGCAGTGAAATATCAATAAGTCAATGGGCAAATGAACTGGGCAACTATGAGCAATGACTGTTTAGTGTTGCTCTGTATTATTCTATTGATGTTCCACTAACGGCCGTCCTTGAGATATTGAATGCTGTTCAACCCAGGCGCTGACATCATAATAGAAGGCAGCGCTGAGCAGTCTGGCCGTGTGGACAGTCGCTCTCGGCGGCATGTTTTTCTCACTTGTAGACTTGCTTTTGGAAGCCTAGTTTTTAGGAAACACTAGTTTTATGTGTACTTTTTTATGTGAATAATTAAAGTTATTTTATCTAAAAAAAATAAATAAATAAAAAATCATATAATATACTGTCCTCCCTTCATTGTGCAGTTGATCTGTCTCTTAGCTGCGAGATCTGGTTCTATGGAACCATTTAATGACACGAAAGACAAGAAATTGTAAATATATAAATGTGTAATTAAGACCATTACGTTAGCTGAATTATTAGCTTTCTGGACTTATATAAATAATATAGAGGAGACCAGGACATACAAATGTTGTCACAACTACAATAGTTTAAGGCAGAATTACACAAATGTTTGTTTGAATTCTATCTTTCATATTCTATACTTTCGAAATTGAATTCTAAATTTAGTTAATGCTGTCCTCCAAACTACAATTAGGCCTACAAGTACAATTTTTAAGCTGTGTTGTGACAACATAAATCAGCTAATATATAGCAATACAAGGCTCAGCTATATAATGAAGCTAGATTGTGTCCGAATATAATCTGACCTGTGTTCTAACACAAGGTTAAAAAATAAATAAAAAAATGCTGGGGAAGGTGTTTCAAAATAATTTTGCTTAGTATCATTCACAGTTTTTCTTTCCGTTTCTTTCATTTTTGTGTGCTCCACAATTGTTTATCATTTCAAGTTTGCTGAAAAGTCATTAAATAGAATATTTAATGCTAGACTCACATTGTGACAACTAGCGCTAACTACAGTGTCAACATTAAGTGTTGCAATTAAATGTATCTTTTTTGGCCAGTAATACTGGAAATGTTCAATAACCATTTGTAGTCAAGACTTTAATATTTGTTCACAGAAATACCCTAAGAAATATAGTGTATAATATATATATATATAAAAAAACATGGACAACTAGACCAGAGTGCCCTAAATATAGCATATATTTTAATTTCAGGACAGAGAAGCAGTGACCCTGTCTCACTGGTAATAAGTTTGACAGAAAGGCTTTTTGATATCTAGAGATAAGTAAAAAGTCATGTGAAAAAAAAAATGTTGTCAGTTTGTTCTTGACCCACTATTTTTTAAGAATTTGTATGATGTGTGTTGTAATAGCTTTGATGTTTTTTTTATTTTTTTTCTATGGCAAGTTTATTTTAAGCTTATTTTAGTGCTCTTTCACCTTCATGTGAGTGTTTCTGACTGTTGACAATTGCCATTTTAAATCTAATGTTCAAAGATTTTTTTTATAAGATAGCGGGCTAATTCAAATATCAAAATACTTTGGCAGGTGTGATTTCTTTGTTGGTTTGTTTTCCTAACCTCGGAGTCTCTAAGTATTATTAAGTAAAAAAATGTTGCTCTGTTGTCTGTTTGAAGATATAAATAGCGTGTACTGCCATCTAGTGGAGTAATTACACAACAGCGTTTTTTATTGAACTTCAGACAATGTAGGCTACGTGCTAGTCATTCAACTTCTGACAAGATGTTCCCGTGACAGTACACACATTTTTACTATAATATTCAATCAGGAAACAAAAAGCCTAAGCCTGTGAAAAGTTGGCAAACATTTCTAGCACTTGTGTAATCAAATTATGTATAATGGTGCTGTGGCTGAAAACAATTTTAAGAAAGCCGACGTTGATCTGTATCAAAATGCGTGTCCTTTAATTGTCTCGCAATTTGAGTAAACAAGAACAAAGAACAGCGAAAACGAGCAAAACATGTTGCAAATCAAGCATGCAAATAAGAGGATTTATTCGCACATCCTGCGTGCACTAGCACAGTGGGAATCAGTCAGGCTTGTTCTCGATGGCCCTCTTTTTCCCTGCTGTGAACAACGTGCTCTTGTCAGTGATTAGCAATAACACAGACAATGAATGTAATTTCTGTAGGAGGGCACAAGTACAGTAACAGACCATGAATAAGCACACGTATGCACACACATTTCTGTTGTTTGTGCCTCCCATACACAGGTACAGACAGTTTAAGACATGTTTTTGATATTTCATGTTTTATACAGTCTTCTGCAGAAGCAGATTTTCGCAGATGCTTGAGAAGAGCAAAGCAGGCCGTCACTGCAGTCTCCACTGTCTACATGCTGCACAGGTACACATGCTGCCTGCTCCTGGGGTTGCTAATGTAATTGCTTTGCATTGATTCTGTCCGACTAGCCGGCTTGTTTTCATCCTTTTTCAGGGAGCAGTGCCAAGGCTTTAGCCTCTTGTGATGTGAAAAGTATGTGTACTTTTCAGCACATATCAAACAGATACTTCCTCACATGATACAATGGCTGAGAAGGGTATACTATCCTCGAAAAGATTTTTTTTAATGGCTTATTTTACCATACAGTCAGCCATATCTGTTTCTATGGTACCGTACATTTGTAACTGAAGCACTTTGAGTGGATTGACGCACGGCCTAATTATAAGAACCAGATCTTTATATCCCAGACGTCATGACAAACGTCTCTGAGAAGGTGAGGTGGAATAATGTTTTAGGAATAAGACAGAACACTTTTCCATGAGATCATGTGATCTGACAAGACACAAGGCCTCTGAGCCGCAGATATATATAGACATATATTTCCATAAAGCGTTAACATTTTGAAAGAAGAAAAACACTAGTAAATTTAAGAATGAATTACAAAGAAATTTATTTTCATGTATATACGTTTTTCATTTTAATTCATTTAATTCATATAATATAGGCTATATACATATATACACACACTCAATCTTTATACACAGAAACCCATACTGTATTTTATGTATGTAATGTAAAATTGAACGTGTGTGTGTGTGTGTGTGTGTGTGTGTGTGTGTGTGAACCAGATGGAAACACTTGTTCGGGTGTATTTTTGTGAACTTTTTGAATTTTCATCACACGTAGTGAAGATGCTCACAAATTAGATCCTGCTGTGGTCAAAGGAGACATTCTTTGGCAGAGATAAAGAGAATATTGCCTCTATTGAAAGATCACAGTTTGCTGCCTTTGATAAGAATTTTCATGCTCATTAAAAAAATTAAATTTCAGTCTGTGATTAATTTCATGACAAATTGTGGCGCGTTTAAAATAATAATAACATAATTTCTCACATTAAATGGTTATTATTAATACTTAGGCAGAAAAATTAATTCAACGCAGTATTACTGGTGACAATTTGCCTCATGTTCGATTCAAGCTCTAATTCTTTAGACCATTAATGGATGTAAATTGCAGTGTCTTTCGTTTAATTGCAAGTTACTTATTTTCCTGTGCATATCGGTGAATATATTTTCTTTTACCTACACAAAAAGCAAGATCAACAGTTTAATGTTTAACTTTAATTCCAATTGGATTGGATGAAAAACAATTATTTAAAGACTAATAGCAGACCCCTCCCCTTTATTTCTGTTGTAAATGTGACTACACAAACTATTGCCTTTTAGTTTGTCCTTTGTAAAGATCATGCATATTCTAAAAATCTGTACGTGAGCTGTGCTGAGCTCAGACTGTAGCCCTGAATAACAGCATTCATGACATTTAAACTGTATTTATACTTCCATTGATTTTTGTGATGCAGAGCTGAGTTAAATTCTCAATCTACACCTTGTCACTCACATCAATGAGATATTACACCACAGTAAATACATCTGAACCACATCTACCGCAGTCTGCCTAAGCATGGATCCACTGAAAACTATGATGGGAGTTGTTGGACTGATTCTTCACGCAGTCAAATCCAATGCCTTCTAATCTTCTCCTGCTTTTTTCTGAATTATTCAAAGAGATCTTGAAGCAACAGAGGCGTCTCGACAGCGAGCAAAGCTCCCTATGAGAGAGCTTCAGATAATGTGAAATGAATGATGAAATTCTGGGAGCTGAAATGAAAGAGTGATGTGATGCCTGTTCAAAGGTGGGGCCTGGGTCCCTAGGCCCCTGGGGGCTCAACCAGCCTCTTTTACCTTTTTTAACCAGGGATGAATATGCTGTAACTTCTTAGGCAAAATTAACCTAAACCTATTTCCACATTCACGTGGCACGTCAAGGAAAGAAACAACTCTTTGTCCAGCATTATGGGGGGAATCGCATGACTTTTCTTCTCATGTTTGAGGAAAAAAACCTAGATTGAAATCTCAAGTCAATTAATAGATGAAACACATTTTTCTAAAATAGGTTACTCATTTTTGTAGGAAGCATTTAGGGGGCAATTTAGTTAATGCATGAAATAATTTATGCCATGATGTAATGTCCATTCCTTTTTATCTTGAAAGAAACTGGCTTATCTGCCTTTAAATACAGTTAATAGCACATCAGCAAACTAATAGCTTTAAACACCGCAATGTTCTTCGATTAATATTGATGACATGCTACTTGACCTTGGTACTTGAGTGTGATTAAATAAAACAATAAAAGGAATATGCGCATAATTGTGTTTACAGTTCAGTACCTTGCTGTAAAACAAATACAAAACTTCTCTGTGAACTCAGAATGGAAATGTATTTTTGGTATAGTTCTCATGGAACATGCTTGTAAATCACAGCACTCAAGTTAGACCTGAAAGGTTTTCCAAAGTTTAAAGCAAAAAATAGATGTTTTGGTCCTGTCTGGTGACTGTAGCCACAGAAAATATGTTTCAGAAATCTACCCAGTCATCTGATATCGATAATGTGTTTTAGGCATAAATTTAGGCATAACTGATATTTTGTATTTGTATTTTATGTATTTTCTATAAAGCAAAAATAAAAAGACAGGTGCAATTAGAACATAACTAAACGACTGTATTTGTCTACAGTCAAAAACATTTTCTTTTTTGAGCAATACAAGTTCCCTCCATACTGTACCGTTAACATCAATATAGCATGAGGAAATCTCCATGGATTTTCAAAGGAATAAGCGTTGTTCCCTTTTTCCATTGTGATCTCAAATAAAGAATCCAAACATCTGAGAGCAATTGAAGTGTCTTGTGAAATCCATTATTCCCACCAAGCATTGATTTATTATGTGAATTACAAATCTAAGTGTTTTTTTGAATAAAGAGGGCGTGCTTTTGTGCTTTTATTAAAAATCAAGAGGTACGGGGTGGAATAGCTTAAGGATTTCAGACTGTGCTGTAGATCATATGGTTTTTTGTGTTTCCTTTAGCACGATGTTATTACAGCAGTCTAGTTTAAACAATTTATACACAGCAATGGTTGCAAGAAAATCATTACATGAACGAAAACATTTCTTTCTGTTAGGTACAATGCCTAATGTGGTATTATTGTTTCAGGGACATTGTAGGGGGCTCCATATTACTATTTTTTCATCAGTCTAATATTGTGATCATTAGAATTAGTACTTTAGTTGTCTAAACCAATTTCCACTGCAGTTCAAGACCTTTCTGTTCAACGTCTCATTTAAATAATATTCTTAAACAGAATATGTCTACATTTTAAATGAAATAAGTAAAGCAAGTGAGAATAAATATAAATATAATACGTCTGGGGTACTACATCAGATGAAAAATAAATAAGAAAATAAAGAAAGACATTTTTAGTTGTGGTTATTTTGTGAGCAAAATCTAAATGCTGTCCAAGAACGTAGATCAAGTCATTGTGTTTGGAATAGAATATTTTGGAAAAGAATATTTTTCCTTCATATAAAAATCTTTCACTTGCTGATGATGGTAATGATGGGAAAACATTGCATTGGAATGCTGAGTAATATTCCTCCAGTAACTTTTTTTTTACCTTACGACAGAAATCTTTCCTTTAAAACGGTGATTCTTTTGGAGTCGAGCAAGATCAGAAAACGCTCGCTTCATTCAGTGACTCTTCATTATTCAACTCAACGTTAACTCGAACAGTCCGAACGCGTTCTTATTGCGAATCGACTCGATTGATTCATTTTAACGAACGGCTTCAAACGAACGAGTCGTTCGCGCATGAACTCTCAACTCTGCTCTCGCGATATAAACTTTCCCGGTTACCTGAGGAAACGAGAGTTTGATTCAAAGTGTACCCATTTGAATGAACGAAAACAGCCAAAACTCATCCTAATAACAGAAGGTAGAGTAATGCCAACCAGTTACCTTTCATTCTATGGACTTTAGCGATTAAAAATACGTTTCTTTGTCTATGTTATGGAATACTGGCGGTGTTTATGTAATTATTTACCCGTAGTCCGTTAGCTGTGGAAGTGTATGCTGCGTGTAACGTAGTCAGCTAGCAACAGCAACAGCAACAAACCATCAAACCATCGTTTCTGTCGAAGTTTAGCTAACGTTATTGGTTTTATTTAAACGCGTTCCTTATAAAATAAGGCGAATTTAAATAAGCAGATATTCTCGCTGTTCTCTAGTTTCGTCCTCCGAGGTGGGATGTTTAGAAACGAGTTAATGTCGCAATACCATAGTTACCGCAGTTAACTTTATGCTGTAAAATGCGAAATCTTTGAAACCTTTCTGCCATCGTGTTAAATTTCTGTTATTTATGACAGAAGAAGCTAATACCAAATTACCACCGTTTTCAGTACTAACAATGAAAGTGACTATAATGTTTTGGTAGGACCTACATTTCTAATATTTAGTAACTTTTGTAAAGAATAAGTTAATTTTAAGAAGCTTGGTTGAGAGTGAAGATAAGCGAGCAGCGGTTTATGTTCTGGTAAGTTAGGCCTGTGTTTAAACATGAAAAATAAATCATTATATTAATTTAAGTAAATTAGTTCATTACCAACATAATGCTGCCTGCAAATATATATAAATAATGATCAGTAATTTGTGAATTGCTTAGTCCGTGTTACAAACATCTAAATTTGAGAATTTTGACTGACCTTTCTGTCTTATACTTTAGGTTATATTTTTGGAAGGATTGGCTGTGTGAAGCAAACTGAGAATGGCATCACCACAAACACTTCAGCCTGTCCTGAAGATGAAGGTCGACGAGCTCTTCCTCTTTTGGTTGAGTGAGCCAAGTACTCAGGCAATGCTAAAAGTCTACCTCGACAAAATCAAGAATGGAGAAGAAATAGAGCTAAGCCATGCTGATTTCAAGGGCACAAGCACTTTGCTATTAGCAGAAAACAACAACAACAACATTGCCTCAAAGATTAATGCGACAGAGAGAATGACTGCGGCCCTTGGTGCCCCATGCAGCCCTCCTTCAGCCACCCTGCCATCTGCGAGTGGCAGCAATAACAGAGCGGGAGTGAATGCGAGGGCCCTGCGACGCTCTGTCAGCACTAAGAAGGTAAAGCGTCTGTGCTTGGCACTCTCTTTACAATGCAGTATGACCCCAGTTCTGTCACCTTGCAGAGTTTTATATCCAGGCCTGATTATCAGAGTTTGATGCTTGCTTTTCACCTATGCTTCTATGTTAAAAAAAATCTGGGAGCACAATCAAAATTGATCAAATAATACATTTTTCCTTTAATAAAGCTATACAAGAAGACTTTTACAAGCAAAATTAAGTATAAAAAGTAAAAGTACTTCTGCCTCAAACTGTATTTAACAATTATGTAAACAACATAATTACTTTAAAGTTGGCCAATAAATAATTACATTATCATGTTTTGTTTGTCACGTATGTACAATATGATATGGATGGAATCAACTTTTTTACTTTGAATGTGCAGCACTTGCATTTATTTAATGAAATCGAAGCCTTTTTACGTTTATTAATCACTTTAGAATGTATTGCGATTCCTGTTTTTTCATCCCCAAATTTAAGACCTTAAAATAAGACGTTTATTATGTAATTTAAAACACTTAAGACTTTTTAGAATCTTAAATTGAATAAGTGAAAATTCTCTGCTTTTTAATGACCTGCAGGTTTTTTTTTTATTCATACACATGATCCTAAATACATTTTCACATTTAGCACAAATCTATTTTGAGTTGCAAATGCATGTGAAACGCTAACGCTGTCAAGTCCTGGTTAGTCTAAAGAAATGTTATGTTAACTGTCATAGAAGGCAATCTCGAATCTAATAATCCCTCATATTACACTAAAACAACCATTTTTTTTTTCTCCACTAGTTCATATCTCATGTGGTAAAAGCTTTTGCCAAATGCGTTCCTTCATGTTAATATAGAAACCGTTCATTTTAAAGTGGTTTTCTAGTACAGTTTGATAGGAAATTAAGGAATGTTAACAGCCATTTTACCACTAAGAGAAAAAAATTTAAACTAATTTTTCCCAGTTTAGCCACAAGAGGATGCTGAATGGCTTTTGCAGCTCCTGGTCAGTGCATGTAGGGCTCCTGCGCTGGTCAGATGAGCTCTGTAAACCCTGCATGTCTTTTGTGTAAAGAAATCCTGTTCATGTGTGGCTAGAGGTTGGTCAATCTCTATGCTGTCAATCCCTGGAATGGTAATGACTCTGTCATCATGCACTGTCCAGCGATGCTGGTGGACTTAACTGCTGAGGTTTCAGAGCCTACAAATTGGATTATGCGGGATATCTGTAATTAAAGCAGTGCCTCCATGATACTTCCTGCTGTCAGTGTCAGATCAACGTGTCATTAAATTCACACATTATATTGGCCCAAATGGAGGAAGATGATATCAAGAAGACTTATTCATAAGTAACATTGATGCAAATTAAAAAAAACTTAAAATTAGGTTTTTATGTGAAACATAAGAAGTCACTGTAATTTGGACATAGCACAACATAGGACATTTCTCAGTCTTTGAAAAGTCTTATTTCAGTCACATGCAAAAATTTGCTCAACTTGAGGAAAGATAATATAGCAAAATGTGAAAGAAAAAAACTTTTTCTTCAAGGATGACAAACAAAGTTGCATTTTAAGGAAAGACATCTGTTTGCAGTGAATGTAAATCTTGAGTAGGGACATTATCTGACCAGTGTGATACTTTATTGTGAAATGCTAAGCAGATGTGTCTAGGCTTTGATTTCTATGTCCAGTTATTCACAAATGCTTTGGTGATCCTACGTGCTGATGGAACAACTGTTGGGTATTTTATGTTTTTTGGCATGATACAATCAATGTGCCCACAACTTGTCACAATGTATTACAGAGATTGTGATCCCATATGTTCTATTTTAAGAGGCTGAAGGAATTCCAGAATACAAATACATTCTTCAAAGTATTAGTTAAAAATTCAATTAACGTCATGCTGATGCTGTCGGAACAACTGTTCCAACTCTGACACAGGACACCGGTAAAGATAGCCTTGGTTCCACTGTGCAGGAATTAACTACTGGGAATTTGGCTTACACTTCATAGGCAGTTTACATATTTGTCCATGGTGTAATACAGTATGCATAAATTCAGTCAGATGCTGTTAATGGTCAGAATAATTGGGTGTCCGTCATCCCTGACTCTTGGTTGCAAGGTGAGATGTCATTAAGGCATGTTGTTTGGAAAAATAAAATATGCTAATTGAAGAAATAACTTATGTATGTTATGTACATTAATGTCTAAGGTGGAGAACTTGCTTCCATGGTGTGACTTTTTTTTTTCTCACATTTTCTCATCACTTTTCTTTGATTTCTAAGTTTTAATATTCAACATTTAATATACATAAAAAGTCAGTTTAGTAAAAGTAAAAACACAAAGTGCTTTCTTTGTGTACCATCCCTACGGTTTAGTATCTTCCCTTAAAAGTATGGGTAATTAAAAGGATCCATTTTGTCAGAAGTGTTAGTTCTAATCAAGTTTTGTGCTTTCTGAAGCACATTTCTGCCTCGTTTTGGTTCTTCCCCCTTTCATTATGTTCAAATGATATGCAGTTACAAGGGGATTTTGACTTCTAGCTTTTATTTGAAAGTTTGGTTTGACTTTTGATAGGAGTTTATAACTCTTACAGCCTCCTATTGGAACAGTTATCACACAGTGTTTATATTTTTCTCCCCTCCAGCACTTGAATTGTAGCATGTTTGTTAGTGCTCCTCACTTTTGCCTTGCTGGTCATCCTCTCTTCAACCACTTGGCTTTACTGACTGGACACAGAGCTTTGTTTGGAAATTGGCACAGTCTGCGCGGACAGCTGCCACCTCTTGTTCAGGCAGATCTTTTTCTCGTTCTGTTAGTACCAGCTTACTCTGACAGTGGAGAGTTGTTTTACGTATAGCACAAACACAGAGACAAATGGAAAGGAAAGTGCTGGAGAAAACTTTGCAATAGATCCAAATGGAAAAACAAAAATATTGACATGTTCACCAGTAGGTTTACTTTGGCCCTTTTGTTGTTTTTTCCTTGTTTATTAATGGACTGATGAGCAAGGACTTCAAAAGCAGTTAGTGAGAAAATTGGGCTTATCAAATGTGTGCAGTATCCTGCTATTGGACAACAACAGGAACTGTTTCTACAGGAATGAGTGGAAGAATGTGGACTTGATGATCTGACATCTAAAAATACTTATTTAAGCCAGGCAGGGCTTTATTTTTGCACCACTTTGTTTGTTAGATGCTCTGGCTCCAAGCCTTTGGTGCATATTCACTCACTTTTATGGTAGATCAGTTGTCACTAAAGTCTGCTTTTATTAATCCAATTAGTTTTCAAAGCAATAATGGGCATAAGGAAGGGATTTTCAGATGCACAACACCCAGCCTCAGAGGTTGAGTTTCTATGGATCAACACAGTTATAAAGAATTGATGTAATTGCAGTCGGTCTCGGAGCGGATGTTTCTTAAAGGACTGAAGATACATTTGTTTCTTGGGGTTGCCTAAACAGAGCATGTTGGGTCTTTTAATAGTCCTCAACTGCTTCAGCCATCATTCTTTGAATTCAGTACTTCTACGCTGTGCTACTAACTAAGACTTGTCATCTATAATAAGCCCTGGAATGGCTGGAAGCTGTAGCCGTGGAAAGTAAAATAAACAAAACATAGGCAGTAATGCATGGTTTTTTTTTTTCTCTCCCAACAATGCTTTGTGTAGTTTTGCTATAAAGAAATTGTCTACCATGGGTATATAGATGATTAAAAGATTCATTAATTTATTCAACCACTTTTTTTTAAAATATTGTTTTGCATTAAACAGCAATTTAGAGCTTATGTATGACAAGTTACGACTTGAGGATGCTGTAACATAAACTGGTGTCTTCCGCTTTGTGTTAAGTGCTGTGTGAGACTGGTGCAAATTCAATAATAGAAATTAAACTACATTTAAGCTCTTTTTTTTTCTGGTGATGTCAGCTGAGTCGCCTTCAGCATGCAGGTTAGTAAATAAAGTTGGTGGCATCATGGAAAATAATCAGGAAAGCCTTGTCCACATTGAAATCAGATGTAAAATTGCTTTACTTATTTTAAATTGAATCGTAATTTACTTTCAAATTCCCAAATCGCTGAAGGGTCTGCACAAGGGCTGCATGATTAATCCAGTGCGATTGTCATGAATGTGATTCTTAGTGAACTATTGCTCTATGTAGTAAATGCTGTTCCATCTGAAAGCATGTGTGTTATTGAAAAGCACCACATTTAATAACATCAATCAAGTTTTTTAAATAAATCCTTCTGTGAGATGATGTGGCTTCTTACACAGAATAAGGCATGCATTGTATTTCATAGTATTCTAAGCAGTGATAAAGGCCATGTCGATTTGCATCCCATTAATGTATACTTTATTATAAGAATAAGGAGAACTCGGATAAACCTTATATTGTCAAAGTTGTGTTTATTAGTCACTTCGAATCAGTGAAAGCAGTTTAATCTTCTGTTTATTAAATGCAGTGATTTCTTCTTCGGGGCATATTTGCAGTTTCAGCGCAAGAGCAATTTCCTACTGATCACAGAACGGTGCAGCAATAAAACTGAAGTGAGATAATCAAACTGAGAAAGATTTCTTTTTAGTTAAAACAGGGCTGCGTTCAGCCCCGACAAAACGTTTTTAAACAGAAACAGTGATGCATTGAACACACTGTTCTGATGATGCAAGAGTTGCAACTATGGCAGCTGAGAAGGCCATTCTTTGTGTTCTTTGTGAAGAATTTTCGGAGCCTGATGAAGTCTGTATAAATATGTTTAATAGTGACTTTATTTGTAGTTAATACGGTTTTAATACCCTGTATTTTCTTTATAATTTTTAGGAAAAGCACTTAATTACTATTGTTTATTTCTATACCAAATGTCATACACTTGTAATGAAGCTAAAAATATAAACAACAACATCATTATGTTGATATGTTTGTCTTAAGTTTTATTGTAAAAACATAGGATGTCTACTAATATACTCAGTTGTTGCGTATACCGAGCTGCAACGAACACATTTGTACATTATTTTCCTTGAAGCCATTGTGCGAGTTCACTTTAATACCGCTTGCTTTATATACATGTTGCTGCTGATTGGACTGCAGTTCTGACACACCCACCAAACAAGAGAAAACACATCTCAAACCACGTTGCGCACCGGTGCACGCCGTTTCCAGGAAACATGACGTTCGACCCGGAAACCGTAGCAAAACGTTGCGCACCGTTTTGAACTTGAACATGCCCCAGATGTTGCCAAAGTTTTCCTTTGGGGACATAATTTGAAGTTGGAAAAAGGTAATAATTACAATATATCACAATTAGACATGTGCCAGTATTCGGTAATGCGATATATCATTCTTATCGTGTGCACTTCTAAATGCCGTGAAGCATTATGTTACGAATTATTCAGAATTTGGAATGCATTTTAAGAATCCTATTCCCATCAGCTGGTCAAAATGCACAACACCGCTGTATGCTGCTTGAAAGACGATGTAAACAAGCACTCATGAGACGTGCTAACTGAAAGCACATACACTCTCTGACAGCAGATGGCGCTAAACTGCAGAAAAAAACCAGCCTTTACTTTTAGAAAATATAATAAGTATGGCTGTCACTTTTTTTAGTTCGAAAATCGATTGTACAATCGATCGGACCAACCAAAAAAAGTTTCGAAAATGAAAATAGGGAATCGATTTTAACCAAATATGTACACTATTAATTTTAAAATAATTAAACAATTAAAAAATATGGATGTAACAAAACTCACAACCAAGCAGAAAAAGAAAATAAAGAATTCCGAAAGTGCAGTATGCGTTGCAAAAGCTAGACCGAAAATACCAGCAATTTTACGCGCCTATAAGACCCAGTGACGTCAAAAACGTCCTCTTATGCTGCGTTCACGCCAAACGCAAATAGAGCGTCTGGCAAGAAAATTTTCAATAAGTCAATGTAAAGGCGCGTTGACGCGGGTATTTAGGTCTCGCGGCGTGGTAGACGCGAATTCGCCTCGTTCGCGCATCTAGTTAGAGGAGATTCTGAGTTATGAAAAGGACCATTGCAAGCTGAGAGCGACCGGCTTTTGTAGTGGAAAATTGGTAGTAATGCCCCGACCTTGCGCAGCTGTACCCGAGTGTCCCTGGGACATCAGTGCGGTCGGAGCGCGTCTTCTCAACAGCACATATAGTGAATAAAAAAACGCTCTGCTCTGGACCCCGAAGCACACGTGCTAAAGCCTGTCAGTGCCGGATTATTGAACTAAATTATCTTTTGCGGTAATACGGTCAAAACACACTAGGTTTACATGTAGACTCAAGTTGGTTATGTCTAATATTAAAGTAAACGTTTAAAAGAAAAACGTATATGTGCCTGTATATTAGAAGCGTGCAGGTCTTAAAGGGACAGTAGGCCTATAAAACATGCAGCCTCCTCTCATTACTGTCAAGAGATAGATCACTCTAAAATTTCATTTGTCATTATTTACTCACTGTCACATTGTCCCAAACCTGTATTAATTTCTTTCTTGTTCTGAACACAAAAGGAAGATATTTTGAATAATGTGGGTAACTACATTGGTCCACATTGAACTTGATATTAGCAAAAAATCCGGTCCCACTTTATATTAGGTGGCCTTAACTACTATGTTCTTACATGAAAAATAAGTACAATGTACTTATTGTGTTCATATTGTATTGTAAAACACTTTTGCTGCTATTGAGGTGGGATGGGGTAAGGTTAGGGAGAGGGTTGGAGGTATGGGTAAGTTTAAGGGTGGGTTAAGGTGTAAAGTATGGGTCAACAGTGTAATTATAAATGTTATTACAGAAATTAAATACAGATGTAATTACATGTAGTTTTTTTTTAAATATAAGTACAATGTAAAAACATGTATGTGCACAATAAGTACATTGTACTAAATTATTAATTAAAATGTAAGTACATAGTAGTTAAGGCCACTTAATATAAAGTGGGTCCAAAAATCCTATAGAAGTCACTGTGGACCAGCAACTGTTTGGTTTTCCACGTTCCTCAAAATAGCATTTATGTTCCGAAGAAAGAAACTCATTCAGGTTTAACCCTTTTCTACAGATAACAAATTACACTTTCAGTTTTGATCGTACAGATAAGGGAACAATACATCAATCGATTCTGTAAAGGGTCTACTTTTATTTGTATACAGACATGACAAAAAAACTTTGTGCATTTATAAAATAAAGATAACAAACAAGGTGTGCTGTCTGTGGTGATCTTCATTTAGAAACGCGTCATTAAAATGAACTGTAACTCAATGAATACTTAACGAAGAGACATGAGATATATCTATAGAAAGCTTGACATGTCTATTTTAAACTAAACAAGTGCTACTGAAACAGATATTCTGTGATAAAGTAATACATATGAATACAACGTGATGTCCAGTCTTTCACGTCTCCCTTCATTATCTCTAATGCGACCATGCCCACGCACTGAACGCGCTATTGAGATTATAATGTGTCACTTGAAGCTCGCAGCTTGTAAATGCCCATACAGAAAACAAAGCAGCGAGACTGTTGTTCAAGTTTTTTTTATTTTACTGTTTGCTTCGCGATGAGGAATAAGACATAATTCAAGAAGATGTGATGAGGATTATCTCAGGATTTGAGTTTTGGATTTCCTTTAATTTATTTTCTTAATTTTATTATTATTACTAGGAAAATATGAAATCATTTCTTTAATTAAATTATACTCTAAATAATAAACTAAAACTGCCAGTAAGTGGTGGTAAATATCTTGATGATTAAGTCGAGTCATTTATTCATTCATTTGATTTGTTCAAATGGTTGATTCATGCAATAGTGAAGTAAATGGTTCTTTATGAATGGTTCAAAGCCAATGCATATGCCAATAGTTCAATGCACCAAATGGTTAACAAAATTTGTTCAAAACATGGTTTAAGAAATTAAATGCCGCTGTGGGTTGCTCAGAGATGAACAGTTCTGCTTTGTCATTATCTTCTGGTTGGCAAAAATTGAGCAAAACAGACATCATTGTGTCTAAAATAACACAATATCAACTTCTTAAAGAACTGTTGTATAAGATGTGTATCACATTTGCACTAGTGTGATATTGCACTTAGCCTACTTCTCGTGTGATATTTCTTAACTTTGTGATGTAAATATGAGACACAATCTCAGCCCCATATCTTGAATTTTTGGGATATTTTCTAGGCTCCATCATGCAGTAAGTTGTTGCCCTGCCTCTTATTAGTCATCAATCGACTGTATGAAGTGGCAGATGATCAACATAGGTCTGGGGTGGAGCAAATGCATCAAATGCGTTAATAATTTTAACACGTTATTTTTCTCAATAATTAATCTAAGTTATCAGCCCTAATCTTAAAATGGTGCTTTTTGAATTTGGCAAAATGGGTACAAAGTAAATTATTGTTTGAGATGTTTTAATTCCCCTATAGCAACTCGAACAGGCCCATGTTTAGTGATCTGAGCTCTGTACTGTTCCTCTAAAATCATGCATATCTCAGTCACCCCATGCATATGATTGGTTAATACTGCATGTTTCAGATGCAAAATGTATTCGGCTCCAATCATATCAAATAAAAAAAACAACTTGAGGGACACTAAATGATGATTTTAATTTTTGGGGGCGGGGGTCTGTTTTTTAATAACTGATTAATCTTCAGATGCTTGTGTAGATTTGAAGAATGCTGATCTATCAGAACATTGCATCCTATTGCAGTTCATCTGTGTTGTTCTTAGCTGCTGTATCTCCTGGATACAGAATCACAGGCTTCCAAGTGAGCAGGTTTGTCTCTTTACATAACCTCTGTGAGAGCAGTGGAATGCACACTGAAAAGGGCAGATCCACACCCCCTCCGATTGTCACCCACCCCACACACACACGCACAAACACCCTCGTCCTATCTCCCCAGTGACTTTTTTTCAGGAAAGGACTGTCTGACCTCTGCCAGCCACTATTGGATGTATGGAGCAACAGGCTGGGCTGTGATTCAGGCTACTACACGGCTGAAGCGAGCAGCTGGTGCTCTGATAAAGACAGACAGAGGAGTGTCCTGTGGTGGGACAGTCACTGAGCGAGATTATCCTGACCCTGGAGTGCGTACTGTCTGCCACACTGGCTCCATTAGCTGACAGCAGCATGAGAATGAAGGAGATCTCTTTACGGCAGGACCCTGACCTAAGGAAGGAGCTAGCACTGCTGGCGCGTGGCTGCGACTTTGTGCTACCCTCTCGCTTTAAGAAGAGGCTCAAAGCCTTCCAGCAAGGACAGGCAGGTTGTCTTATATGTTCTGTGTGAAGCCATCAGACCAATCTTGTTTGCTTAATGCTATTGCTGTCAGTCACAGTGGGGATGTGATGTTAGTGTCCGTTAGCTGTGTGGTTATAGTTGTGCAATCGTAGGTTTTTATTTATTTATTTTTTAAATGAGTGGCTAGGGAGGATTATTGGCGTTTTTAAGAGCATCCAAATGTTTAGGGTTGAGCAGGAGGCTCTGTCTGCCCTGTGCTGGAGTTGATGATGGTCATTCCCTTTTATAGACATGGCTGACACTGACTGGAGAAGGCAAGATTAAACGCATTCATCTCTCACAGTGGGTTAGACTGAGTAGAATCCCCTGCATACCACTTCAGAGAAAGACTTTCCAAGTGCGTTAGGCTTCCAAACGTCCATGCAGGGTCTTAAAAATTAGTGTATTTGAAAGCAAGTTTTTATCTGCTTTTTGTGCTGTTATTGATGAGTAGCAGTGGACTACTGCTAGACATATGTTATGGATGTCTCTAGAATGAGATGAGGTAGTAAAATAGCTAACCTATCACAAGAGACTGAAGCAATAAGTAAATTATCAAAATTACCACTTTTTTTTTTTTGGGGGGGGGAGGGGAATGTAAACCATTTCTGAAGCTGTTGTTTACTGAGAGGGGATACGGCTGTCCATGTAGTTTTTTTATTGCTGCATAAAATATGGATGCACAGTTAATGACCATTTAATTTTCAGTATGGCCTTATGTGATTCATTAAACTACAAAAAGCAGTATTCTTTTTATAAACTTAATGATTCTTAATTACACTTTTCAATAACGTCATTGTGTAGTTGATAGTAATTTATTTAAATGGTCTTGTAATGTTGGAATGATTTTTGTTTTAATTTGACCAAATTGCTATTTGCTATTTTTGCTTTCTTTAAAATGTTATGAAAAAATCTTGGAGCTGGTTTGTTTTGTTCCTGACTTTGTTCATGATATTTACTGAAGAAGTTTTTTTTTTTAATCCCATTTGGAGAAAATAGTTGTGAAATATGTTGGGAACCAAGGCTGCTCAATAATTGGCCATTCACTGTTGCTTTCTATAATATTAAATGTTTATGCATTTCATGTAATGTTTTGCCATGCTGAGTTAATTAAATAAATTTAGTGTAATGTGAAGACTACATTAGAGTTTTGTTAATAATGGATTTGGAATAAATTACATATTAAAACTGGGATCACAAATGGGATTTTTCTTTTTTTTTATGCCTGAATAAGGCATGACAGTGAAGGTTATGAATATCTGCTTCCATATCACAGTAACCAAATATTTGTCACCTAAAAATGTACATCTCTCAGGATAAAACGGCAGCACAGAAGGTCAGGTTGGCTGGAGCCTACATGTCCATGTGTCTACTAAAGAAAAGTCAAATGGATCTTGTTCAGTGTAATGTTGCCTATTCTAGAGAGTGTGCTTTGGAGTTTTTTTTCCCTGTGTGGAAGTTCTAGGGGGTCAAGATCTTCACAGCTGCAGCCTGACACTCAAATAGTTGAGGTTTTAAGTTACTGTGGGAAGCTGAGCCTTTGTAAAATCAGTAATAAGAGGAATTTAACCACAAGTGTTCACAAAACATTTGGGCATGAAGGACTTTTTGTCATTTGATAATGCCATTCTACTGCTGTTTGTGCACACTTGTCACGTTTTCTCAAAATCCACAACAATATTTTTAAATGTTGCTCTTCATAGAGCTTTCATCCACCCAACTCTGGGTCATAAAACCTGTTCTGCAAATAAATAAAAAAATTCTTGAACATTTCAGGCAATGCTTTGTCAACATCAACGTTTGCCTCCGATTGTTGTTCTTTTCATAAACTCTTTAGAAATGCTTTAAATTTATATTTTTTTAATCAGTGTTACTAAATACCTGATTGTCAAATGTATAACCAGTCCAATAGTTTATTTCTGATGTTGTTTACCATACCAAGTTGATCCGTTTCCAACAGTAATGTTTGCAAGTCTGAACCTGCAGTCCATCACAAGTTGTTATCTGTTTTGTAACTGTTTAAAACTGTTCTTTTCATAACATGAGAGCAAATAGATTTGACATGGACAAAAGCTTAGCACTGGTTATCACACTAGAGAGATTCCTGTTTAACTTCATCCAGACTCAGCCAAAAGTCATAGTTGTTTATGTACTAGACTCTTTTTCTGTCAAGAGGTTTATAATTGTTTTTGTTTTTAAGGAAGTGTAACAAAGCTTAAGGAAAACCAGTTTAAAATGTTAAACGAAAAGGGCTTACCCTTATTTTGTATTTAGTTGTCATGAATGAGTCACAGCTCATGTTTCAAACCATTATCCACGTTACATTTTCTTATCCTTCATGTCATCACATGGAACAAAAATCCTAAAAATATTGCAAGCTTTCTCCTTAAAGTCATCCTCAAGGGTGTCAGAGTTGTTTTAAACTGTGTTTTACGCACTCTGAGGCGACTTCATTAAGCCATCACTGTGAAATGCTGATTGAGGTGAAATTTTCAGAGCAACCGTACATCTCTCCCACGATGAGTCTTGTGGCTAATGGTTATTATTTCTGTCTTTTCCAGCAGGCGCAGGCTAAGAAAGAGGAGCCCGTTACACCAGCTTTAAGTGAAAGCATTCCAAAGTTCTACTTCCCTCGAGGACAGCCCCAGGCCAATATCAACATAGACAATCTTATTTCCAAGATAGAAAAAATATTTTCTCAATTTCCTGATGAAAGAGTCACTTTAAAAGACATGGGTCTAGTCGCCAAGGTAAGTGTGGTTTGTAACGTGCCACCTTTATCCATTTGGCAAATTGTTCATTTTGTGTAACTAACGTATAACTGTTTACAAGTTTGAAGGTTTTACTTTTCCTGTAGCCAGTGGAAAAATATCACCACTGTTTACATGTTAAATTACTTATCCTGAATAGAACCTGTCTAGGTAAACGATGGGATTTAGAAATTTAAACAAAATGATGTATAAACATAATCATTGCTAATTAGCCCCATTTATAGTTTCTACAGCACATGTGAAAGATGTAGTCATAATGTCCAAGCACTTAACAGAAACCTCTGATTGAGCTCAATTGCCCGTTTAAGAGAGAAGGGTTATACTGTTGCTTTTTATTTTTGAATTGAACTGTAACATTCAGATTTCAAAACTTTGTGGTCTGTTTGGCACTTACTTGTTTAGATAGAAATATAATTCGTTACGTCTTGATCTATTTTGTCATCCTGACGTTGCAGTAACAATCTATTTCTGTGTGACACTTTTGTCTCCCTTCAGGCCTGCGAGTGCCCACTCTATTGGAAAGCTCCATTGTTCCATGCTGCCGGAGGAGACAGGAGGGGATATGTGTCCGTTCACAAGTTTGTGGCAATGTGGCGAAAGTAAGACAATAGTTCTCTTCACAGTGCCCCCTCATATTATTATCGATAAGAGGTCAATGGCTGCACATGGTGCTTTTTAACAAGTGTGTGAATGTCCTTAGAGCTGAAGTGCAGTGAGCTCTGTGTACAATTTTTGGATATTCTTATTTTCTACAATGATACTGTGTCCCTGCATTGCTTTGATTTTTGTCAAAAAAATCAATGCATTGTCAAAACATTTTTGTGTGTGGCTGTTTTGTATATACTCATTCAAGTTTTTAACTGAGGGAGTGTGAAAATTCTGCAGAGAGCCCATGATATACACTAGAATGTCCTTGAAATATAATTTAATAAAAAAATAAAAAACATACCTATAAAACATACCTTCTATATCATTAATGTACCACGTCTAGAAATACATTTTCATAAATATAATGAGAGTAATTTCTGGCTGAGCATCTGGGTGTGCTGTCTATGAATCTGTAAAGGTTGAAAACTCTTGTTTTAAATCATTATTCTTCCATCTATGCATGTCAGAACTGGCTGAGTGTGAATTCTGGAGCTTCATTTGTAGATTGCAATAATCCGAAGACATATATTTGAAGTGAAGGGTTTTGGAGACCATATTGCTCTTTGAAAGGGTGAGAGGGAGCCTGAAACCATCTGTTCCCTCCCCACAGAGTGCTTCAGACCTGTCATGATGACGCATCCAAATTTCTTCACCTTCTGGCCAAGCCTGGCTGCAATTATTTGGAACAAGAGGACTTTATTCCATTCCTGCAGGTACAGAGTTCTGGAATAGAGACCCACCACTGAGAACACAGACACCCACAGATCAAAATGCACCGAGCATTGATGATTTCAACAATATTATTTCCTCTCATCCCTTTTTTTTTTTATGTGCTTTAAAAATTCTAAACGTGAAGCTTAACGTTGTGAAATAATTGTGTGCAGAAGTGTATTCTTTGAGTTCAGTGATGGACATGTCATTTATATTCACTGGCAGGATTGGCCGTGCACACTGGAGGAGATTCATTCTGGCGTCCGCACTTTAATTTGTATTGTGTAGCTTTAGCAATTGCTTTGACCGTTTTGATGAATGAAAAAAGTATTGTTATGGAGTAGATTGGCCTGTTCCCGTCTGCTCCTTTACAGCAGTGATTTATGTGTTTTTCTATTGTTTAATTTCACATTGGGAAGGTTAAAAGAGTGCTACACCTCCCCCAAAATAAGATATCGTAATTTATCGCCTTTAACGCATATTTACCAGTATTTGACAATGAAATATGCATGAGTAAAATCTTTGTTTCCCTGCTGTAGAATGCACTAGATGGAAAAGCCAGCAGGCCATATGTATGCAGAGAGTGAGACCGGCTGAAACTGATGCACAAGCTGAAAACTGGACTTGGCCTTAAAATCACCCCTTTTGTTCTTTAGAAGTTTAATACCTTTAACATTTCCACACATCTTGTACCAACGCATTAGCCTGTGCAAGTGGACAGACTAAAATGATTCGCCTTTTCTCTGTAATCTAATCCAGAGCCTCTTTGCACACAAATGGTTAACACTGCTGGGTTTTTTTCTTCTCTTGTAAGCCATGTCAATTATTATATGCTGACTTTGATGTTATATTGGTGTGTGAATCATTTTTATACCTTTTTTTTTTTTTTTTTTTTTTTTTTAAGGATGTGGTGGATTCACATACAGGTCTGGCATTTCTAAAGGAGGCTTCAGACTTTCACTCACGCTACATTACCACTGTAAGGAATACTTCCAATTGTGTATTTTTCTAGTAATTCAAATGCTTTTTGTATATTAAGCATGGATTTGCACCATTAACTAAAACCTCAAATAACCTGAACAGACTGTGTATACTGTGCACCATAAGTCTGGACAGTTCAAATCAGCAAAGTCTTATTGAATTGCTTCAATCAACCTGATGTTCAACAAGGTGCTTTTTCTGCCAACAGGTAGTCCAAAGGATATTTTATAATGTAAACCGCTCATGGACTGGAAAAATAACATGTTCAGAACTCAGGAGAAGTAGTTTTCTACAGGTAAACTAAACAAAAAGGTTATTATTGTTTTTAAGTAATATGATTTTGTTTTGGAATTTCTACTGCTGATTTTTCTAAAATCAGGCTGGCCAATCTACAATTTAGGTGACTACACTTTTCCGTTGTGTAATGGTGAAAATGTTTCCCAACAGAATGTGGCACTTCTTGAAGAAGAGGAAGAGATTAACCAGTTGACAGAGTTCTTCTCTTATGAACATTTCTATGTGATCTACTGTAAGTTCTGGGAGCTGGACACGGATCATGACTTGTATATAGACCAGAGAGACCTGATGCGACATAATGATCAAGGTACCCATCCACCCGCTGCGCCCTTAAGACCATCACACTCTTCTGACATGCTGTCTATTGATTGGCTGCTTATTGTTCGAGGTGACGTTAAATATCCCCTCCAGCAGCACTTGACTGCATATGTTTCTGTTTGCTACAGAATGAGTTTAGTAAATTGAATGAAGTGCGGTGAAGTTTTAACATCAGTTTCCTCTAGAATGACGGCATGTCTGGCACTCTAGTCATTTTATCTCCTTTCAGGCAGGGTCAAAAATCATTGTCTTTAAAATGATAAAATAAGGATATTAAATCACTATGTCTTGTGCTTGCAATTTACAATATTTACAACCTTTGACTGCAAATTATTCCCAAGTTTAAAAATGTTCTATGAATAAAGGAGAAGACCGTGATGTGATCTTTCTGTTCACTTTGACAGCCATATCCCACCGAATGACTGAGAGATTATTCTCAGGAGCTGTAACCAGGTACCAACTCTCATTTTTCAGACATTCTTTTGTTTCTCTCCAATTTTTGAAAGCTTGCATGTCGTGTGTCGCATTATTGTAGATTTTATGAGTGTTTTTATGAGTAGTTATTTATACTCTGATGCCCAGGGACAGAAAAGTTCACAAAGAGGGCAGACTGAGCTACGCCGACTTCGTGTGGTTCCTCATATCTGAGGAAGACAAAAAGACTGAGACCAGGTAACTGAAATCACCTTCCTTCATCTGTTTATTTTGTTATTATTATTATTTTTTATATTATTATTATTTATTTTATTTTTTTATTAATTATAGGACTGCAACTATCAACTTTCTTGATAATGAATCAAAATCTTTATTTGATTGATCTGATAAAACAATTTCCCCAAAAAAGTGCACATTAACATGAAAAAGCTGAAGGCTATAAAAAGTTAAACCAACTTTGAATGAATATCTTGTTTCATGTTTTAACAGTGTTTACATAATCGTTTTATTTACATAACCTGATATATATTCTTGTTGATTGTGTAGCATCGAGTACTGGTTTCGCTGTATGGATCTGGATGGGGATGGAGTTCTGTCCATGTATGAGCTGGAGTACTTCTACCAGGAGCAGTCTCAGAAGCTTGAGGCCTTGGCCATTGAACCACTGCCTTTCGAGGACTGCCTGTGCCAAATGTTAGATATGGTTAAGCCAGAAATCCCAGGTATTGTTTGAAATGAATAACTTGGATTGAATTTCCTAGACTTAGCATGCTCGTCTCCTATCATTCTGAAGTAGTCACACACCCTAGCTAAAGTGAGCAAAACTGTAAAGACTTGCAATGTGTTTGCTTTATTTTTTTTGTTAGGAAAAATCTCTCTCAGGGACTTGAAGAGATGTAAACTTTCCCATATTTTCTTTGACACCTTCTTCAACGTTGAGAAGTACCTAGACCACGAACAGAGGGACCCCTTACTGGCTGCAAGGGTAAAGAATAACATGATTTATATCATTTTATGCTTATTTTGGTCACTTTGATGATTTGATGCTAGTGCTGTTCTGCATTTGTCATTTTATAGGATGCTGAGACGGTGGGACAGGAGATTTCTGACTGGGAGAGATATGCTGCAGAGGAGTATGATAACTTGGTAGCTGAGGAAACTGCGAACGAGCCGTACAACGATTGGTAAGACTGTACTTCCCACAGACCACAGTATTATCACTCTGCAGCATCATAGATGAACTAACAACACTGAACTTCAGCTGCAAGCCGCCTCTCTAAAACATAACAGGACTTAACCTCATGCAGCAGTTTTAATAACATCAAACATGATTTGCTCCAGTGTCACTGCACTAAATCAGTGATCAGAGGGCTGGTGAGGTATTATGTGATGCGTTTAGGATCAGCACAGACTTCTAATGGCAGGAGTTGAAACGGGTAAGACACTGTAGATGCAGGATTGAGGTTCCTTCTGTTCTCCCCCACTTCTGTGCCTCGTGGCTTCACCTGGTCACTGTGTAGATCCATCACGTAACGGATTAAAGTATGTTTTACAGTTTCTGCAAACTGTGTCTTTTCAATGGCACACGTTTACATGTCAGTTCCCGAACTCTTTTGCCCGCCAGTTGGTACTAGAAGTTTTTTTTTCTACGTGTAGGAAACGCGTCTCTCCAATTTTGATTACATTTTTAAGTGTCTAATCAAAGTACAGGACTGTGTATGTTATAAATTCCATTTATAAAGGTATGAACTGCTTTATTATGAATGATATTATTGGATTAGACTGTCTCAAAACATTCAGACTGAAAGGGCTGGGCGAAGTACACCTTGGTCATTTTAATTCAATGTACAATTTTTTTTTTGCTTTCTTTTCAGCTATGACAATGTTCTACACCCAATTGATCACATTACATGTGCTTTTGACCTGGGGAATGAGAAGAGACCTCTCTTTGAGATCCCCAACCCTCACTGTGACCTGGATGAATACGAATACGTGGATGATTTTGAATGACAGCCACCACACACAACACAAGTAAGGCCACCATCTGCTAGCGTGTAGAACAGGACCAATCCTGCTCTCCTGGGTCAGCTAACCAAGGCTTGAGAGTGTACAGCCGCTGGATACCAGACAGTAAGCCAGCAGTCTGACAAGGATCTGTTTAGCAAGACAGATTGTGCTGGTCCAGTCTATCGGTCAGTCTGACATCAATGCACAACCAGCTTTCTGAAACATATGTAGCTGCACTGTAGGATTTTAGCAACTACACTACTCTGGAACCAAACCGGTACACTTGAGATATTGAATATGCACTAAGTTGATAAATATTTAAATATTTTTTATGCACAGAATTGGCCAATAAGACATTCCAGAGATTCACCAAAGTGATTTCAGCTTGATTTCATGTATGGCTTATTTCTCGTGGAGCTCTGTCAACTTGCCTTATGTGTTTGAGGGTCACATTGATATGAAATTATGCAGTTATTAGACTCTGACATTTTACTGTCTGTGTGAGAAGTGTTTCTAAATTATGTATTTATATGTATTTGTAAATATTTGTTTGCCTCGTTTGTTCTAAACCTTTAGGCTTTAGTCCAGCTAAATGTTTTCAACAAATCATGCTTGTATTATTTCTATAGAAGTGCTTCTTAACAATGTGCTTTTATTATTGTAAAGAGTTCAATAAAGTATTAAGACAAAAGTCACACATTCTCTGCAGGATGTTATTGCCCTTTAATTAAAGTTAATGTTTACATTTCTGCAAGTCAAATTCATTTGACATATTTATGGAGCAACTGGTTTTATTTTTACTAGTAGAAGACATAAACATAATAGCTGTGATCAAAAATATAAAATAAAATAAAAATACAGCTGCTGCTCCTTAACTTACAACATGGGTGAAGCTTATTTGAATACCTGAATAAACATCTCATTATGATTCAATGTAAAATTGAGCAATGCACAACAAAATATATACGTGTTCTAAAAGTACACAGGGCAAAAAATATTTAAAAAGATTGGTCCAAATTGCAATATTATTCTTTTTGTGCTACAGTTAGCAATAAATGGGTGTTTTACACATCAAGATTTGAAAGTGCATCATTCTGTCTTTTTAAGCCTACATAGGCTGTGCAAAAATTTCATCAATAGCAATGCACCATGAATTTACATTCTTTACAAATATTTCAGCACCGCCTTATTAGATCTGAATCTGATCATAATAATTATCATTTTAAATGGCACAATTTTCATATACAGGCCATTACGCAAAATGTTGACCTTTTAACAGTAAATACAAAACAAACAAAAAACAGATCGATGATGACAGATTAGCCATGATTACAACATCAGCCATCAATATCTACAGTATCCACGTCCACTTCATCACTGCTCCGCAGAACTTTATCAGACGCCAGACTGCTGGTCAGCTGCTCTCTGCTCAGTGGGGCTTGTTGGACTTTTGAGTCTTCAGAACTTCACATGGAAAAATAATTCAATCGTATGTTACTCAACTGACTGACTTTCCACACAGTCAATAAAAGTGTTCATTGACCTCACCTTTTCAGAAGCTCGTTTCCCTTTGGTTCTGAAGAGAGCGAAAGAAACCTTTGGTCCCCTGTTGGAAACAGAAATAGGTCAATTATTATATTAAACTTCACATAATTCTTAGTAACACTACTAGATATACCCTAAATAGTTTGTGGATATATTACTAGTGACATCAGCTGACTTGCAAATTAAAGCATGCTATGCTTCCCCAATTGTTTTAATTATTTTGTTATAATTATATATCTATAATTAAATGTTATTATTTTTTTTATTAATTTATACGATTTAAATTAAATACACACATAATTAAAATTTATACAAGTTTAGTATAAATCAAAACATTTTAATTATAAAATCATCCTAAAATCTAAGTATTAACCTAAAGTCTAGATGTTGAAAAAGTTCTTGCCCATGTTATTTGTCAGTTGTCACCAACCCTTTTATATATTGCATTATTAAAAACCTGGACGTCAGAAGTGACCGGCTGAGAGTTCATACCCTCAGAGTTGACTTGTGATCTGGAGCGGTTGCTGAGGGAGGGCTGTTTGTTGGTGTCCGAGCTGATGAAGGAGATGGCATCTTCTCCCTCAGCCGTGCCCATCAGAGACGCTCTGTAGTAAATCAGCGGCATCCAGCTCTCCTCTCTGTTGTTGATGACCTGCTCACCAGCAAACTTCTGCAAATAGCTGTAGCTGGGAAAGAGACGACCAGTTTAAAGATGTTAAGATCCAAAGTGCAAGAGGTCAAGCTTGCAGAATTCGTTTTGTTTTTACTTTAACTTACATAGTCTTCTTGTCCGGTTTGAGCAGTTTGCTGGAGAATTCGCTGAGGATGGTGAGGTATGAGATGTACGGTGGAGAGTGTTTCTCAGACTGCTGAACGAAGCCTTTGAAAACAAACTCAATGCCGTCCCTGCACAGAGAAACCAGTAAGAGAACATTTCCTTTTAAGACCTGAATATTCCTCCTATCTATCTAAATTTGAATCCTAATATAAGACCAAAACTACAGCTGGCAAGATGAATTTCTCAGGCCTGAAATAACCAAAGACCGGACTCCTCTGTACTGGCTAAATGAAGCCATGCGGTGCAGCATCTTGACAAAACTATTTCTATTTGTGGTCAAACATAGCAATCAGTCTGTTTTAGCTGTGCCACTTTGCCAGACATGAGACGTAAACTCGCTGACACGGAGTCAGCAGCAGAGAGAGGACTGTGCTACCTGTGGATCATGGCCAGGGACTCGCGGGATTTGATCTGGTCCCATCCGAAGGTGAGTGAGAAGCGTCTGGCCAGCTCCTTGATGCTGCTGTAGGTCTGGACCCTGGAGCTGCAGGTGTTTCCTCTGTCCTGCTCCTGTTTCAGCCTCAGATACAGCTGAACTCACACAGAACATGTATGTAAGTCCATGCACATGACAGATTACATGACAGAGAAAATCGGTCCTTATTTCTATTCCATTATTAATGATTATCTGTGATCGCAAATATAATGCAGCTTAATTTTTCTGTCTAAAAGAGGGAAACCTAAAAAGAAACGGTGGTGTTTTATATATTAGCATATATAAAAAAAATACATTGATTATATTTGTGTGGGGAGTATGATGGACATTTGCACTCCAACATAAGATATCTGATAAATAATTAAATAAACATGCTTTAATAGTGCATATGGATAATAACATTAGTGTAAGATAAACATATGACTTGTCAAAAAATAATATATTTGATAATAAAAGTTTAAAATCCTGAATATTTTTTTTTTTTTTACATTATTGTAATATTTAATCATCTTTAATCATGGAGCAGCTTATATTTCACTATAGATAAATTATATAATTAGATTAACATGTATCTGTTTAATATGGATACTATGGTTATGGTACTATACATTTCCAGTATACTGGATGTCAAAAGTTTTTTTTTATTTACACCTCATAACTGTAAAAATCTTATGAAATATGACAATATACATTGTAAAAATTCTAAATTAAATATATGTACACTACCATTCCAAAGTTTGGAGTCAGTAATACTTTTTAGTGAATAAAAGAAATGAATACTTTCATTCAGCAAGGATTAATTAAATTCTTCAAAAGTGAATAGAAAGAATTGTACATAGTAAAAAAAAAAAAAAAATACTGTTCTTTTGAACTTTCTATTCATTCGATAATCTAGGTTTCCACATATATAAAAAGCAACACTGATTATAATATTTAAAACTGATATAATCTTCATATCAGTATATTAGAATGATTTCTGGAGGATCATGTGACACTGAAGTAATGACTGCTGACAATTCAGCTATACCATGAGAGGAATAAATGACATTTTATTTATAAAATTAAATTAAATTGTATATATTAAAATGTATAATATACTAAACCGAAAAGTTATTTTAAATTCTAAAAATATTTATAATATTTAACAATATTACTATTTCCTTTTTTTTATCAAATAAATGCAGCCTTGATAAGATATATCATAAGAGATTACTTTTAAAAACAGAACAGTAGTGTACATAGTATAATTTAAATATATTATATTAAATGGAAGCATTACTCGCATACACTGCTCTAGACTTTGGTTTATTCTAATAATAAATATATTTTACTTTCTTCTTTTTCAAAAAAAAAAAAAAAAAAACCATAGTCTAAAGAGCTGTGTATGTGTGTGAGAGCAATGCTTCCATGTCGCTCCTAAGCACAGGATCTACCATTAAGCTATTCAAGGAGTGAAAGAGCTGCTAGAACGTTCTCCCGCTGAGCATGATGGGATGGCGGGAGGGTGGATTCATTGTGTCTCTGAGGCGTCGACAGCTGCAGGGGCCCATCAGAGAGCAGAGAGCACAGGGGCCTGGGACAACCGGCTGAGCAGATGTGCCACGCAGAGGCGCGTCACATGAGAGAGAGCGCCGGTGAAGGACTGCAGCCTCCATACCTGCTGAAGGCACTGCACAAGCGTGCGCGCGCTTTCCATCTTGTCCATCTGCCGTGTCCTGTTCAGGGTCTCTTTGATGATGTCGCCGAAGTCATTGTAGAACTGCAGGGGAGATATGACAGCAGTGAGCGATACAGGCTCCATGTCTGCCATATGGCTTCATGCCTAGGAATGCAAGCCTGTGGCATACTGAAAGCACATTACCCATAAGGCTGTCTGGCCCTCAGGATAAGACTCTGGAAGTGTAGCCTATTAGTCATGAGAGGTTTAAGGTTTTTATTTTTACTTTATTTTACTTATAATATGGTAACAATTATGCTCAAACATATCAAAATACCATACATAAATCATACAATGTATCATACTTCATTATTAAAGGAATAATATTAAAGGGTCAAAAAGAAAAAATTGTGATGTCATTTATCACAGATAAGTGACAGTAATTGAATTCTGGGGGAATCTTTGGGGAAAGCAGCATCACCTTTGTATTTTTGTTAAAGTAATTCAATGAATTCTTCTTTAAAAGAACTTCGCTAATATAAAGCTGTATAAAGAGTTAAGACATTTAGTTGTCCAAATGATCCTGCTGAGGATCATTTCCTCTCTGATTTTAGGGTTTTAGCTTAATATATACACTTACCATTCATAACTTTGGAGTAAGTAAGATTATTAAATGTTTGTATACTCGCACACCAATGCTGGATTTATTTTTATCAAAAATACAGTAACAACAAAAAAAAAAAAAATACTAATATTGTACAATATTATTACAATTAAAAATATATATTTTTTTATATATTTACAATGTATTTTTTTTCCTGTGGTACAAAAGCAGCATTTTTTTAAAGCTTGAAATTTCACATATTTTTCATGATTCTTTGATGAAAGAACAGTATTTAATAGTTGTAACATTATAAATGTCTATACGGTCACTTTTAATTAATGTGTTCCTTTTTCCCAAAAAATCTTAATCACCCCAAACTTTTGTAAAGTAGTGTATGACATGACACAGTTTACACCGTTTCTATGTTTTGGCTTCTGGAACATATTTACCTTGCATTATTAATGAAATATTTAAACATATTAAAATCAATCAAATCAGCATTAGGCCATGACTTCCCAAATATGCTTTAAACCGTCAGTTACTATTAAAATATTTTGGTGATGAAAGTATGGACTTTGTACATATAAATAGTGCTTTAATGATAGTTAAATATTACATCTAATGATAATGCTTGAGCTGCATATTTTACACAGTTTTAATATATATACACCGGCTCTGATGGTGGGGGTTTCTCTCAGAAAGTAAGATTTCTGACATATCTCTGTTGATGGTTCTCACACTGAGTGGCTTTGAGACTTCTGCCAGTTAATGCAGTATGCTGTTTATTAAACCCAAATTAATCACCCTCAGCCACTGACTGACCCACCTACTGCCAGACAACAACCTTCATTTATTACCATTTATTTGCTTCTAATACATACTCGCTCTTAGCGGTCAAGAAATGTGCCACTGTCGTACAGAGAAGTGACCACTTGTTACCAGCAGGAAGCTGTTCAAGTGAGGGGTTTGTGGCGCTTGCCAGCTTTACATCATTTGCCTCAACTTTGAAAGCTGTCGTTCAAAATGATGGCATTCAGAGTGAACGTGTTTGTGTGTGTGTGTGTGTGTGTGTGTGTGTGTGTGTGTAGTTTTCTCTTCGAAGGCCTCATCAGAGAATGTTGTGTGAGAATGTGTGCTGGCCGAGCTAAGCAGGCATTCCAAACATATCAGCATGTCAAACACACACACACACACACACACACACACAGCAATGTAAATCCCACCTATCGTAAACTCAAAACCTAAGAGCTCCAGTTATGAAAAGATGAGCCAAATGAACAGACCGCCTCCATCTAATACTAATATTAAACCGTATGCTAAGTAGCTATTTATTTAATTGATTTTTTTAACACTACTTATAAATGTAATACTATTTCATATATGTGTATATATATTTTTTTTATTAGAACATTAGAAGTTTGGAAAAAAGTAATATTTACTGTGAACACTGCTATTTCCTGTTGAATGCATGTTGTGGTGCTAATCCACCAAACTGTGGTACTTATCTGTAAAACTTGTACTGAGAAACAAACTAGAGATGAAGTGAGAGACAGGAACCTGCGCGACGAGTGAAGTGTCATACCTTCACATACTGCTTGAAAAGCTCCGCAGCCATGCTCATCTCTAGCACACTGTGCACTATCAGCTTGCAGTACGCCGCCAGAAGATTCCTCCGCCGGTGCAAGTCTTCCAGCCGTCCGTCTCCACACTCACTCTCACTCTCACTGACTGCGCAGACAGACACAGAGAGAGAGAGACAGCTTGAAACACAGGGGTTGAGATTCAATAAGAGAGCGGTATAATTATGATACTCAAATCTTATAAATGAAATGCTTTCCTGGGGTGAGCTAAAGTTAACAACATTTTCTGCTCGGGAACAGAATGTGTCTGTCGTCGTCCTGCCTGGTCCTGAAGCCATCACTTAATAGAGAGGTTTCATAACAGCATTAGTGACGCGAAGAAAATCCAATAACTAAATTGCTTTTTATTACATGTTACCAGCAAAAGCTTATATTGCATTTTTCAAGAGGTAAGGAATTTGTGGCAGCACAAATCGACGGCTCGATGAAATATTTATAGAATTGATACGATTTGTTTCAGTCACACTTGATTTCTAATCAAATACCACAAAATCTGATGCTATCTCATGCACTGCTTGTGTCAGTCTTAAAGCAACACAAGGCCAAAAACAACACAAAAACTAGTTTAGGAAAGCTCATTTTGATTTTCCAGCATATGTAGTCATTCGGATATGCCTACCAAAGCTTCTTGGCTTTCGTGTGGGCTTCTAAATATAATTCCACAGGGCTCTGTGTTGATCTAATAAAACCTAAATCATTTACAAGTGCAACTTCTGTTAGACCTCACCTAATGACATCATGAGGGATTATTATCATAATGCATTATCTGTAAGACTTAGACACATTGATTCAATGGCATGTTTGATAGGTCAGTGAGAAGGTGTGCAATTAGATTAACGAACCACAAACAAATACTGTGTTCTGCTACAGTGCTTTCCACTAATAGAAGGAGAATGAGGCTGATTGTGCTTCTTTATGTGATTATTTTGTTCCTAACATAGGCAGGGGTAGAGTCAGACTGCCATCTGCTGGTCAAATTGAGACTATTCTTATCCATCAAGACACCTTAGTATTGTATATATAACACAAAGATGTTAAAAGTATTGCATGTGTGTGTTTGTGTGGAAAGATTTTTTGAAAAAAGTTCTTATGCTCATGTATTTGTCTGCATGCATGTGCATTAAAAATGCAGTTTAAAAATACTGCATAAGTAAATTAATTATATTATATTATTATTTGTCAAGTAACTTGTAAATAAAAATATCATGCATTGCGGTCATGGAAAAGCTGAATTTTCATCAGCCATTACTCCAGTCTTCAGTGTTGCATGATTCTTGAGAAATCATTTTAATATGCTGATTTGGTCCACAAAAATCATTTATATTTATCAATGTTAGAAACATTATATGTGTATATATGCACACACAGAATGGATAGACACTCATATATAGATGAATTTAGCTTTTTTTATTATTATTATTTTTTTTTTTTTTTTAACTATTTACCTCTATGAGACAGGAATTACTGTATGTAGCTGTTTTTCCTTGTGTATTTCTGACAAACAGCACATGTCACTGTGTCACTCACAGCATCACATATAGAATGAGACAACCTCTGTCTCTCAGGGAAACTGCGTCTGTCACAAAAGCATCAAGAGCCGTTGTGATTTTGTTCCTCGTGTTTTTGTCTCTGTGGTTTAATTGGGCCCAGGGGAGGGGGAGCCCACACCCACACATAAAAAGTTTGTCCCGGGCCCTGTGAATTTTAGTGGCAGAATTTGATGATACCCTTAGGTATTCCAGATAATCTCGTAATGGTAAATTTTCCACACAAAAAAAAATTGCATCAGATGTTTTCTTTAGTAGACAGTTTGATTTGAACTGCAAACTGCTCATCCAGTTATCAGCCAATTAGGAAGAACTTCATTGATTTCATTAAAACGCCACAGCTACTTTTTATCCTCATTTTGGGCCCTCCCTTAAAAGCATCCTGTGTGCACATCCAGTGCATTGAGTTTCACCAACATTAAAGTTCCTCAGAGGTACCTCAGTTAAATCTCAAGAACATATAAAACAAATTGATCTAAAGGGCAACAACTCTCTAAACACTTAGGTAACTCTGTTGAGGCCGCCCAGTCGCTCACATGGCAGAGCACAGGCCAAACAAAACCCTTAAGATTTTCTGAAATGAAAAGAGAATACCTTTACTACTGTGGGTGTCCTGCTCGGGGCTGGTGAAGACATGCTCCACGACGAAGGAAAGAAGAGCTTTCTGGAGTTTGGGATCAGGGGTGTACAGCAACGGAGTGCCTGCAGACGAGTCCCACATCTGAAGCTGGTAATTATGAGCTATGAGAACATCACTCAGACACATGAAGGCCTTTGTGAAGACAACATAAAACAGACAACGCCTCATCAACAGATGTGATAGAAGGTAGACAATAATACACAATAAATTCTTATCTAAAATCTAATATAATTCTAAACAATCAAATGATATCTTTCTCCGAAAGAGTGCATCAAAGTACTAAATTATTTTGTTTGCATTACATTACAAATAAAATAAAAATTACAATATAAGCAATTAATCAAACACTCGTGGCTGAAGATGCTAAAAAAAAAAGTTGCAATACAACAGCTGAAGCTCTCAGGTTTTTTTAATAAAACTTAGTGCTTTACTCATCTGCTACAATTATTTTGATTGATTCATTGGCATAATTCATTGATGTAATTAACTTAAATATTTTAAATCAATTCACTGAGAACATGGACAATTCAAAACGGTCTTGAAATAAACAAATATTTTCCAGAACTTGCATTTGTTTTAGTTTCAATTAGTGTGTTTTTCTGCTGTCAGCGTGCCTTGGCATGGAGTGAGGGTTCATTACTAAAAACCCAACACAGGTGCCAAGGGCACTCCGCGAGAAATTAAAGTGGAAACAAACAGGATTCAGACAATGCCAGCGCATCGGCCCACTGGCGCACATGCTACAGCTTAACGCACAGACAACACGCTCTGATGTGCTTGGAATAATCCACTTTGAAAAAAGGACTGAATCAAGTGGTATGCTGTGAACAAAGAGAACCGCGATGCTCACTTGCTCTCGTACAAGCTGCTCAGCGTGCGAGAGACAGCGGTGACATTTCTCACAGAAGGCACGTAGCTGGCTTCTCTGCTGGAGGGCGGACTCCTAAAACCACACACACACACACACACACAAACAAACACATCCGTAACCATGACAATTCTTTCCTGTGCAGCTTTTGATTTTTACCACATTTGGAGTTGTACTGAGCATTTCGCTCAATTTATTTAATTATTACACATGCATATGACCATGCAGATTGAGAAAGTACACAAAGCTTTGACACTTCAGGGAAAAGTCATATGAGGAATAGACAGAGTATACGAGCAAAATAACAGCAACTGAAAGATGACTGCAGCAGGGCTCTAACTGATGTAGACTGATGAAAGTGGCGTTGTGAACAGTGCCGCCAGTCTCTTGTGTGATAAAAAAAATTATTTCATAATGACGTGCATGTGGAGCTCCGGGGTGGACGTGCAGGATTGGTTCCTCCATCCCACGTAGTCGCAATGTAGATTCAGCTAAATGACTCTTTTGAATCGGACATACATCCCAATTTTATTCTGAACACGTCTTCTTTTCCCCCTCACCTCGGGTCGCCATTGACATTAGAATTGCAGATTGAGCCGAGCTGCCGCCTGAGCCAAAAATTGCCCCCTGCGCTGTCAGTTATTGATGACGATGCCAGAGGAGAAAGCAGCCGTTTCTGAGCCAGCACTGAGCAAATCTTACCTACAGCAGTCTTAATGGCCGCCAATATTTCACCGCATAAAGGTTAGAGGTGGGGAGATATGATTATTCCGTGCACTGCATGGAAACATAGGCCTAATAAGAAGCCCAGCTATTAGTGGTGAAACGTTCACACGAGAGTGCAACCATTACGCCCCCTATAATCCATCACCAGCACCGACTTTTCCTTAAGACTCACGATCAATCGCTTTCTATCACTTATTAATTAAAATCCGCTGGACATAACCCTAGAGCCTCTGTGTTGATATTTGAAATCCAATGTGGCAGGTTTAAAGGACACGGCTCTTTGTGATGGATCATACGGCAACTCTGTAGACAGAGAGTCTTGCATGCCTAAAAACGCTTGTTTAATTAATCACCCAAGGGAAAACTCTGGCCTTGCGTCTGTGCTTGAAGATATTACCATTCGAAGCATGATCTCAGCCGTTTATGAAAGCAGTCACAATTCAGTCGGAGCGGAAGAGAATTTAGATGGCTCACCCTGGAGGTCAATCCTTCTCCAAAGGTGTTGAGCTTCCAAAGGATGCAGCTACACATGCAGCGCAGAGCCTCGATTGTCACCTACAAGAAATACAGATTAGAGAGACAAACCCTGTTGAAGGAATAAAAGAGTAGAAGGTTTGGAACAAGGCTAATAATGTTACCTCCATGGGAAGACCACTATGTTTTATCTCCACATCCAGTAGTCTGGTCCCCAGCTCATACAGGCTCCATTTAGACAGATCCTGAGCACTAGACAGATTTGATAAAGCACAAATAAAATAAGAATACATACATGTGAATGGCATCAGACAAAATTATGGCACAGATTTTCCAAACTGAACAAGCTGTGCATCTCAGTATCTTTGTAACATTTGCAGAATGTTCATAAAACCAAAGTAAATTGTTCTTAAAGTATAAAAATAATTACTTTTTGAATGTTTGCAGAACTGTAATGAGATTGTAAAAAACAAACAAAGATTTTCAATAGCTTTGTCAGTTGGGATGTAAACCACAGGTTGATAATTAAATTGGTCAAAGAAATGTGCTTGTCGCAAATATTGCAGAGTGTATGTGGATGGAATAAACTAGAAACTGCTTACACAATGAAAACATTAAGTTTCTTCAGTGTGGACAGAATTTCCAAAGTGCTGTCCTCGTTTCCAGTGAAACAACCGTCCTGTTCATGAAAGGAAGCACCTTTAATCTGCTGTGTAAGATCCAGTCATAAATCTGTCATGAATCAACTTATCCTTTATTGATGTCTAGATCCCTTTGAAATGCATGTATGTATCTGGTACAAGCTAGTAAAAGAACAGTTTTGCAGAGTTTTTAGTGGTCCATTAGTGTACTCACACTCAGTGATTCTCTTAACCGTGTTCCCAGTGTGTCTGTCCAGTGCTGGATGAGCCGGTCAAAGCTGGGCCGGGCCAGAGAGTGCCAGGGCAAGTCCTGAGCACAGAGGCTCTGGTAAGAACGAGCAGCCGCCTCCAGCAGTCCAACATCTGTGTGTCTGTCCACCGCAGCCTCCAGCTGAGCCAGCAATGCCAGCACACACTACAACAAAACACAAATATAGGCTATATAAAAACCAGACACGGATTTCTCCAGAAAACTACCAAATAATACATAGACTACCATTCAGGGGTTTGAGGTCATTTTTTTAAGCAATTAATATTTTTGTTAAGCAAGGATACATTAAATTGGGTGACAGTAGAGACAGTAACGGCATTTATAATGTTACAAAATATTTCTATTTCAAATACCGTATTTTCCGGACTGTAAGTCGCACTTTTATTAATAGTTTGGCTGGTCCTGCAACTTAAAGTCAGGTGCGACTTATTTATCAAAATTAATTTGACATGAACCAAGAGAAATGAACCAATAGAAAACATTACCGTCTACAGCAGCGAGAGGGCGCTCTATGCTGCTCAGTGCTCCTGTAGTCTACACTGAAAACATAGAGCGCCCTCTCGCGGCTGTAGACGGTAATGTTTTCTCTTGGTTCTTGGTTCTAAATAAATGCGACTTATAGTCCAGTGCGACTTATATATGTTTTTTTCCTCATCATGACGTATTTTTGGACTGATGCGATTTATACTCAGGTGCGACTTATAGTCCGAAAAATACGGTACATGTTCTATTGAAATTTCTATTCATCAAAGAATCCTGAAAAATGTCACATTTTTCTCGAACACCAAATCATACACTATAGATAAATAACAGTGAAGTCAGTGCATCAGATGACACACAAACACTCACCTGTGAGTTTTCATGATCACAGGCGTCCGTTTGGAAATACTGAGGTATTTTTAGAAGGGAGCTGAGTTTTTCCGAATCCTCTGAGTACTAGAGGATGAGATTAGACATCATGTTAATTTATGAAGAAGCGGTTATGGTAAAAATGAACAGAGCAGTGTTTTTTTTCTTTTACCTTGGATAACAGCTCAGGCAGCACTTTAACGAAGTGTTCAGTGAGTTTTGTGCAGTCATCAATTTGTATCTTTTTCTCTTTAGTATTTATGACCTAAATAAACAGATATGTAACTAGCAACATTATCACAATGTGTTGGATGTATCTGGAGTATGAACATAAAGGTGACATATATCTGGCAACCCTGTTAGATCAGAGCACCATCTAATGAAAGATGCAACAGGAAGTCTTACCTTTTTACCTGCTCCTCTCCCTGACAACGGAGGCCCCTCTGCAGCCTGCCTCACTGACGCCGAAATGAGCTCAATCACGAAGGCCTCCTCAGCACTGCTCAGAGCTGTAGCTAAAGCACGTCGCACAACACAAATAAGATGTCAGTTTGCTCTCTCACAGTGGACTTTCAAATAGAGGAGATAATGCTGGATAGAAATCAATACTTTTCGTTTATATTTCTAGTAATCATTAAAACGTATTTGAATAGTTAACCTTTTGTAGTTGTGTATATACTATTTGTTAAAGGATGGAAATCTCTGCTTGTCTGTAGTAAAAGCCACTGATAATGCAGAATTACAATAACGAAGCATACTGGAGTGTATACTGTAGTGTGTACTAAAGTAGTAGTAGTACTAGCCTTGTTCCTGACAGGACGTGTGAGGTAAGAGCAGTGAGGTAAGACCGGTCCAGTCCTTCAGCAGAGCCCCTGCACTGTCCCACAGACTATCCACGAGGTACAACACATGCTGGTGCAGCTATGATAGAGGGGAGAGGATATTTTGTTATTTAACTTTAATTTAAAATGTCAAATTGAAATGCAGGTTTGCATGCACAACCACCAGATCTCAGAGCACATGTACTTATAATCTTATTTTTAAGCATGGCACACCTTGAGTTGACATACCTCATTCTCAGTGTGGAAGTTGATCAGGGCTTGGACTCTAGCTAAGAGTAACTCTCTGTGACTCTCCTGATCAGAGGCTCCATCTCTGGGCTTTGATAATTCATGGTTACTGAGCAGCCTAAGAGCAGAGAAATGACACTGTGACGGCAAATCAATTAAAGTAAGCTACCTACTTACAGCTATCATGTATTATTATGTGCATGCATGTGTCATACAATAGGGTAGGTTTTGTAGAATGACAACCAACACAGACCTGTTATAGAGGAATTCACCCGCAGTGGTAGCTAGAGGTCTGTGGGAGCAGTACACAAACTGGAAGACATTCTTGTGGTCATCAGGACTCAGAACATCCTCACAGGATCTGACACAAAAGGGAACAATTTCAACAGTTACATGAGGAACAGCACAGCATACGCTTCACAGAGGAGAAGTCAAAGTATGGTTCAACAAACTCTATGAGAAATAGTCAGTATGAGGAGCAAGGGGAGATACTTACTGAGAGATGACCATGAGCAATCTCATGGCCTGTATGGCCACTTCATGGTCTTTATCCAGAGTCATGGAGATCATCCTCTCCTTCAACAGAAACAGCATTCAATCGCTCATGTAAACACTATAACTACCCGCTATGAGAGCAATCTTATCTCGAAAACCTACAATAGGACTTGAGTTAAAGACCCAGATGCATTTAAACAGCTCTTTAAATCACGTTTGTGCTAATGTGCTTTCTGCCGTTAGTGAGGGTACGGTGAGGGTGGGGTCCTGTGGGAAGCTATCAGGCCAGTGAGCCCAAGGCAAAACCTGAGGGGCTTTCCAGCCTGTCAATCAGCAATCATGCCCTCCTGCTGTCCCACTGCAGCTCTACAGGACCTTAACTTAAAAACTGCCAAAGACGTTTACTGACCGCGTCCATTTGAGAAGTTTGGCCAAAACAGCAAGAGCGTAAGAGCTGGAGGACAAACTTACAGCCAGTAAACAACTCTCCATAAAGAAGTTTATTTGTCTCCAGCAGTTACTCTCAGGTACAGTTTGAGCTTAAAACTGTCCTAACCAGATACGTGATAGACATAGCAGTCATGACAATTTAAGATTTTATTCTAATCACCTGTGATGGCAACAAGTGGAACTTTTGTAGGGTGCTTGGTTTCTGTAGCTTCATGTTAAGTAGCTTCACCCATTTGTAATATCACACATCAAATATGTTCTGATTGGATGTGAATGTGGCATGGTTTACAGCATTTTTGTGTAGAGTTTACAGACAGATTTTGCAGAAACATGTCGTGTTGTGCCTGACTAGTAACATGATGAGTATCCTCGTTCATGCAGCCATTTTGAGGTAAAAATAGTGTGTTCACAATGAAAATTACAACATGACACAAGTGCACTTCAATACACAGATGATGCACGGAATTGTGGAAAACTTTGGGACATTTGGGACAATGTGGAAGCAATCGTTACCTTAAACCGTATCGTGAAAAGGTCCATTTTAGAACTACTTTGATCCTGATAAAGGGCCTGTAGACCCAGCACACATTTCAGACGCACATCAGGTTGCTGTAGAAGATTGTTAAATAAATAAAACAGGCAGTCAAATATTAATTCAACAACAACTGACATGGGTAAATGTCTAAACATTTCAAAATGAATTGTCCTTTAAAGCACCTGGCTGCTGGCTAACCCACCTTGTCATGCATCATCCATCCCACGTACTTCAGATAGCTGTCGTTTAGAAACACTGAACTATACAGCTTCATCCACACTCTCAGTTCCTCCATGCAGATGGCCCGGATTTCAGGAATTACGTCTCTGGAAGTCACATCACCGTTATTATGGTACATAGTTTTTATTTGAATTGATTTTCAAGGAAGTGAAGGCTAGTGTGGTTAATATAAAGATCACCTGTATCTCTTCAGGAAGACTCCTTTGAATATGGCATCCATCATGTTCTCAATTTCACATTTCCTGTCCTGTAACTGAAGAATGAAAGTAATTTATTCTGACTTTACAGTTTCCTGTACATCAACGCCACCATTAAAATGTTTTGTGGTCAGTAATATTATTTTTATTTTAGAAAGGATGAACTAAACTGATCAAAAGTGACATTTATAACAAAAATCATGATGGTTTCTGTTTTCAACACTGATAATAATAAGAAATGTCTCTTGAACACAAAAAAGTCAGCATATTAGAATGATTTCTGAAGGATCATGTGACAATGAAATGACTGTTAAAATTTTAACTCAAATATTTCCTTTAGCAGATATTTCTATGCCTATTTGAATTGTGCAAGTCACATCAGCGAGTGTTCAGAGTATTATATTTACAATGTGATATAGATCATGAATTAAATTATTTTAGTTATATTACTCAACAAATCTGCTTTTTACTCACTCTTGGCGAGTTACCTTTAGACCCTGACTATACTCCAGAAAGATCTGTGTATAAAAAATGTTGAACTCTGTAACCAGACATGCTGTCAATCGTCTAACCTCACTGATCTTCCTCTGGATTCTGTCCAGCCTCGGAGAAGCCCGTTTGCTGGTCATCTTGGCCAGCTCGACCTCGTACAGCCGCTGACTGTTATCGACACTGATACTGAGGTTGAGAGCCACATTTATCAAAGCACTGAGCAGCTTCACTGCTGCAGAAACACACACAACAGAGGCAAAACATCAGCTTTCTGGATGTCTGTGTGTGTGTGGTTCAGGTCAAGTAGAATTGGTCATCGGAGCAACTTACCTGCTAGTGTACAGGTGTGCCTAAATGCACGAACTCTGGAATCGGAGAGCTCTGTCAGTAGTGAAATGAGTGTGTTCAAGAGGTAGCCATCGAAGATTACACAGTTCTGACACTGGGCCACTAGCACCGATACAAATTCACAGAAGTGTGAACGAAACCTCTTCCAGTACAGGCCTGACATGATGAGAGGATACTCGCCACTGTCCTGAGGAGGATGGAAAGAGGATCAAGATTGAAAAATAGTTACGATTTTATATTCTGTTATACACTGTTGTTCAAAGGATTGATGTCAGTACATTTTTTACAAAGAAATTAATACTTTTATTTAGCGAGGACACATAAAATTGGTCAAAAGTAACGGTTAAGATGTTTGCAATGTTACAACAGATTTCTATATCAGATGAATGCTGTTCTTTTGAACTTTATATTCAATCAAACAATACAGAAAAAAGCAGCATAATGAGTTACAACAATGATACCGTATTTTCCGGACTATAAGTCGCAGTTTTGTTTCATAGTTTGGCTGGTCCTGTGACTTATACTCAGGTGCGACTTATTTATCAAAATTAATTTGACATGAACCAAGAGAAATGAACTAAGACAAGTGAACCAAAAGAAAACATTACTGTCTACAGCCACGAGAGGGCGCTCTATGCTGCTCAGTGCTCTTGCAGCCTACCACTGAGCAGCATAGAGCGCCCTCTCGTGGCTGTAGACGGCAATGTTTTCTTTTGGTTCTTGGTTTAAATAAATGCGACTTATAGTCCAGTGCGACTACGTAGTTTTGGACTGATGCGACTTATACTCAGGTGCGACTTATAGTCCGAAAAATACGGTAATTAAAAACAAATGTTTCTTCTTGAGCGCCAAATCAGCATGTTAAAAGGATTTCTGAAGGACCATGTGACACTGAAGACTGAAGTAATGGCTGCTGGAAATTCAGTTTTGCATCACAGGAGTTAATTGTTTTAAAATACTTTAAATAAAAACAACAGTTTCAATTTAAATTGTAATAATATAAGGACAACGTGATCGCAGTTTGCAAAATGACGTGGAGTGCTCTGAACCGTACCATGTCAAGAGGCCATGTGACAGTTAAAATCCATGGAAATGCAAGGAACTTCTTATATTGTAAACCTGTGTCCTGTGATTAAAAAAAAGAACACTCATAAGTAAGAGCAAGAAACATGGGAAAATAATCAATGATGAGCACGCTGGATGTCTAACCTCATCCAAATCCTCCACCATTTTACTCATGACATCAGCACCCTTTTTGCTCTGAAACATCTCTGCTGTAACCATCCCTACAAAAGCACAGACATGTGAACTACAATACACAAGACAAGCCACAAAACAAATACAAAGCGCTAAAAATGACCTACTTCTATTAGTCATCACTGTTGTGAAATGATGTTCTATTACGAAAGAGAGAACAGACATTACGAAAACATGCCTTTGCATCCTGAACACTGGATAAAGAAGCTGATGAGATCGAGCAGTGCTGAGTCTCTGTCGCCAGAATAAGCATCGATCCAGTCATCCACCACAGCCTTTCACAAAACAAACCAAACATCCATATAACAAAGATTTGTTTAAATCATTATGACCTAAGAAGTTTGTGACCTTCCAAGTGATTATCTGTAGCAGGGCTGATCATGCTGGACGTACCTGCATTGCGTTCCTCCCCATGCTGACCACCTCAAACAGTGTGACGGCTTCCACGTCTCCATTTTTGAGCTGTTCGTACTCTGCTCTGCCCAGGCTGCCATTACTGCTCTTTGAATGCTTTCTTTTGGCATTCTCAGAGCATTCCCGGGCTTTCCTCTTTCCTCTCTGCACGTGACAAAATATAGTTCTAAATTAGATTAAATGTTCTTACAGTAAATCTCACAAGAAGTCAGTTGTACTATGATAAGAGTATATGAGATGCAAAACCCTATTGTTGGAGTTTTTTTTTTTTACAAACATTGTGGTTTTAGCAGCTCTTACCACAGTCTTCTGTCTGTTTTCATTTCTCTCACTTGAAACGTGATGCACCGATGCACAGGAAGAGACGTCAACTACTGAGTTCTCTCTGAAAACAGGATGAACAGGCAGTTTTTTAGCTGTACACACAGAACACCTTGAATAATAAAATTTAATTAAATTGGGATATTTCAGAAAAAGACGGTATGAAATCGAGAACTGTATTGAGTCTGTTTTATGATGAAAATGCAGAGGTAGTTTTCAGGTGTCTCACTTTTGCACCGATCTGGACAGTAAAGTTGGCTCCGCTATCATCTCCTCTCAGATCATAGCTGGACTAGAAACTGATGCTCTTCTGAACTGCAACAAAAGAAAAACAATTGAGAAATGATAATATTAATCGAGTACATCAATGTTCCTATATCACTGACAATAATATTGTTAATATTTGTTAGACACCAAATATCAAATATAAATACATGCCACACTATGCATCTAGAAAGAGATCACACCTTTGCATTTTATTTAAAAAGTTCACTTCACATGAACAACAAAAAATCTAAAATATTGGTTTTGGCATCTTGCTGCTTACTATCCAGGATATATTGTGTTCACACCATGCACACCTAGTGGCTCTCAAACTTTTGACTCCTATTATCAATTTACTGTAAGACTATTTCAAAGCAATACTTCATTGGGTACTGTTGTAATGCTGGGAAAGCTGTTTGTTTTCAGATATATTATATTCACAGAAACTAGATTCATACATTTAAGAGCTCCTGTTGCGGCGGTTTTCCGTGATTTTTACAATATGCAGAAAATCATGGTATAATGTTACTATAGTAAATGCAAGCGCGCAAAATGTTTGTCAAAATGTTTTACTCAAAAACATTTCCCTTCTATTTTAACTTGTCTTTTAATGTACAGTTTGGATGCAGACAGGAAAATAAACTCGAGTAACGCATACAAAAACATAAGGTGACAAGTGACCTGATCTTGGATGCCATTGGCTGAGATACAAGTCAACAAATCAAAACCGGAATCCTGATTGGCTAGTTCGAGTGTCAATCAGAATTCCTCCATTTCTCTGTTACTGTGCCATATTGAAACAAAAGCATCTTAGGAGAACCTGCAGTTTCATTCATATGAATGTGTGAACCGGCTCGAAACGTTGACAAAACTGTCAGATCAAGAACAAGGCTTGCATGCTACCGAGTTTATTATTTAACTAATAAGCACAGAAAGGACAATCGGGATGCATGCTGACCTATCGGCTTTATTATTGACTTGCTGTTCTATATAAATATAAAGATAACTATGCAAAAACGCGAATGTAGTTTAATAAATCTTACCAGAGACAGTCGTCATCTTGATTGGAGGATTAATGTAAACTGCACGTATAGATTTAGCTACTCCCACTTCAACATAGCCGCGTGCACGTCAACGAGAGCGCGCTGTACGTCTGACGTAAGCCCACGTTTCTTTTACTGTCTATGGAAGTACATTACGTAATGTAAGCAAATCAGTTTACAAGCAATACTGCTACCACGAATAACAAGGTTAATTTATACAATATTTTACATGTATACAAAATAGTTTAAAGTGACAACTTTATAAAATTATAATGAATATAATCAGTGATTATAATAAATTCTAATATATAACAAAAATAAATCCACACATTTAGAAGGTATACGATTCTGATTACCTTGTTTGAGTTTATTTTGGATATATAATCACATGTGTGACGCTGATGAACAATGCTAGCACCATCATGAACAGAATGTAAAAGAACGTGTGCAACAGTCACTTCAAGTATACAGATGCATTATAAAATACATTATTGCACAAGGTTTTTTTTTTTTTAATGATCGTCTACATTTATTAAAAATCATGATCCAACAATGCAAAAAAAAAATATCTAAAATGGTTAAAATAAATTATTAATAAGTGGTAGTACTTATAATGTAAACATTTTAATTTTTCAAGGTCTTGAAATATATCTGGATTACATTATCACAGTCTTACATGTGGTGTGTACAGATGAATAAATAAAAAAAGACAAAAAAATTAATAATAATCACTTCATTCTGTGACTATTTCTCTCGATCCACTTCAGGCACTGTAGACCTAGCTGTTATGAGAGGTTAGAGACAAATTCCATGACTGGATTGAGGTCTTCTGTGAGCTCTTCTGAGAGTGACAGTACCGTTGATATCACGTTTTGTGTTAATTCTGACACCCTGTGAAGAGTGTTTTCATTAATTATGCTGGATTACTTTTTGCTGATTCTAACAAATGGAACTAAAACCCCTCTCACCAGCTCACGCGATCTGCTGGCAACTGAGGATCCAGCTTAGACCCCTCCTCTATCGTAAGAGACTTCTTCAGCTGCTTGAAATTAGCCTCAATATCCTTTCTTATGATGGACAATGGCAAAATATCTTTGAGAGAGTTTAGGACTTGCTGTACCAGAAACAAACAACTTTGAATGATACACAGAATCAAACTTTTTTATGGACTGATCAGATCACGTAGATATATGATTTGAATGAAGATCAAGTCAAACAAACTCACATAAATTGCTGATAGCTGATGTGCGATGTACTTATGACTGCCCAGGTGCTTCACATCTTCATCTAACTGCTGACTGAGAACCAGCAGCTGATTCAGCCTCCCAATATGAGGAAAATAAGCTGGAATGATAAAACATTCCTCAATCCAACTGATTAATCAGCTCTGCTGTTTAGGTGGAAATAAGTGAGATTCTAGCACTTTTTGTTTCTAATCATTTGTTCATTTTAATATAATGTATATACAGGTGCTTGTCCTATGATTAGGATATCATCAAAAAGTTGATTTATTTCACTAATTCCATTAAAAAAATTAAACTTGTATATTATATTCATTCTTTACACACAAACTGATATATTTCAGTCTGTGTGTGTTTCTGTATTATACTCTTAGAATAAATTTATTAAGAAAGCACGCTCGCTAAATATTTTTAATGCATTTTTTTGACTTTTAACTAGCAAAATACTTTTCTTAAGCTTTCTATGTTGTCTTTTACTATTAATATTATTCCCATTTCTATTATGCAGTTTGTTTAATAATTAATTTCCTATTAACAAAGTGAATTTGTAATAATGTTAATGTTGACATTTTTAAATGTAGTTGGTGTTTTTATAATGTTTTTATAATGCTTTTTCTTGTAAAGCACCTTGAGCTACATATCTTGTTTGAAATCTGCAATACAAATAAAGTTTATTATTATTCATTATTTCCCACATGGAGTCAACCACTGGCCAATAAATGTAACTGTATCCCATTATCATTCTCCCATTCATTCTGTGGTCTCACCATCTGAAGGCGGTCTTTCCAACATGTCAATAGGGCTGCCGTGTATCATATAAACTTCAACTCGAGGGAACAGAGCAGATAATCCTACAACATCCAAATACTCCTAAAAAGGGGAATAAATGGAAATACATCATCTAACTGGTTTAAGAGGAATGGTTAATTGGTGATTAGTTACCTCAAGCTGAAGCACAGGTTCGTTGAGATGTTCAAGGCACTGGTTCATCTGATATATTATCTCTGCCCCTACACACAAATTCAGAGGTTGTACATACATTTTGATTTCCAGTATAATATATATATATATATATATATATATATATATATATATATATAGTCCTAGGCTTACCTTGTTTTTGAAAACACTTAGACTCTTCAGGACTTGTGTCCTGTTTGAGCTGCTCCTGAAACTGCTGATTCAGATTAGATACTTGAATGAGACAAACACACAAGTATTTTCAGTGTTCAAAGATCTGAGCATCAGTAAGTGTCTCACCTGATGGACCTGAGCTCTGATCAGTAGGTCCAACTGGCTGCAGAGACACAGCATCTCCAGAGCCACCTGCTCACTGCTCAGGTGGACGGGCATCAATGGCTTCTTCACGCACACCTCAACTGCAAATATTATATAATCGAGAAACAAAACGTGTTCATATTCAGTCATATAAGCAACTAAATATTAAAGAGATCAGCATTACCTTTGAAATGTGGGCTGTAAGAGCTAGGTTTGCAAAGCGGATCCGTCAGACTCACAGCTGCCATTATCACCCTAAATTAATAATTCCAGCGGTTAACGGATGCATATGATTAATACTGTATTTATTGGTTTATTCATCCATTAATGGCGTTTGTCACTCTCATTGCAGTGGTCCTCCTCTCCATGTTGTTCAGCCACACAGCCCCATGCGATGTAAATAAAAGGCGTGGTCAAATCTGACAATCGACGAGAAACCACGAAACGTATCGATGTTTTGCGAATCTGTATTGAGCTACCTGCCATAGAAATTGAATAAAGTGGGTAGAATGGACATTTTTATGACTTGTATGTCTGAAAGGGCGGAGCTTGTGTATTTTCAATTAATTTTCCTAACGTTTCATATTTATATTTAGTTGGGTTTACGAATTTCTACAAACCGATAGTGAAGCAGCAAATACATAGAATGTTCACGAGGTGCTCGTTACTTTTCTCTGCGCTGTTAAGGATTGGCCTGTCACATTCGTTTAGATGAGGATTTCCGTTATAGATCAGTGTCATACATTCAGTAAATTAGTTATTAGCTGGTAACATTCTCCACTCAGTGATTGGACCTTTGTGTGTTTGACCAACATTGTCTTCAGATACAAAACAATTTATAAATATATTTTAAATATGGTCCCTAAAAAAAAGTCCCCATACTAACTTATAATATACAGTACTAGTCTTTAAACGCCAGACATAGATAACTGTTCTCATTTTGTTCTTTAAATACATTTAATTTCACTTAATCAAACAAACAATGAGTTATTAATGAAAGGATGAACCCACTTTCAATGTTTATTAAATAGTAATAAACAGAGACAAGAAAAATCTTAGACCTTTTCCATGATTCCAATGAATGACAATAAAACACTGCTAATTTAGAAGGTTTGTCACGCATATTTAAAGTGACAGGTATACTAAGAAATCAAAGTAATGCAATCAAAGAAAAAAAAAACATTTAAATAGTGTGCTGATAAAGAAAACATCGAAACGTACACAGTATTGATATCTTGTATTACAAAAATGACAAGAATTTTTCTGCAAAGTTTCAAATAAAAAAATACAGCTGTAGTTAAACATTTTTTCTATCACAATCATTTCCTTAGGAAGTGCATCTGAAAAAAAAAATCGGTTAGCATAACTTTGCAGAGCAATTTTTAAAAAAGAAATCCTGCTTTTGTCACAATTATTAATTTACATGCTCCATAATACAATTAAAAAAAAGTTCCATCATATTTCTGCTCCCTTTTATGACAATATGATACACCAGCAGAAGAGTCCATTGGCTGCAGCAGAAAACCTGAATTTCCCTTGAGTTATTTACTAAACGTCTGGAGAAGTTTCCTATGAGACAACAAGTTATGGCCTTCCAGGGTTCATAGTGAGATTAGCCATGAGCTCATGAACCGCTGCAAATATTGTGCACTCTCCTGTAAAAAACAAAAAAGGCTAGCATTAATATTGAAATGCAAATACAGAAACAAAATGTAAAATATCTGATTAATATTATATACTGATTTCCATATCAATTTAAAAATTCACATTAAACAAAAGAGATGTGTGAACCTTGTCGTGGTGGATGGTGCTCATTGAACCTCCTGAGGATGGAGCTGACCATCAGGGCCGCGGCTCCCGAGGAGCTGTGCTGGCGGGGGATATCAGCCTGCTGGGTCAGTCCAGTAGCCATGTCATACACAATAGGCACTATGATGCTGGTGGGCTCCTGGGGTACCGGTAGCCTCTGGGTCAGCTGGAGCTGTAAAAGAGTATCACTTTAAGTTATTACACGATAGGAATCCATTGTAAACTTAAACCACGGATCAAATACAAGTTGTTATGTGTACAATGCCAGGAATATTAGTGCAATAACTAGAATTCAGGACACGGTTATGTATGGTGAAATAGTATTTTATCTACTGAGAATTGGTTGTATGGTAAAAGGGGACATTGGAAACCAGAAAGGAGTGGTTGAAGCACTTACAAAGAAGAGCATCTTGGTCTTAAGCACCACAGCAATGGTTCCTGGTGGGGCAATGGGAGGAGCGCTGGGTGGGATGGTCAGACAGAACTGCACATTCCAATTCAGCTGGGCCGCTTGGTCTGGGAACTGGAGGAAAAATGATGGGCCAGCGAGTCAAAAGAACAGCATGTATTTGAGATCTTTACTGTCCCTTTTGACCATATTAACATATCCTTACAAAAGAAAAATATCAATTTAAAATCTAATTGGCCCCAAACTTTTGAAACATGGCTTGCACAAGGGCAAAAAAATCAAATTAAATAAACATGAATGTGCTTACCAACTCCAGTTTCATGATGCGAACACAGTCTCTGAGTATGTTGGTTGGAGCCCCCAACAGCTTTGTAAAGGCATTTAGTGTGTTGTATTTAAAGGGTGGTCCTGCAACCTAAGGTTTAAGTAAAAGAAAATGACTTGCATTTGCATAACTGCACAATACCGGACTTGATGGCATTGCCAAAGAAAGCCACTGAGTGAACTGATTTGCTTTAAAAAAAAAAAAGCACAGCTAATTGCACTAAGCAGAATAGCAAAGATAAGCATTTTCAAAAGTTTTAAGTTTTAAACAGGTAGACATTAGCCCAGTGTTGTTAAATCAGGACCATTCTAAAGTTCATTTCTTACCCTGGTCTCAAAGAACTTCTCCAGGACCTGCAGCTCCTCCTGCGACCAGGGTCCAGTGTTTTCTGGTGTGACTTTCAGCTGCAGAGTCTGGTAGGTTTTGGGGTTGAGAGCCACTCTACATTTAAGCACTTCTGTCTTAAACATGATAACGCCTGGCTCGTTGGAGTTCACAATAGTGAGCTGTGAAGAGAAGGTAATCGAGAGTCATGCAAATACAGTGTGTAAGCAGAATCATATCAATCTGACGGGTTAAATGATGTGGTTGTTAAAAGTTTCTGACTCACATTGGGCTCTAACTGTATGATCCTCTGTAGGTGCCGCCTCATGATGACAGAGCCCAGGAAGCGCTCCAGAGGTGAGCACAGGTAGCTGCCCGCCAGCCCTGGCACCGGGCATGGCATGGGTGATGGCAGAAGCAGGACATGTAGTTTGCTGTGGGTGAGGATGGTGGGAATAGAAGCGGCCCAGGACCGCTGTGGCAGTTTACGGGGCGGGGGCATTGCCTGTGAACCTACACACACAAACACACACAGTGACCGACTGATCAAATTCAATTACTGCTTAATGTAGTAATGTAAAAATAACGCAAATTCTCTCATTTACACTACTTTTTCTTCTGTGTAGTTTTACTATATAAGGATACATTAAACTGATAAAATGTGACAAAAACAATATTACAAAAGATTTCAGTTTCAAATAAATGCTTTTTTTTCTCACTAATTTTCTATAAATCTCGAATCCTAAACATGTATCATAGTTTACACAAATATATTAAGCAGCACAACTCCTTTCAATATGACAAGATATTTTTTTTATTGATTACCAGATTAGTATATTAGAAAATTTTCTAAAGGAAGTGACACTGATGGAGTAATGGCTGCTGAAAATTCTGCCTTGCCATATCAGGTATAAACAACATTTCATTTAATTATTCATTTATTAAAATAAGCTAATTTGACTAGAAATATTGTGCAATATTACTGTTTTACCCTGGTGAGTATTACGGACTTCTTTTTAGAAATATAAAAAAATAATAATAATTTGACCAGTAGTGTACATCAAAGCTAGGACAAACTAGGTAATTATCAGGTTAATCGCACAGTAATTGTCAAAAAAAGTCCAGGTATTATTTAACCCCAAATTCAATGCAATGCAATGCAAAACCCCATCAAGGTATTTTGCACTGCGATAAAGACAATCAAAAAGAACAACTAACTGACTGCAATTTAATAATTATAAATAAAGCGGGAAAAAAATATATATTTAAAAAATTTAATAAGCAAATGATTTTAATATGTTCTGATAACATGGATCTGTCTTTAGACTCTCTGGACTTACTGGTACCAGCTCGAGGGGAGTGGGATGGATCTGGAATGGGTGAGTGCAAAGAAGGGTTGCCTGGTGACATGCCAGGGATTCGGGCCCCTGGGGAGGGTCCAGACACCTGGGGAGAACCTGGCCATGGACCGACCCTTGGGCTGGCGGACACCATCGTGTATGGTGAACTGGGGTCAAGAGTTCCTGCAATACAAATCAAAGACATTTGGATGGTAACTCACCCTCTGGAGGAGTGCCAGTTTCCATCGATGTACACAGTTTTTAGTCCATGGCAGTGACAGTACTCAATACAACCCACCAAAAACACATATCCTTACTGCAAAGTCTGAGCTGCTTCAACAACAACCAACAATGATGATTTTGTATGATTAAAACAAGGCAAAGAGATTTAAACCAATGACGCTGATTCACTTTCACATGATTTCAACTGCATACCAATTAAGATATTGTGAAGCATAAAAATATTCTGAATCATGACATACTGTGGTTAATTTGAGATAACTGACAATGCTGTACAAAAATACATTGTAATTCAAAAGGTTGGGGTCAGTAAGATTATATATATAAAAAAAATTTATATATATATATATATATATATATATATATATATATATATATATATATATATATATATATATTAGTTGTAAAGACAATTATGTTACGAAAACATTTCAACTTAATGCTCTCTTCATCAGAGAATCCTATATAAAAAAATTTAAAAAAATTAAAAAAAATAAATAAATAATGATTCATCATGGTTTTAACTTTACTTTCTTGCACAAAAACAGCAGGATTTCTGAATGATCATAAGACACTGAAGGCTGAAGTAATGGCCAGCCACCACAGCAATAAATTCCATTGTAACGATATTAAAATAGCAAACATTTTAATTGAAATATTTTATAGTTTTTACTTTATTTTTGACCAAATAAATGCAACCTTTGTGAGCATAAGAGACCTCTTACAGACCCCAAAATTGTCAAATATAATTTTACAAACACAAAAATAAGATAAAATCCCAGTATAAATCCCAGTACCATGTTTTACTTTGTTTTTATCTTGCATATAATCATGTACATGATTCTGAAATTTTGTTTTCCCAGTCCCACCAGTCAAAGAAACACAAAGAATCAAAAAAAGCAAGTGCTCATTTAGGCTTTTAGCTTACATCCACCACGTGCAAAGTCGATAGTGAGAAGCAAATCAGATGTCTTTCACTAGTCCATCAGAGACTGAAAGCCCCTGCACCGCAGAGGTAGAAAAGAAAACCAATCAACAAAGCCCTGGATCCAGGCCTCCCTTGCACTTACCATGTGGGCTAGCAAAGTTGGAGGTCTGCCCCATAGAAATGCCCAGAGAGGAAGGAGAAGGGGTGGGCCCAAAGGGAGAAGGGGCCCGCAGAGCTCCGCTAGGGGAATTGGCTGCGTGGATGTTCCCTGCACACAATTAACCAATCAGTGGCCTCATCAACATCTGACAAGAGCATGTCGCTCCCGCTTACACGCTGCAGCCAAAGCGGGAAAAGAGCTGCAGACCCCGAATGGAGATGAGTAGACGACTGTGGCCATGCTTCTTCATGAAGATGCACGGTGATGGTGTCATCAAACACAGACTGAACGATAAAAGCATGCACACCAACAGACAGGAAGAGCTGGTGGGACGCTTTTGCAATAAGTGGGACACCAATGAGAATGTTTCCTTTCGTCTGGTTTCCCCGACTACTCCACGGTGGCATGATCAGGACGGCACAGGCAGCAAAATGACAGCATTTGACATGATAGAGACACATATTTATATACCTGGAGACTGTGTTATCATGGACGGTGAGGGGGGCACATGGTACGGGTTGGGGGGCGATGTGAGGGGTGGATAAACCCCTCTGCCTGGAGGCTGCGTCTGGGTGAGGGACATGAAGGTGTCTTCCATGCTTATCGGGGAGGGAGGGTTGTCATCTTCATTGACCGAGCGTCTGCGGGCGTCTTGGTTACTATCCACAAACATGTTCAAGAACGTCTGGGGAAAATCATTGACAAGTGACAATTACACCCATGCACAACAACAGTTAAAGGGACAGTCCAAACAAAATTACATTTCTGTCACCATTTACGAACCTTACATTCTTCTGTGGAACATTAAAGAAGATATTTTAAAGTATGCTGGTAACCCAACTTTTATGTTTGGAATGACAAGGGAGTGAGTAAATGATTTAATTTTTTTGCTCCACCCACCTTTAGTCCTGGGGCGGGGTAGAAACCCTCAACTATCTTGGTGTTGTCAAAAAGACTATAGGCCCCGTCACGGATGGCCACCACACCTCTGCTACGGCAGTAGATGTCAATGCAGTACATGTTGCGGAAGGCCAGACGGATGTGAGTGGGCGACTGTGGCAGGATGGAGAAGCACTGGTACGCTGTATTGGTCCTTTGGGTGAGGCCCAGCATAGGCACTGTGGGTAGCTTGTTGATGGCATTTAGAGGAGCTTGAGTGTCTGAGAGGACCTGAGAGCAGACAAGTATGTGAGAATACTTCCAGCATCTACTAATGATCTAGCAATATCTATGCTGATAGATTTTAATTCAAGTACTAATAATAAAACTACAGATTACAGTTCATACACCAGTAACCGCTTGGATTCTAGTAAGTAAATGAGGCATGATGAGCAAGGCTCTACATACCTGTAGAAGTTGTACTACATTGGGTGTCTTGTTGAACATCTCTTGAAGCTGGTGGAGAATTATGTTGTGACAGTTGCTACAGCCTGAATTGGGCCCCACAGTCCCCAGGGCCAGATGATAACGCTGAGATGCAGAGTTCCACTGTATCGTCACCTGAAAAAACAGGATTCAAGTAAATGAAGCTAAATCACTAAATAAAGGGATTAAGGGCCTTTAACATCTGCATTTTAACAAGGTGAGAAGGTTTGTACCGAGCTGCCTTTGGTGCTGCCATAACATAGAACCAGCTTCCGATAATTGTACAGCCGTATCTCTGAGAAAAGGCTCAAATAGGAGGGCATTTCTGGAAAACAGAGATCATTAATTAATTACAAGAAATTCAAGTTCTTCAAACCATTCATAAGCCAAGTATTTTCTCATAATAACATTGGGGTTGGAATTTTTTATTTTTATGAAAGAAGTGTTGTAAGCTCACAAGTCTGCATTTATTTCATAAAAACACAGTAAAACAACAATTTTGTGAAATATTATTACAATTAAAATAATACAAATTCTATTTAAATATATTGTAAAACAGAATGTATTCCTGTGAAGGAATTGAAAACTGATGCAATAATGTATTAGTTTTAACATACTATGGCATCAAAGGAATACAAATCATAGCTGGTCAACAATTAAAACTCAAATTAAAATGGAAGAGATGTGATTTACCTCGTTAGAACAGATGTACCTACCAGGTAAAGCGCGTGAGAACTCCAGCACACATTCATAAAGCTGACTAATGCTGTTCCAGTCGTTCAAGAACATCTCCACCACCTTCCTGCCACCCACAGGCTCCGAAAGGGGATTCTCATAGGTCAGGTAGACATGCCGCGTGAAAGCTGAATTGAAACAGACAGAAAATATTGTAGAAGACACACACATTATTGTTTTGAAAGCTGTTCGAGGATAATTAACTGTCTTTACCTTGTTCTTTGTTGGCTGTGCTGTTGAGTGGACAACAGGAGAAAACCAATTCTGCCACCCAGGTGCGATTATTCCTGCCCTGCAGTCTGAACGTACAGTCCAGCAGGGAGCGCTCTAGAGCTTTCCTCGTTTCCTCACTCACTCCCTTACAAGGTGGAACTCTGAGAGAGAGAGAGAGAGAGAGAGAGAAATAGAGGAAAAACATTTAGTTAACTATTGCCAGAAGTTTAAGTCCGTAAGATGTTTTTAATGATTTTGAAAGAGGTCTTTTATCCTCCCCACGGTTGCATTAATTTGATAAAAAATTTACAAATCAGCGATTTGTTAAATATTTTGTATATTAATATTATGTTTTAACATTTTAAAATACAATTTATCCCTTTGATGTCAAAGCTGAATTTTCAGTGTCACATGATCCTTCAGAAAGCATTCTAATAGTCATATTCTAATATTTGATGCACAAAAAAACATTTCTTATTATTTTCAACATTTCAAACAGACGGATTCTTTAATGAATACAAAGTTTCAAAGAACAAGCATTTATTTGAATTAGAAATCTTTTGTAACATCATAAACATCTTTCTTTATCAAATAAAGGGATAGTTCACCCAAAATTTGTGGCCATTTTAGAGAGTATCACATACAAAAATAACATATAGGCCTACAATGTATGTACCCAGATAAGTTGTTTATGCTTTGATCTGAGTATAAACAACATTTCCACGTACATATGGAGCATACGGTGTGTACATATGTGATACTCTCCAAAACAGCACGATAGGGTGAAGCGGAGGAGATGAATTTGAATAAAAAAGTTATTATCTTTGCTTTCTTTGCACACAAAAAGTATTCTCATAGCTTGGTAAAAGCCTGACCCTTTCTGGGCCTCGATTGTGTAAGAATCCTTGCTGTCTATGGGAGGGTCAGAAATATCTTGGATTTCATCAAAAATATCTTAATTTGTGTTCCAAAGGTCTTACAGGTTTGGGACGACATGAGGGGGGAGTAATTAATGACAATTTGGATTTTTGGGTGAACTTTCCCTTTAAATGTGTCCTTGCTGAATAAAAGTATTAGGTAGATATGCATCTACCATATGTGCCAGTCTGGTTTATTAACTTCAGAGACGCTTGTATTGGAAACCAGAGATAAATCTTACTTCAGAATACGTATGGCGTGGCTACAGCCGTCTCCTTCGACCTGAACCCCCTGGTGAGGAATCTCCATATTGGACAACTGCGAACAGAATAACACAAAATGTGACTTTTTCAACTAATAGCTTATAAAAAAAAATCGAATGTTTAGGCTTTAATTATCTAATGAATATGCAGTACCTCACAGCGTAATCCGATGAGGGGCATGTTGGTGTCACACATGGCTACCAAGTGGGCCAGCTCCTTATTGAAGGCACACATCTCTCCTGACCTCTTGGGCTTCTTCGGTTCAATGGCACTTTGCTCTCCTGACAACTATGGAGTGACCAAAACAAGACGTCATTATATACAATAAAAAAGCTTAAAGCCACAAAAGAAAATATGTTTTCATTAGAAAACGGAGTTATGACGTTTAAAATTTTCGGAGAAAAAATAATAAAAAATGAATCGTTCACAATAATATCAAAATCAGGCATTTAGAAACCCTTTTTAAATACAACACAAAGTGGTAACAAATGTTAAAGATTAACTTCAGTATATTCCGTTGAGTATCCCACCTTTCTCTTGGACCCAGGACGAGCAATTCGTCCTGATGAAATGTCCTGCACAAGCTCCTCCAGGTTGGGCTTAAACTGCTGCAGCAGCAGAGCAGAAGGAAGCCCATCCTCACTCTCAGTCTGACTCACAGACAGGAAGTAGTACTTATACTGGAGCTCTGTCAGATTGTTGGACACATCGAACATCTCCACCACCTGAGAAAGACGAGAGAGTTCATTCAATGTTTAATGTGTACACAAAAGCCTTTATCTGTGAGATAAATACATTAAAGTATTTACAATATAGTATTGTGGGAGGCGAGTGAGTTTGATGAAGAGGCGATGTTTTGACAGGTTGCCCACAGGATGCGTGGTTAAGTTAGATAGGTGGAGAGTGTCTGTGCACAGTGTGGGAAGGTGTTTCACAGACTGTCGACATCTCTGCTCGCCCAACCAGAATCTGTTAAAAACATAATCTATTATCATCACTGTCACAACATGAAACGCATTAAGAACAGGCAGCTTGACTGCTTACTTTAGCTGCTGGATCCATGTGACGATGCGCTTCATATCATCGTTAATATTCTTCTCAAGGTCGTCTAACATTGACTGATCTGGAAATAGATAAGCAAGGCAAGTTAAGTAGTTGATTTGTTCAATTATTCTGATGTGCATCCAGTGGATATGTGACTTACCAACTCCATAGAGCATTGGCTGAAACGTTCCCGAATGCAAATCGACAAATATGTGGAGGCACTCGGATCGGCCGCAGGGCTCCAGGATTGGGATGACTAGTGTGGGCAGTGCAGTCTCTATGAAGGCTGAAGAATAAACACACAAAATCAATCTCTTTATGCATGTGTAATAAATATTTATATACACACACACATACATAGAGGAGATATATATATATATATATATATATATATATATATATATATATATATATATATATATATATATATATATATATAATTTTTTTGCTTCCCCACACAATACATATCCTCTCGTAATTTATTGCTTAATTATTGTAAATCAACTTAGTAACCAAGAACAGCAAATCACTATATACCCTCTAACAAAAAAACACACAAAGCACAAGAATGGTCAAGATCACCTGCGGTGTAAAATACTCACAGTTATCACTAGCATTGCTACTTTTTAGGATAGCTTTGAGTTCTTGCAGTTTCTGATGCGAGCGGGCATGTACACTATCGATCAAAAGCTTTTCAACTGAGAGATGATCGATCTGAAAGAACAGCCCACAAACAGACATGGTTAACTTTCATCTTCAGTTATTACAAACTACCATTCAAAATTTGGGGTTGGACAGATTTTTTTATCAATTTGTTGAAAAAAGGTTTACTTATTACGAAGCCATTACTCCAGTCTTCAGTGCTGATTCTGTGCTCAAGAAACATTTCTTATTACCATCAGTGTTGATACAGTTGTACTGCTTAATGTTTTGGTAGAAACTGTGATACATTTGAAATAAATAAGAATTAACAGGTAAAAATACATTTTCTATAACATTAGAAATGTCTTTACTGTAACTTTTGATTAAATTAATGCATCCCCAAATTTTGAATGGTCGTGTATATTATCATCAAAGAAAAGCCCATACATTGATCATCATTATGGGACTATTAATGTGGAGAGTATATTAACCAATGATACTCACCCTCATGGCTCTTTCCATTAATCTGGAATCACAGGCAGGGAGTGGAGGCTCATGGGAGATCTGTAGTGGCTTGGATCCATCAGTCTCATCAATTCTGATGGTGACCTTGTGCACCGGTGCAGTGCCAGTCTTTCTACCCAGGACCTGTTGACTGCAAGGCAAGAATCGTGAGATGCAAAACCAAAAGAGAAAAATTCAGTAAATCTCATCAGCAAACTGGCAAATTTTGAATCGTACTTCCAGACAGACAACGTGAGGCACTTGGCAGGGAGGTAGCGCTCGACCTGCACTAGATCACCCCAGCGCTCTCTGATCAACATCAGAGTCTGGGAGTGCAACACCTCCAGCTGTAGAGAAAGACAAAACGAGTCTGATACCAATCATTAAGGAAACTGTTTTGACTGAACACTCTTTGTCACTGTATCTTTTTGGAAAACTAAATTTCTACCTCATAGTTATGTTGACTTGACAATTATTATAAAAGAATGTAAAATAGTAGTAAAAAGGGAGTAGTTGTATCTAAACTAACTAGTAAAACAAAAGCTATGCATTTTACCCCAAAATGTTATTTAACTGTTAAATGCTGTTAACTGAGCAACCTATAAAATCTTCTACTAAAATGAAGAAACCAAACTTAGTCTTGATCTGAAAGGATACGGAGGCAGTTGTACATGTCCTGAAGAGGCTTGTCATCTCCAAACAGTCGGGACTGCACCAACTCGTGGATATAATTCACCTGCATGCTGTGGACCAATGCCCGTCCATCTGCATAAATTATATAGAAATATTTATTATGGTAATTTATTAATCCATTTATGAATAACTATTAAATATATTTTTATGCATATAAATTAAAAACATACACTCCGATTCAAAAGTTAAGTTCAGTTATTTTTTAAAGAAATAATATTATTTCGAAAGGGTGCATTAAACGGATCAAAAGTGACACTAAAAGGCTTTTACAGTGTTACAAAAGATTTGTGTCAAATAAATGCTGCTCTTTTTTTCTATACATCAAAGCACCCAGGGAAAAAAAGTATCAGTTTCCACAATAATATTAGGCAACACAACCTTTAATAATAATAAACATTTCTAAGCACCAAATTTGCATATTAGAATGATTTCTGAAGGATCATGTGACCCTGATGACTGGAGTATTAGCCTGCTAAAAATTATTTTATTTATTTTTTTTTCAACAAAGAAATAAAATTACAAATATATTAACACAAATCAGATATTTCAAATTTTTATATTTCATAATGGTGGTCTTGTTGAACCCTTTTAAAAATCTTATCGTCCCCAAACTTTTGAACAGTAAATAAAATATGTAAAAATATATTTTTATTTTTTATAGTAGTAGTATATATTTATTTAATGCTATCTCAGAATCTTAGGATATTTTCATGGCAAAAACAATTTAAAAATACAAGTTATAAAACACAATACAAGTATAACAAATACAATAAAAAAAACAGCAAACAAACAAACACAACATGTTTTTTAAATTAACTTATGATCAAATTTTTACAACTTTTTCTGTGTTTTTTTATATAAATTTAAATAAAATGTATGGAAAACAAGGGAACACACACAGGGGTTCCATCATAACTTATTTCTTCGGTCTTATTATTACCCATCTTACCTCCAGTTCCCTTGTCTTCGACGAGAATCTCTAGTTTAAGAAGTCTCCAAGGGATGTCAGGATCATCCCCCATCACTGTCAGTGTGGCTTCAAATTCCCCCTCAACTCGAAACTTCACTCGCCCATTGGCTACACACAAGTAAGGTCATTCATAATTAAAACAAAATTACAGAATGAAATGTTTAGAAACATACTTATTACAGCGCAGAATACGTCTTTGCCGGTCGATGTGTGGAGCTTGGGACTTACCCACAGTTAAGTTGGCCAGCTGTGGTGGCAAGTCAGTGGTGACTAGTCTGTGTCGCAGGATTTGATTGAGCTGATTTAGCGTTGTCTGCTTTTCTGCTTTGGTTATAGGGTCAGGAGGAATAATTTTGTCCTGTAAAAAAAAAACACCACCATTGCCGTCCATTTCTCATTTATAATATCCACTTTAAGCTCTTGAACGCTGTGTTTGACTACTCACTCGGATACAGGTGGGCAGACGTGGATAAGACCCTGTGGTCAACACATCAATGGCGAAAGGGATGGCAAAACTAGGCAAACGTGCATGCACCAGGGCGTCCCTGGCCAGTGATGCCAGTCGATCAGCCGTGTCAACAAATAAATATGCTTGTTGATCCAGAAACGATGAGATCATCTGCAATCAGAACGAAGAATGAGTACTACCTCAACAAGAATGAAAATGACTAGAAGACCGGAAGTGCGAAATACCATAAATCACATACCGCACATTTCTCCACCTTCCCAGCATTACTTGCCCATTTCACAAGAGCAAGCAGACGCACGAAGAGCTGCCGTGTCCGACTGGCAAACTGAACAATTTCAATTTTCCTGTAAGAGAGGACATGACCAGTCACATTCATATGCAAGCAAAATCTATCTCACGTTATCTGTCTTTTAGAAGCCAAGGACCCTCAAAAACTGCGAGGGACCCCCAACCTAAAACTTGAAAAGTCATCTATACTAGACCTAATTTGTATTTTTTTTAAATTCATGTTATAAATATGTCTAAAATATTACTTGGAAAATAAAAAACATTATTGCAATTTATATATACATATATATATATATATTTTTTTTTTTTTTTTATTATTATTATTATTTTTTTTATTCATTCATTTACTCATTTATCTAGGTAAATAAATAGATAAATAAAAAGTAAACATTTATTTGGTGTAACAAATATAACACTCATGTTTTTGAGAATCTGAGTGAAGATCCATGGCAGTTTCTTACCTTTCCATGTCTGTTTTTCGAGGAAGTCTGTGAAAATCATAAAGATACGGTTAAATAATATCAAATGACAGCACAAAACATTTTACATCTTACATCTAGAAGACTTAAAATAACAGATCCATAAAAGCAACAGAACAAGAAAATGTGCTCATCTTTATTTATGCTTGTATTGTAATAACAATACTGTATTGATAATAACAATAATGTATTGATGAAACATAAGACCTGTCTCATCCACTATATCCACCATAAATTCACCTAGGCTGCTATAAGCAGACCATTCAAATACACTAGCTTTAAGTTCAAATATTACTTCACCCTGACAAATTTTACACGGTTAACCAAATAAACATTTACATAGCCAGGTAAGAAGTCATACAAGGCTCAGGGAGAGTTACATCAACATCCCCACAATTTATATACCCTCATATAATCTCTACCAACTTAAAATCAAGATGAATAAATGACCTGACAAGGTCTGCAAAGTAAAACATCTGTCAAGGAAACATATGGCCAGTGCTGAACTAAATCTGCTTGATTACAGCATGCCTGAGCACCAAACTCACAGCTCAGCCAGGAGAGTTATCTCATGGTAGGTTCTCTGCAGCAGGAACTCGATCAGGAGGCTCAGCCGGACCCCTTGAGTGGCCGGGGCTCCCGGAGGAGGCTGCGGGGTTGAGCTCGGACCCCCGACGGGGACCAGCTGCCCGTCCGAACCGATCTGAACTGGAGCCATCTTCAAATACAGCGGGAGCGATGCACGGCCACGGGTCCGACCCTTACCACTCGCGTTTACTGCAAACGAGTTTATAGAGAGAATATTATCACACGTTCGTCCTAATGTTTATAGGCGGCGGAAACCATTTCAACCCATGGAGAAAAGAGGAAATGAGTGTGAGATGTAAAATGTGGAGAGATGGAGCCCCGCCATCAGCGAAGCTGAAGCAGGAAACAAAACTCTTCTTTCCCTAAATGGCGCTGGATAAATTATTTAAAATAAAAGTCTGAAAGCCAAAAACGGGATTTAAAAGGATTACATTAGTTTTTTCACGTTTTATTTCTTCTTTCACAGTACATAAACACGTAAGAATTCATTAAAAAAAACATTTTGTCTGTACGTGGAGTAAAATAACAGTTTAAGCGACAGAAGTTGCTGGAAAAGGAAAGCCTAGGAGACCTTTATTTTGCCAAGGTAACGTAAACGACCGGACAGAGAATATCCGGTTTGGAATTTCTTGTAATACATCAAGCATGACAAAGTAAAACTAGTTTTAAAAAACTCATTTTATGAAATGTATGCTAATCATTTTTCACAAACAAATCAAACAACGACATTTCTAGTCACTTTTATTATTATTATTATTATTATTATTATTATTATTATTATTATTATGAACAGGATTTCTGAAAACTAAATATCATATTGAGAACAAAAATAAAAAAAAATATTAAATACTTTGCCAAAATAATAATGATATGTACCAAACCCACATTTATTAAAATGTTTTAAATGCTATTTTTGCATGCAGTTATATTTATGTATCTAATCAGTATTGGTTGGTTAATGTAGTCAAAAGCGAAACAAAGTGATAAATATTGGTGTAACAGTAAATAAATAATAAATTATTTATAATATATAATATGAGTCTACATATTTATTTTAATTGTTGTAACATAATTTATTTAAAAACGAATATAATCATAGCCTGTAATATAATTATAATATAATCATATAATTTAACTAATAATATAATATGCCTAACAGGGTTGGCCTTTGCCCAGTATTTTCGTTGCTTTCCAACCATCCAATCAGGTGATTGGAAGTTTACAGTAGATCAATTAAACTGCATAAATTATTTGAACCTACAGACCTAAGTTTCCATATTAATATAAAAAACAAATATTTAAAATGCCTAAAACGTCGAGTTAAAATAATAGACATAAGATAACTACACGCTATAAAATCAGTCAGGTAAAATGAAAAAGCTGTGCATATGCCAGGTTTGAGTGTAGAGGAGGAGTTAAACAGCTCAGCTCAGTTAGAGACCGATGGAAGAGACGCAGAACATGGAGAATCACTTTAATGATTCCGCCAGTTCAGACAGCAACGACTGCCAGAGGTATGAACCTGACTTTATATTACTATGAAGAAGTGACATTACTTATAAAAGACAAATCACTATTATGGATAGTGGAAGGGTCACCACGAGTTGGTCCAAAACACCTGCGCGTCAGGTGATGTTTGCGTCAGTGTCAATATGAACACTTAAACAAGTAGAAGACATTTCAGAAAATGTCACGTAAAAATATAATAACGAACTCGTCTTTGCTTCATAATGTTATGGTATTTCTAATAAAGTTTCTGTTATTATTCTTTAACTGTATTCCCACAAGTCTTTAAAACGAGTCTTTAAATATGTTTCTAGGGTAGACCAATATGGATTTGAGAGAGCGGAAGATTTCAACTATGAATCCTATGAGGACTTTATGTCCAGGCATTTAGCTGTTGTCACTAGAAGGTCAAAGAAGTGGACGAAACTTTTGCAGGGCACTGTAAAAGTTGAGAAAAACATAAAAGGTAGGCATTATTTATATTGAATCGACACATGAAAGATAAAGAAAGTTTTTCACTTTTTAAAGCTGTCATTTGTGTTTGCAGTGAAGCGATATGTGAGGAAAGGGGTTCCATGTGAACATCGCACTCAGATCTGGATGGCAGCTAGTGGAGCCCAGGACCAGCTGGACAGAAATCCTGGCTACTATCATTCTCTATTAAAGGCTGAGCATGACCCTAAAATAGAAGAGGTTATACGTGCTGGTAAGTTATTTCTCTAGTCATGAAACCGTGTTTTATTTAAATTTGGATTGGGTGGACATATGGGAAACAAAATATTTCTGAGATTTTATTTTTATTTTTTTCAGATATGCACAGAACCTTTCCTGACAACATTCAGTTCCGTGCCTCCTCCGAGCCATGTTTACAGAAAGCCCTGTTTAATGTACTACTGGCCTATGGATACCACAATAAGGATGTTGGTTACTGTCAGGTACTACTGTCATGTTAACATGCCCTTTTACACACATGGCCACTAAAGTGTCACATGAATCCAGGATGTGTTAAAGTTCCTACTGTAGATGAGAATCTAAAACTATTGTTTTGTATATACTAGAGAATAGCCAATTATAACAAGTAAGGAAGTACGACACTCTAAACTGCTGTAATTTTGTGTTGTTTACCCTGTCAATATAATGACTGAACCTGTTGTACCCGTCTGCATTCAAATCAGTAGGCTGCTGAAATGTATCCCTTGTTGCCTTTTTAGGGAATGAACTTTATTGCTGGATACCTCCTCATCATCACCAAAGATGAAGAGAAGTCTTTCTGGTTAATGGATGCTTTAATTGGCAAGATCTTACCAGGTCGGTCACGTTTACCCATTGATGTATATAACCAGGACTGCATAGGTTAATCATTCTGTTACTCAAAATATAATTAATTGTTCCACAACCTAAAACAACTTTTTGTTTCAGATGACATCATCTAGACCTTGTGGGCAGGGAAAATAATGTTAACCAATAGCCAAATAGCTGTTTAGCCCTTGTTTTAGGCTAGTGATGTAGGCAATTTAAGCTTAAATCTTCATATTTGTTAAAGAGGTAGCCCCCCCCCCCCTACCCCCACCAATAACATTAATAAATAAATAAATAAAATGATATATATTTATATATATATATATATATATATATATATATATATATATATATATATATATATATATATATATATATATGTATAGTTAGATAGATAGATAGATAGATATTCTGTCATCATTTACTCACCCTCATGTCAGCAAACCATTATGGCTTTCTTCTGGAAGATAAAACAAAACATTTGAGAATTAGCTCAAAGTCAACGGTCACCTAAACTATCTGGTTACCAGTATCTTGTGTTCCACAGAAAAAAAAGAAAGTCATACAGGTTTAAAAAGGACTTGAGGGTAGTAGATGAAGACAAAATATTTATTTATGGGTAAACCCTTCTTTTAGAACAGCAATTTCATATTTGTTAACAGTAATGTTAATGTAATAAATGCTCTGCAAAGTTAATGATAGTTTTGAAGTGCTCAAATCACCCTCCACATACATCTGAATAAGTTCTAATATTTAGAAATTATGAATTCATAATCATTTCCATTCTGTATCATGTTCCACATATGTTTATGTTTTTATCTAGACTATTACACACCAACAATGCTGGGGCTTCAAATGGATCAAGAGGTGCTTGGAGAGCTTGTCAGGATGAAGGTTCCTGCTGTCTGGCAGGTCATGAATAGACACAATGTAATGTGGACCCTGGTGGTTTCACGCTGGTTCATCTGCCTGTATGTGGACATACTTCCTGTAGAGGTGAGGAATTCAGAATTCAGCAGTAAGCTTTGCAGCCACTGAATTCGTACAATTTTAAAATCTTATGAAATTACTAGATGGTTTTACGTAGCATAAGTAGTTTGTAATGCCAATGTTGAATGTAAAGATTGGTAGCCGTGTGTTTTCTCAGACAGTGCTGAGAATATGGGACTGCCTGTTTTACGAGGGATCCAAGATCCTGTTCAGAGTGGCTTTGACGATGATTCGTCACAATGAGAACCTCATCTCACAGGCACAGAGTCTCTCAGAAATCTGCGAACGCTTCAAACAGATCACTCATGGGGAGTACGTAGAGGACTGCCATACATTCATGCAGGTAAATTCTGTGTGTGCTGTTTATTCATTAACTAATCTAATACTGACAAACCTCTTTATAATGATGTGTTTGTTTGTCGTCTCCCTTCAGAAAATCTTTATGGAGCCCGGAGGTCTCTCTACAGCAACAATTACTAAACTCAGGAAGATGTGCAGGAATCGCATTACTTCTGCTTGAACATGAAATACAGTTCTGCATGTTCAGCATGTGAGATGAGAATCTATTACTTAATGTGTGGAAAAACTTTATGGTATGTTAAGATTTTATATGAATATTTTAAACATAATGAAAGGGATACACTACCTTTCAAAAGTTTGGGGTCAGTAAGATTATTATTATTTTTTTTAAATATGTCTCGGATGAATACCAAGTCTGCATTTATTTGATCAAAATACAAAAAAACAGTAACATTGTAAAATATAATATACAATTTAAAATTATGTTTTCTATTTTTATAGAAACATTTAAAGATGCAATTTATCCATGTGATGGCAAAAGCTTCAGTGTCACAGGAGCCTTTAGAAATCATTTTAATTTGCTGATTTGGTGTTTTCATGGATCGTAATCTTTCATGGATACCGTGCTAAATGTTGCTTTATTTTGATGGAAAATCAAGAAAGCATTTATTGAATGCTTTTGTAACATATTAAATGTGACTTTTGATCAATTTAATGTGTCCTTGCTTAATAAAAGTATTCATTTTCCAAAAGATTTTAATGACCCCAACCCTTTGAACAGTAGTTCACCCCCCCAAAAAATGTTATCATTTACTGGAGGCATGCCGTTCCAAACCTGTATGATCTGTAACCTACTGATATTTACTGGTACCTACTGGTAGATATTTAGAATTTTCATTGAGTAAACAATTAAGAGGTATTCACTTCTTTCCTTTTTTTTTTTACTAATAGCAATCACTTTTGTGTTATAACTAAATGTTTTAACTAAATAAAGATAATTAACAAGCAAACTCTTTTTCTTGTCTTTTATTTTTCTCTTTATTTAGAAACTTATAATGGCATTCCCTTAAAACATGAAGTTCATAGCAATCAAGGCAACACTTCAGTATCCACAACAACTCCACTTATGCAGTTATTCCATATGAAGGTGCATTAGAAAGGAGAGATTCAAGCAAGTTTTAGTGCACACTTTTGTAACGGTTAACCATTTACCTGGGTCTATAATAGTCTAAACCTACTTCAAGTTATTCAGAACTTCCTGTTGTGTTAGTGTGAATCATACCCAGTAGTGCAAAACCATAATATTTCCTCACTCTAGCAGAATTTCCCTTTGAACATTTTTGAGTGCGAATACAATGCTAAATGGAAGCAAGCAGGCTATAGTTTTGATACGCAGCATGAGAGGGAAACAAAGCTTTTTAGTGTTTTTCAAGGGTATTCTATTCTAGAAAGTGGATATTCCATTTGTACAAGTTAGCAGAGTATCTTCTGTACACACTGCCTCAGCAGATCTGGAAAGATCCAGTCTAGATCTGGAATTTCTTTTCATTAAAACTTAGTACCAAATTTACTTCTGACTCGACACTATTATGCAAAGCTTTGTAACAGTATTAAATTAATTATTTTTCTCTCAAAAGCTGAGTCTTGTATAGTGTTCAACTCCAAATGAGAACTTTAAACTCAGGAAGTAGTGTTAAATATCTAGTCCCTTTTAGACTGAGCAGTAACAGCATCATCAGTAAATCCTTGTATTTATATAAATAAACGCATGAGGTTAAATTTAAGAATATGAGGTACCAAACAGATCATATGCTTTCTAACCCAGATTAAGCCTAAATAACAACAAACACCAGGCATTCCTCTAGATAAGCATAATCTGGTTCCTGGAAACAATACCTTAGCATGACCTAGAGCCTCAAACACTCCTTTGATTTTGCCCTGCACCCTTAAATATGCATGAATTATACTATTGTTTAACATAATACAACAAAAAGTCCAGGAAGCGCCTGAGTGGTGGCAGGGTGAGACACCAGCAGAGGGCAGGGCGGGTTGAAAACTAGGCAGCTGCAGTTGTCGTAGTGTTGTTGAGTCCAGATGAGAGCAGAAATCAGTGGTGCCTATACATCCTGGCTTGAAGATTACATGAGGTTAGATGGTCTGGTAGCCCGCATGACTTCTTTTCCTGCCGATAAGGTAAGCCAGGATCACGATGAGCACTAGAACAGCCAACGCAGCACCCACAATAATGGGAATCAACATGTCGTCCTCATCTAGATCACACTCTTCAGCTAGAACAGAGCAAGAGGAAAGAAAGGGAGACGGTGGTGAAAAAACTAAAGAAGCAAATTGGAAAACAAATAATTTCTGGAAGACGTGTGTTCGTGTGGTTATGCAGTTTATAAGATTCACATTGTTATGACAACTAAGCATTTTATGCCATGGATTAATCTTGAGTTGAACCCAGAACATTCCTTGAATTAAAGGACAAAACTAAGACATGTTAAAAGAGAGAAAAGAAAAAAAAAGAACCTGCTCCAAAGTCTCCACTGACACCAAAAGGCTGCACTTGAAGCTGGAAGGTGTTGAGAGAGAAATCCTGTGTAACGCTCAAGGTCTTCTCCTTCTGACACATGTACGAGTGGCCCAGGGTTCCCACCATGTAATTCAGAGAGGTGTTCCTGAAAACAAGGCGCTCTGGGCAAAAAAATAAAATAATAATTTGCTCAGATTTAAAAACTAAACATATGAAACATGGAATATTTAATACTGACTTACTAGCCACATCAGGAAATGCAGCTGACAACTCCAACCCACTAAGATGATACTTGTTCGATGTGGAATTCTGAAAAGGAAACAAGCATATTACATACGTTATGATAATACCAACATGGACTGAATAATTTAAGAGGGCCATTAGGGTAAATAATTGGAGGAGATGCAAAACTTACTAAAGAAAAGCTGAAAGTCAGAGTAATGTTGTCCTCAGTGAGCATGAGAGTTGCACTGTCCGGATCACAGGATCCAGAGGATTTAACCAGGTTTGGATGCACGTTCAAGACTTCCTGGACAGTCTGGAAACAAAGGTATGTTTACATTTAGATTACATGTACAAATAAGGACTAAACCTTAATTACTCTGAATTATAATCATAAAATGATCATGTCATAGAAATTAAGCATACATGTCCTTCCCTTGTGTCATCTCAGGTGCATAATAAGCTAAGAATGGAAAATTAAATTGTAATTTAAAAAAAAAGTTTGTTTGTTTACCCACTGAACAGAAAAGGAGATATTTAGCAGAATGTTTCAAGCTACTCCTGTCCAATGAAAGTGAAAGTTGCATGTGCAAGTACCTTGTCATAAGGGCTCGAAATAAAGCTAATGTTGAGTTGCAGTCCCATACGTGCCAAGAGACAGACAGCATCAGAGGAATTGGTGACATTGTAGCTGCCTCGCTCGGGGGGTCCGGGGGTCGCAGGAGAAGCTGGAGGAGAGCTGGTTTCAGGGGCGACCCCAGTGGGTGGAACATCAGCAGTCAAAGTATGATGTATAGTTAAAGCTGGAATGGAAATGTCATTATATTTTAAAAGGCTTTAGATGAGTTGTGGCACTGGTTAGGGCTAATGCTGCACTAATATTAGACTTTATACTTACAGCTGTTGACATGGATGCATTGTATTTATGTACTAAATGCTGCTGATTCACCAAGCAAGCAATGTATTTTTTGTTACTATCATAATTATTATATGAAGTAAATTGTATGACAGGTTGTACAGTTTCATTTTTATATATAGCTACTGAGCCTTACTAAAAGTACATAATCATCTAATTTCTTAATTTTACAAAGGTTTTTAATAAAAAAAAAAAAATGAATATGTGCACATTTAAAAATGTAATTACTGCTAACTTAGTCAAAAAACAGCACGGATATGGTAGTTTTACAAGTTATATCTGTAAATATGTACAAATATTTCCCACAGCAGGCATACGTATGTCACGTTTTTTCAGAAATAACAATTATCATTTAAAAAAAAAAACATAAGAAAGAAATATTAAATTAAGAAAGAAAAACACTCTAGCGTCCCCCATAAATACGTTATATGGACTGGACCGTTTCTTATTATTAATTAACCAAAATATGACCATACCAAATAGTCATGCAGCTAAAAATACACATTATTTAAATCAAACTTACCTAACAGCATCCTAAAAATCGTCGCGGAGAGCATGTTTTGTTCGCGGATGACGGGGATCATGTTTCTTGCCGAAGTAAATCAAAACAGATGATGGCAGACTGTGCAGTTAGCGCCTTCAAACGGACTCTTCCGATAACTATTGTTATGGTGCAGATGTATACGCTTTGAACTGCCGTTGTGCCAAATCTACATCTGATAAACGCACTAGCTCAGATTTGTTTAGTTTCTCGTAACCGCAGCAGAAACACTGGCGTCATGTGAGCGCTGCTAGCATCCAGACAGACAGTTAAAGAAGTGCGCATGCGCGTCCTGTTCTTGTTTTTTCTTTTAAATGCATTTTTTGTTGTTGTTTTAGAAATTATAGAACACAGCGTACCATGGAGTGCTGCTTTCCATACCAATAACAAATTAAATAATAATAAATGATTCATGATGTATCACATTTCAGTCATATAAATTAATATTTCGGTGAGCTGTTGTGATAAATTATTAGCTGCTGGATAATCAGTGAATTATAAAATAATTCAAATAATCGTAAAAATACACATCCTTGCATAACATTTCCTGTAGTGTCGTATCTCATCGTGTGATTGGATAATAACAGGCCACATTATCAGCTGTTTGTGTGTGTGTTTTGCATTTTGATTAGTCGTGATTAAAATTTTGACAATTATAAACAATGCCCATGTTCCCGGTCGTTAAGTGGTAGCTAATGAATGGTGAAATATCATAAAAATGTAAGCTAGATAGATTTAAAAGTAGCTACACATAAATTATCTACAATAATTGATGTAAAGAGCAATGGAATGAGGATACATGTGACTTAAGATACTCCTAAGTGTCACACCACAGAGACAATTTACAAGGAGGCGAAAGATTTTAGGAACATTCCGCAATGCCATCACAGAAGTGTGATACCTGACCTTTTACCCTTTTATGTTGCATGCAATGTATTATTTAAAGAGCCATAATGATCTTATGAAATGTATCTAACACTTGCAGCAATTATGAGGCTAGTGTTTTTAATACAGTGAATATTTCTAAAGGAAGATTTATTGTGAAAAATCAGTTTCTGCACAGACAAGTGATAGAGACTTGAAATACTTTAAAGCTATTGAGCATTTCCAACATTATTACCCAGGAAAAAAGATACAGTAAATCATGTAGATTGTTGTCACTCTATTTGAAGTCACAGTGGAACATGCCTTATGAATACAAATCAGTAAAAAAATGATGTACCGCAAATATTGTTATTAATAAATATACAAAATACAGATCTGACATTTATGACATGAGAAAATATTAAAAACTTTTGGTTAAAATCTACCATTATATATTTGACCACCAGCTAACAAAAATAATGTTTTTCTAAAGTTCTCATTATAAGAACGTTATTTCTGGATTTTCTTTGAAAATTCAAAATGTCTAGTTTTTTTATGTTTTAAAACCCTTTTCTTGATGGTTATTAGAGGAACATTCCATTAGATGATTCTGCATACAGGAACGCTACTTTTGAATGGTCTCTACACATTCTGAAACACATCATTTATAGACCAACATCCAAGGAAAACAGTTCAGGGGGAAAAAATGCTAAGAACAATGAATAAATAATGTTTTTGTACAAACATTTTGAAAACATTATCAAAGACCACATGACTTCGAATGAAAGTTCATTTAATGTTACTTTAAGAATGTTTGTTCATAACTTTTAGGGAACTGTGCCAAAATGTTAGACAAAGTTCTGGCAATGTTCTCTGTTCGCTGTGCCCTTGCTAAAGAAACATTATACTTATTTAAGCTAGTATTGTACTAGTGTTTAAAAAAAAAAATACAAAACCACACCAATGGCAATTGCAGAACAGCAGGGGGCACAAAACGTACAAACTAGCTTGTGAAATGAAAATTGCAAAATATTTTCAATTAAAAAATAGAAGTTGATACATTTTTTATAAGAGTTACAGGTGAAGTTTTTTATCTCTGCTTTGAAGATATTGCCTGATTTTATTTTTGTCTTAACTGTTAGAACAAATATTTCTAGGGTGCATGATTTCCTGCAGGGGAAAAAGAAGTTAGACTCCGATTTGTTGTGAATACATCAAACCAATGGCGCTAAAATGGAAAAATCAGACTCAGCAGACAGTGTAACTTTCGTAACCTGCAATACTGATGAAAGGCACTGTTAGTGTGAAGATGGTCTAAAAATAAACAGGAAATGATGGTGAGACTTTTTTGAGATGATAGGACAAGAGACTCTTTGGTGGAGGCAGAGGTTGTCATTCACTAGAACAGAAAACCCAGGGCTAGGGCCATTTCCTGTTAGGTAAAAGACTAACACAGTAGAAGCAATCAATACAGAAAGGTTAAAAACTGTTGCACGACACTTACAGGCCAAGCAACAGGAAGATACGACATCCAAAGAAACATTTTAAGGAATGTAATGGAAATGAGCAGGACAATCTCTCTTTTGTTCTTGGCCTCACATGTGTCCTCCGCAGGTAAAATAATTTCTCTTGCTCTCAACATACGTATTGCATACATACATCTAGCACATTCAGCGCAAAGTTTTGATGGTTCATATATGGGTTGTGAAATCTGTATTCTTCACTGCTGTATGGGTTGTGAAATCTGTATTTGTCGCTGGAGTGAATGTTTAGAAATTCTTTTGTGTGTTTTCTCCTGTAAAAAACATTGAGGTCAAACAACAGGACATCTTCATGTGGCCATTTTAGTTTCCCTGTACACTCAGCAAGACTCTTGTAGCATAAAATGTAACTACTGTGTTTGCAACATAATGTATAAAAAGATGAAAGGTTCAGCATTAGTATGATGGTTTGTAATTGTCATCTTCATTCTTAAATGTTGTTTCATGAGATTCAAAAAGTAGGATCCAACTCTGAAACCCACACTCCCTTTTTACGAAACTCAAGGTCAAAATTGACGGGGTCAGCAAATAGCAGCTTTTCAAAAGTCAGTGACATTATTGGCCGTGTAGACACACCTATTGTAGCTTCCTTTGATTATTATTATTATTATTATTTATTATTATTATTTATTATTATTATATTATTTATTTACCAAATTTAATTTAAAAAAAAACAAGTAATTATATTTTTTTGTATTACTATAATTTATAATATTATTTAATTGATGTGGTTGTTGTAAGCGTTATTTAAAAAGTTATAGTAAAACAAATACAGCAACAAATCATGCAGAAGGAGATTATATATTCAGTATAAATACTTAATTATGGAATAATTGTTTTGATATCTATTTGCCAGGTCAATTCATTGGATGCAATAGTTTTAGTACAACAAGCAAATTCAAACACAGTTGATTTAGTAAAAAAGCTGAAAGGAAACTTTTTTTTTTTTTTTTAGGAAAACAATATTAGTATTAGTTAAAGGAATGTTTAGTAATATTTTAGAAACTTGCCTGAACTTTTGCATTTGCACAAATACACAAAACGTTTGTTTTGCAAATTAATAACAAAACATGCCAAAAAGATAACAAACTAATTTTTCAAAATCTATTAAATATGACCCACTGTAATTGAAGGAATTTACGTGCAAGTTCGAGGCAACAGTTGAAAAATAGATAACTGACAGCATAGCTCTTTTACATAAACATTTTGAATGTACAATGGTGATTTAAGCCCAAATTCAAATACACATACTAGATATTTCTAACATTTGGAACAAACTGCAAGATCGTTGAATCTGTTGTATATGATAATGCTATCTTAGCAGTCAATGTTGCCTCATTAAAAAATATATAAATATATTAAAAATAAATATATATATATATATATTTCTGTTTTCTTAATTCATTGTGATTCTGTGTTGCTGTCATATATTGAATTGAATTACACTAGGTAAATAACTTAATTTTAGTATTAATAGTTTCTTTAAGGTAATTAGGGGCCTAAAATAATCAAACCTGCAACCTTTCCATCATCAATAACGATTTTAAATTTGCAATGTATCTGAATCTTAAATTTGTAATGAGTCATTGTTTTATATTAAACAAAATTCAGCTAAGTAATGCATTAGTGATAAATGCAAACTGAAAAATAATCTGCCGGGACATTGTCTGTTCATTTTATGCAACGCATTTACACAAAAACACAACAGCAACAAAAAAAATCACTTTAATACAATACCAGTACATTGTTTTGTTTAGTTTAGTTTAGAGTGTGTAAAGATTTTATTTGTTTAGCTTTATATGCTGGATAGTCCTTGTTTCTGTATGCAATGATCCTGCAGAAGAAAAGTGCTTTTTACCCCGATGGTATGTGAAAGGTGTGTGGTCACTTTGCTAACCTTCATTCACCAGCCCCCATAAACACCTACTTGATCTGCAGTACTGCAGTGGGGACTTCATTGTTTTGTGCTCATTCTTGCACTTGACTAGAGCCATGCAGAGAAACCACCAAACTAGATGACACACACACACACACACACACACATTTACACAGAGATCACAGAGAGACATATAGAGGAGCTTGGGCCCCTTCTGCCTCAAACAGGAAGGCATGGGTGCAGTTTTTTTTTATAAAGATTTGTTTTGTGAACCAATAAATGTTCTTAATGTAGCAAACAAATTTTGGATGAGAGTGAGGAATGAGAATCATCCCTATGATGTTTAATTATGCAAGAATTGTCTAAAATAATATTTCAATATGCTACCAAACAATTGCAATTGTTTAAGATCATAGCAAATGCCGAATTAAGTCTGTTGACAAAGCCACTGTAAAAAAAATTATGTGAATTTAATGGTAAAAGACTGTAAAAATGCTACAGTAAAAACCTGTCAAATGGTAAACGGTAAGTTCCCCTACTATATACGGTGAAAACGGTATTGGACGTTACATGTTATTTTATGGTAGTATACCATATGACAGTATTTTTGGAATTGAAAAATAATGTATAATTTACAGTTAATAACCGTAAATTAACATTCCCCAAATTCCCAGTGTTACATTTTAAATTTGATGTGTTTTTTTTGACACACATGAAACTGAAATAATGCAAACATTAAACATTAATTTAACAACATTTAATTATTTCCGTTTCATGTGTGTTACTATTATAATGTTAAGTGTTTGTGTAAATGACACTGTGCACCTTCTATATATGTTAATATTTCAAAGACATCATGTGACTCTCATCACAACCTGCTTTTAGTGTCATCAGTGTATTACACAGGTACAAAACAGATTTCAGTACTACAATAGGTTGGTAACATCAATTTTCGGAAAAAAAAAATATTTGCATGCATTTATTTAATCATTGTCTGTTTATGCTAACATTATATATCTATATATATATATATAAATATATATAGATATATAGATAGATAGATAGATAGATAGATAATAAAGCATAAAGTATATAAAGTATCTTTTTTTATTCTATAAAAAGTTTTCCTTTCATTTATTATACAATTAACAAAAAAAAAAAGACCTCTAACACTAGATTGCTCTATTCTATCTGTTGTCTTTTTATTTCTTATATTATTTAAAAGCCCATGCTACGTGTACTGTGTTAATCTAACTGAGACTTGTTATAGCACTTATATATCATTGCTCTTTTTGTTGTTTTTGATTGCTTTCACTGTCCTCATCTGTAAGTCGCTTTGGATAAAAGTGTCTGCTAAACGAATAAATGTAAATGTAATGTAAATGTACTTATAAAGTACTTGGATATGGCCCAGCTTCCTCTGTTTAAGAGGAACAATTATGAATGCAATATATAGTGCATGCAAAACTCTATATATCGCAGAGCAATGTTACTCCATTTTTGTCTGTTTCTTTGAATTTCTGTTGTGTACTAATGACAAACCATGGGTCAAATAGTAGCATTTGAAAGATTTTCATGTAACGCTCGTTAATAATCATGTTTTTATTAGAAAACGCATTTAGACGGTCTTAATTTACGGTCTTCAAGAAACGTCAAGTAAAAAGTAGTTTTGATTATTATGTTAATTGTTAATAAATGTTCCAATCATTACATTTATTCAAAAATGGACAGTGTACTATTTTCATTTATTCTTCTATTAATTGTACCGGATTTAGCCGTAGGTACATTTTTATCCGCAGCCCATAGCAGGTCGTCACTACCCCTCCTTTAAAAAATGACACACACAAACAAAAAAATCAATAAATAGACTTGTCACTTTTGAGATGCCCATTTCAACTCAAATTTAAATGGTATGTTTGACAAGAATTAACATGCAAGAAAGTCATTGTATACCAGTGACTCAAGACATGAAAGCCTTGGTATTGGAAAGTTGTATTAACATCCGATAAGATCCGATAGCAAAAACTTTTCAAATGTTTTCCAACTTCTTATGTGCCTTAAAACTAATCTAACATCATCTAATCTAAATACTGATGCTTTTCTTTCTCTGTTGTATGATGGTTTAGATACTCGAGGTACTTATTTTCTCTAATTTTTCCATTCTCTATATGTATTCTTTCTTGTTTTCTTGCTTTTTAACATCACAAAACCAACTAAGCAGAGAATGAAAAAAAGAAAGAAAGAAAGAAAGAAAAAAGACAAACATTACAAAACATCCATAGATAACCAGAATTATTATTATTATTATATTATTATTTTTATCACCTCGAAACAGCATGTTTTAGTAGAGTACTTTACGGAAGTAAAAAAAAAAAAGTTTGTTCTATTTGCAGAGGCCCTGTCCGTGTTTGACCCAACGTATTGCTATATTTTTGATGTTTTTCTGCTGCTGTATTCTGTTATTTTCACTGCTCTCTACTTCAGAGAGAAGGTAAGTTGAGCTCTAGCATGCACCATTTGTTCCAAGTGAAGAAATGTACCTCACGGTTTTAACCGATCTGTGTTCTGCCTTGTATCGCTTAGTTTACAAGAGAAGAGCCTGTTCCTCCAGAACCTGCGCCACTGGCCCGTAACCCCAATGAGCCTGTCTATACAGTGAGTTCTCATTAATATATAACTCTCCCAAATAAAGGTTCATGTTTAAGGTTCGGAAATACTTCATATGTTGATGTGTATAACATTGAATGTGTCATTCCTACTATGAAGTGCATTTTCATCTCCTAATTATGGGTGTAATATCTGATAAAATAATATACCCCAAATTTTTATAGATGAAGATAAGCTTTCTTTTAGTTTGTAGTAGCCATATTTTTGATGAGCATGGTTGCTAGGCACTTCTGAAAATAAAACTGGCAATTTATCAAGTCCCCTTTTTTCCCCATTTCTATAGGCTTATAAAAAACAAGTATTATTTTCTGTCATGTGTTATATCTCGAACAACTCAGAAGGTATTTTGGCGACAACTTTAAATATCAAAGAAAACGCTAACAGTCTGCGTTCTGGTGGCATATGGTTACAACATTTTACTACCACGTCCTCTTGCTAATTTTTAATCTAATATTTTGTGATTACTGAAATGGCTGGGAAAAACTCATATTAAACATTAATACTTAAAGTTAAAATCAAATATATGTAGGTACGTTTTTACTTCATTGAAGTCTCGATAATTTCCACCCCATGAGTCTGGCCAGAGCTTCTAAAAATTAGGGTTTAACTTTATTAAAATGCCTCCTTAAATTACAAAAGAAACTTTTTTTTTTTTATCATGACAAAATTCAAAAGCACTGCCTAATTGGAATGACACTAAAAAGACAACGTGCGTTCTGTATTTCTTAGGACTTGGATCTGCCTCAGATGAGCTCCGATTATCAGCAACTGGATAGACCGGTGAGATTATTTTATGTTTTAAATGACTAAAGTATATTCACATTAGCCACAATAGCAGAGAGAGCACAGAAGTGCATTAACAGCAAATTAAGGATATCAAGTGTATTTGTGTTGTAGGCCCACACCTAACTTACTTCCTGTCTTGATCTCCAATATTGTTTGTAATTGATGATACAGTGTGATAAAGGTTAATCGCTCATTTTAAGATGCCTACCAACATCTGCCCCATATCTACATATTTCAGATAAGAAGACGGGAGCCAGAGACACATTATCAGGTCAGTAACACTTACTTGTCTTGTAGAATATTTTAAAAACACCTAAATACAAATCTTTTTGGAAGAGCTTTTAACTAACAATATGGTCTGGAAGCAAATTTTTGTGATATTTGGTGGTATTTGCACAGCTGGGATTTTAACTGTTTTTGCACTTTGTGACTCCTTGTCTGTGAAATGTACTATAGAAATAAATATTACTTACATCTCAAAAAGGATGTGAGAGATGAGATGAACCAGATGAAAGTTTCTTACCTTTCAGTGCGACATCTCTGATCCCTGCTGCCCTCCTGTGGTTGTTTACAGTTGAGCACTTATATTTGTAATTCAATGGTGGATTTGCTTTGGTTTGTTTATTTTATAGGAATTGAGAGCACACACAAGTGATGAATACCAGGCAATAAGAACTAAAGGAGCCAAAGTAAGTGGATCAAGCCAACGAATATGAGAAAAGTGTGTGGGTTGAGGAGGTGTTTTTGATGTGAGGTTTACCCAGCAGTGATGCACAATTAACTCACTGTGCTCATTTGGCAATTCAATCTAAATATCAACATTCTATTTCTGCAGCCTCGCAAAAGCAAGAGAAAATCTAATGAGGTAATGTACCAATGACTTATTTGAAACGCTTGGTTTCATATGTATCTTAATGACATTTAAGTTAAGTGTCTTGTAAGTGTTCTAGCTAATCACAACATGGTAGGTTTAAAATAGAATACAGTTTAAAATAAAGGCCAAAATTCATTAGTTTAAATCATTGGTTTAATCCTTTAAAGGGTCGAACGAGGAGAAACGGGGATGCAGCCGAGTCTATGGAGATGGAAACTTATCCCACTGAAATGTTGCACTATTAGCGCACAGCACCCGAGCGACCTGTATATCTGCCAACTTACAGATCAGCTGTGTATCTTTGTTGAATGCATTTATGTGTCTTTTTTGGTATTTGTTACTTTCCCCAACCTGTATTTTGTAGTCTTGCATATACTACAAGGATTCAATGGTTTGGTGTCACCAAGAAGAAGAAAAAGAAAAAAAAGAATGAAATTTAGCAAGGATGCATTAATTTGATCAAATGTCTGTAAAGACATGTTTATGATGAATGATAAAGATTTCAATTTCAAACAAATTATGTTCTTTTAAACTTTCTATACAAAGAATCCAGAAAAAAACATATGGTTTTTATTTTATTTTTTTAAATATTAAGCAGCACAACTGCTTCAAACAAGTTTTTTTGGCCACCAAATCAACATAAGATGAATTCTGAAGAATCGTGTGACTAAATTCTGGAGTAATGATTGCTGAAAATTCAGCTTGGCCATAACAGGACTAAACATGTTTAAATATACTAAAATAAATGTGACTGTCTTACAGTGCTACCATTTTGCTGTATACTATTAAATACATCTTTAGCGAGACTTTTCAAAAACAAACATTTTTGCAGACCCCAAACTTTTGAACAGTAGTACGTGTTATGTATGTATGTATGTATGTATAGACAGTTTTATTATTATTACAATACAGGATATTGAATGTTAATGCAAGGCATGAACAGTTCATTTTTTGTACTTTAATTTAAAGTACTAAACCTCTGTCTGGAGAGGTAATAAGTTTTTTCTATACATATTTTGTGTGTAAAATACCATATTTTGTGTGTACTACTGTAAAGCATAAGTCTACAAATAAATGTAAAATAATACCAACTCCATAAATTCATCAACGCTATCCAAAATATGGCAAATATTACCAGATCAAAGACATGTAAGGTTATTAAAACACTTGGAAAATGGTTTAATGATGTTTACAACAAAAGATAACTGTACAGTTACAGTAAAAGATTATCTTTATATATATATATAAAAAAAAAAATACAGCAGACGAATGCATCAAAATCTACCATGTATCCTGATTCACATACTTATATTCTACACAATCATTCAGTTCTAAGCTACAGCGATGTAGCCGTTTAGCGTTCAGTCTTGGGTATATGTCGCTTGATAACAGGCCATGAGTGGCACTAGAGTTCAGGTCTGTAGTGAAACTCCGAATCCAACCAATCTTCACTATTACAACAGTGAGTTCCAGCGTTCTGAAGGGAGATATAGAAGTACAATCTACAGTATGTGACAGGGTGAAAATGGAACACATTCCGTCAGCTTCAGCCGCAGGAAACATGAGAGTACAGAGAGGGATTTCTTTTGAAATCAGTGACTAAAGTATTATGTACAGTCTTTTTTTATCTTAATCTTTTTTCTCTTTTGTTTTAAAAACAATGATAAGTTGGGCAGTGAAACTGATATCACATACATCGACACATCCAAAAACATACAAAAATACTATTTCTTTACCCTACAGTAAGACAGTTTTGCAGTTAAATTCCATGCTGTGACAGAAAAAGAGCAACAGATCCAAGGAACAATAAAATTAAAAAAAACGACAAAACTTTTTTTTTTTCTTTCCCATAAGCATCTCAGAAAAATACCAAAATATACATCTAAGCTTTGGAATTACTGAGGTTAGGACTACTGTCAGAGCTGGGTTCTGTTTCTTAATACACAAGCTGAAGGGTTTGGGAAGGAAGAGGAAAAAGAACAGAGTAATCTTTGGTATCTGCACTTGTAAAACATTTCATATTTGGATATTTTTGCTTTGGGATAGAGCTTATAGTTGCTTTCGACCCTCCACTTGGCATAAAACTATTACGCTTCATCTGAAAACGGGCGTGTCGCTCAGACGCCACCCTTGCAGGATGGAGGACAATGATGCATAGCTGCACAGCTGATCGAACCAATTGAAATCATGATAGTGGAAACAGCAAAGCTAGATAAAAGACATCGACAAAACAACGGAACCACGGGACGACAGCACCTAAAAGACGACTTATGGAGAGACGTTGCATGTTTTCTGTAGACAATCATAGAAACAGTGTTGCCTTGCTGCAGCCACAGAGTGGAACTCCAGAGAACAGTTTATCCTGAGCAGGTTGCAGTGAGCCCAGGACATCCTTCAGCGTGTATTAAAAAACATCACCCAGCCCACGAGGGGTTAATTTAAGTCCTTTCCAGAAGCTGGCAGAGCTGTTTTGCTTCCTCTTTCTACTAAACCCTGCCCAGTTGGCCACAGGTGACCAATGATCTAAAACCACAAGCTGATGGTTGAGGCAGGGCACTAGAAGAGAGAGTTTAGTCCATACAATCACACTGAAAGTCTTTGGTTACCACTGAGAAGGTGAGGAACAAGCAGACTGCAAACCCAGAAGAGCAAACGGCACAAGCCCAGCAACAAATAAAGGTTAGGGGTTTATAAAGAAGACGATTGTCAAATAAAAAAAAGCTTTGGTATAAAATTAATAAGGAGCTATAGTGTGAACTTAAATTTGTGTTAAAATCTATATATAAATAATGGGATGGGCTTCTAATATGCATGTGCGGCCTTCTGGGTATCCATCCGGTTCCTCACTCAAAACTTTAAACAGACATCTGCAGGCTTCCGTTCTGGGACCGATCTTTTTTTATTATTATTTCATCTTTGAAGTAGATTAAAGCAAGTTTTTACTCAGTTTCGAGTTAGAAATGAGGTATACAACAGCTCCTTTACTCAGACCAGCTCTCGCTCGGCTCTCTGGTGCATGACCTCAACTATCCTATTTCGTCACTAGACTGAGGGTCTACAGCGGCAAACTCCGCTACAATCGTGAAACTATCCAAATCACAAGTCAGAGCATCCACACGCCAAAATCAAGTGTCAAAAAGGATCCGCAACAACTTCAAATTCACAGAGCTGTTGCCAGGTTCAACATCCTTGGATAACTCCCATCCCAATCTCATGAGCACACAGGTTAAAAAGGATAGCATTTACAGCCAAGTGGTCAATTGCATCAAATGATGTACGATGCGTCCTTATATCCACTTTTTAAAAAAAATCAGTTTCCTGTATTTCCTACCAATGAGTCTCACTAAAAAGTCTCACTTTTAAGATATGACGTCAGACAGAACCTCTCTAAAGTATTATCTTTCAAAGTTAATGCACCACTAGCGCCCTCTACGTATCAGCTGCAGTTGAGTTATTAGTAAAGCTTTTAACAGGTATCCAACCGGCTTGAATTTTACCTACAAAAAAATAGGTAGCAACACTTCCAAAATATCACAAAGCACAAATAAAACTCACAGCGTTATTTTCATGGTTGATATGCACCATGTGAGTTTTGACATTGGTGCATGCTCTGTTGCATCCCCTTTCACACACACAAATTCACAACCAAACAAAATCATCTCTCACATCAACATATTAAAGTTTGCTACAATGTGTCAAACTCAGAAATAATAGTAAGGCATAAATGATAAATGCAAGTTTTTGTCAAACTAAGAAAGCCAGTGACGTTGCTCCCTCGTGATATACAAACAAATAAAAAAAGGCATGAAGTAATTAAACTCAAATGATTGTTAAAGATTGTTAAAAAGCAACATGGCAAATAAAATGCATAAAAACTAAAGCCAAAAAAAAAAAAAAAAAAACTAATTTGGTGCCATCAAGTCTGTTACATCAACGGAAGCTTGGGGCTTGCCTTTAGGAGCACCATCACAAGCCCCTCCCACTCAAACAAACCACATTTAAATATGGGCAGGGCACACAACAGCCACTCCCACACCACAAGGGTGTGGTTGTAATTTTTGGTCTTTACTTTTTTTTTTTACTTTTTTTTTTTTTTAAATAGCTATAATATAAATGAAGTTTTTTTTTCTCTTTTTTTCTTTTCTTTTAGTGAATAAGCATGACAAAAACACTACATTCAAACTAGATATTAGTTCAAATATAAAATATGAGCATCTTACATAAGTGGATATATATAGAATTTAGAAAAGAAGTTCTCTAATCTTTTGAGTCATTCCTCAGATAAATATATCAGTAACTCCCCTCAGTCCCGGCGACCACCGGGTCGTGACACTAACGCGCAAAACAACACATAAATCTACATGTCCAGAGAAGCTACGTTGAAATTTCCGGACAGAACCAGCGGAATGAGCAGCAACAAGACCCAGCCGCAAAGACAAAGGCTTTTTTTTTTTTTTTACTTTGGCAAGTATGATAACAAAATATTCATTACAAGTTAACCTGGACATACCCTTTAAGTAGTAATAGTAGTAGTACTTGAAATAGCAGTAGTAGACTTATGTGACATTATTATTACAGATTTTCCTGTTATACTTCGTAGTTTTGTTTTACACATTGGTCATTTTAAAATGGACTGTCAGAAACAGCTTTTGTACATTCTGGAGCTGACTACTGTTGTCTTTTGCTTAAAATGAACCTTCCATGTAAGTGCTGCTGAGGTATTTCAAATCATATTAACAATAAAACACACATCGCATCGCTAACAAACAGTCGTAAAACAAAAATTGACAGACCGGGCCACAGTAACAAATGACAAAAGGGACAGTAAGGGGAGACTCTGACCTCTTCATCACAGAAATTAAAATGTGAGAGTGTTAAAAGCAATGCTATGGATAAAACAGCGCTGTAATTCTCCCAGAATTCCTGTTCTCCATTGTTCATGATCAACAACAAGTCTAGACAGTGTACCAGTGGAATACTAAAAATCCACATTCTTGTCAAATTAAGCCATTTTAGAGCCTTTTGCACTTCCACAGGTTTTTCTGGACTTGAAATTAAGAGTTTGGCAGACTCTTGATATTTCTATTGCTATTCATTCATCGAAACGCAGCATGGGTATTGAGTCCTATGAGATTACATCCAAAACAAAGACTCGGCGTAAAGGTAAAAGAATGAAATAAAAAACGCAGACTCCCAAAATCTCAACAGCACTTAAACACAAGGCCCTTAAGATTCTCTTTGGATCATTAAACGTTCGGATATCGAGAGGTAAAACAAGTTAGCGCTGTGCTAGAAAAGCTATATTTCTTCATATCTGTTGGACAATACGAGTCAAGGGAGTAGGGTTTAAAAGAAGTGTAATAGATGGTAAAGTTTGTCAGTAGTGAGTAGTGAAAGTGTGGTCAGCACTGCACTGACCCACACAGGCACAGCAGCTAGTGAGAAATCGACTTTGGTTCAAGCTTTACATCATGGCTGCATTACATTGGTAGGGAAAAAAAGAAACAGACTATCCGGCTAAAACCCCTAATTACGTTCTCACCCCTTTTTAACGGATATTTTCAGGCCCCACTACTGTCCTCCATGGTACAGCCAACACAATGGGCTGGAGTGAAATTTAGAGAAGGCCCTGATTTCAGCTTATGGAGGACTGAATCTGGCACCTTAAAACTACAAAGAAGGGAAAATGTTCTTCTGGTAAGAACACACTTTACTTCACGTTTAAAATTTCCAATGATCTGAACAGAATGGGAAACAACTCCCCCACTTGTCACTCAAAGTCCTCATCATTGACCAGCAGAAAGGACAATCCCAAACCTCAAACTGGTCCTTTGCTGTAGTATCACTTCCTGCTCTCACCTCGGATATATTTGGTTAGTTTCACTGACACTACAAAATTGAGGAGGGACAGCCATCTCAAATAAAAGAAAAAAAACACAAAAAAAAACAGAAGAACTATGTTTTCGTCTTTGGAAAAGATCAGAATATTGCATTATATTTCCTGTGGTCTACCGAGAGCCTTCGCTCATAAATATTTAGGCTTAAACTACGCTACAGTAGCAATATACAGCAACAGGTATAACAAAGATTTTTGGTATATCTTGAAATAGAGGCAATACAAAGACCTCCAAAATAAAGACCTCTTAAAGCGTGACAGAAGTTCTGCTAAAAACCGAGCAGACTGCAGTTCTCAAATCCAGTTTTTTGGTACAGACACTGTGCACAAGTAAAAAAAAAAAAAATAAAAAAAAAAAAAATAAAAGATCCTATAAAAAAAAACAAAACAAACTTGAACATCATCCACCTCAACTTTATCTCGCTTGACCTACACCTTCACAATCAGGTGGTGATACCGTAGTACATCCCATGTTAGGAAGACCATGAGGAGGTTAACCTTACGTGGTTATATAGTCCTGAAGCTAACGTCGCCAGCTCTGTTACTGAAGCTTTAAAGTAGATGGTACTGCTCAGTTACTTTTGCCCACGCTGAACAACTCCTCATTGACGAATCATTTCATAATTCGTTAAAGCTTTTAGTATATTAATTGAGCCCGTTACTGGGTGAGGATTCAGACCCAGACTAGTCTTCTGCTACTGAAACTACGAAAAGATATGAAAACAATATCTGAAGTTTCACTAGAAAGAAAGGCCAGTCGAACGATTCCTTAAAGCAATGAAACAGCATTACAGCCGCGTATTACTCCATTTAAAGCCTTGTAACCACAAGTTAGTAAGATACTGGACACAAAGCTAAATAAAAATATATCATGTGCATCTAAAAAGGAAAAGTTCCACGGGGACAGGAGCGTCTGTAAAGCAGGATCTCCAGTGAAATCATAGACAGAACATTTTTCTACAGTGAGGAAGAAGAGGTTACTGTCAGCAGTAAGAAGGTTTCATTCAACACAGAGTAAACAAAGTTTTTTGGTTAAAAGCATTTCAGAAATACCTCTGAAGAAGAGGTTTCGTGTGAAAATGGGAGAAAAGAGCGAGTTCGCTGAAACGAATATGTCTTTGCGTTGCACAGAGACTTGGCACAATGTCCAGGGAGGTTTCTGCTCTCCTGATGCAAGCTCTGTGGAGACGCCAACATTCGCTTACGGTTGATTTGAATGAAGTCAACCCATCAGTGAGGTCCAAACATCGCAGATTAAGGTGTTAAGTTAGAACATACAAACTCAAACATTAAAATAACGTTAAAACGACATTAAATCCTATTCAAAAGGTTGTTTTTGGTGGTAGCAAGAGATTAAAGAAAACTAAAGGAAAGGGGTCTAGAAGAGAGGAGGAGTGGGTAAAGCTTTCACTGGGCCTTAGAGGCCGTGGTGATGGTGGAGGCGGGCATAGTTGCTGTAGTGACAACGCTCTGGTGGGCATCGGCGGTGATGTGCAGGTTGAGGGCTCCGGCCCCCGCGGCCCCTCCTGCAGACACCAGGCTGACCGGGTTACTGGCGAGCAGTGACAAGTTCTGAGGGTTCAGAAAGAGCGGAGCCGTCACCAGGTTAGGGGTGCTGCCGGCGCTGGTGTTGGCAAACAGAAAGTTCCCGCTCCCATCCAGAGACGTAATGGGCAGACTGCCACTAGATGCCAGAGCTAAAATGACAATGAACAACATTTTAACACCAGGTGTTCAAAATATTGAAACAGAGCAGTGGCCATTAACAAATCAAATTACTAGAACAAAGATGCAGCGATATAGAAATTGACTGTTATGATGAATCTTCTGACTGTTCTTCACAATACCCAGCCCCTTGCATGTAAAACGAATTACAGAAAAATATTATTATTATTACTACTACTACTACTACTACTACTACAATTATTAATATTATATTATTAAGTGGTAGTAATAATGTAAAAAGTAAACTACTACTAATAATAATAAACAATAACAATGTAATATAAATCGCTGTAAACTGAATTAAAGAAAATTAATATTTTTAATAAGTTAATATTATAAATACATTTTACAAAATTCCATTGAAAGGTCTATTTTTTAACAAACAAGACTTTATATTGTTAAAAATGACATCTACCAAATCAGATTGACACTCAATTAAACACAAAATTATTATTATTGTTTTAAGAAAAATTTTCTTCATTTTCTTTTTATATATATTATTATTATTATTATTACTATTATTATTTCATAATGATGAAGTACACTACTATTATAAGAAATAATATAAATAAGAATCATCATTATCTTCTATTAAAGAGTAAAAAAAAAACAAAAAAAAAAACCCTAATACATTCAGATGGTCACATGAACTTACAAATTTAAATATAAAAAGGTTTGCACTGTATGCAAATATGTTGTTTAGAATATTTTCATTGTATGCAAATAAGTCATTTAATATCTTGGAATTGTATGCAAACATATTGAATGCAGAAAGCTTCTGAGAGTGTAGAGTGACACAAGGGCCACTAAAACACCTGTTTTATTGCCACATATTCATCTTACTGGTGATGCCAAGATTAACAAGCACATGCAGAGCCATATTGTAAATATAATTGTACTTGCCGCTCCACACACCTTGGATTGTGGCCAAGGTGCTGTTGCTCATCAGTGCTGGACTCAAAGCGCTTCCGAGACCACCGGGTGCCAAACTTAGAAAAGCCCCGCTGCACAGGAAACACCAGAGAATAGTATTAAACACACAGATGTCCAATCACAAGCTTGAGGTTGATAATCTTTCAAAGAACTAAAATGACACTTACCCAGGAGTGAACTGCGAAGACGCCATGAGCCCAGGATTGAGGCCTGCGGCTGCAGCCATGGCAGCGATGCTGGCGCTGGTGGGCAGCTGGGTGGCTCCTTGCAGTGCCGCTGAAAGGCTGGGCCCAGCCACCATCACCTGCCCAGTGCCCAGAGTTGCCGCCAGGGAGGAAGGCGCCTGACTTACTGCCGTCACCATCTCCTGAACTGAAGTGTGCTCGGAGGAGGACGTCTGCACTGCGTTGGGAGAAGGGCTGAGCGAAGGAGAGGATGCTGCGGTGGTGATCACGGGTGCAGTGGAGATGACTGATGCAGTGTTAGTGCTAGCCGAGCCAATACTTGTGCCTGGAGGAAGAAAAGCCTCTTTTAAAGATTGTGAAGTGAACAATAGTAATGTTTTCGGACATCTTTAGGCTTTTCTTGCCTACCAGTGAAACCGACGCTGGAGACACTAGTGCTGGTGAGAGTGTTACTGGTCACAAGACTTGCTGTACTCGGTGCCTGTAACAAGGGAAAGGAGGAGGAGGTGAAGCACTATTTCCAGCAGTCACATCTGCTGTGATGAATGAAGGGAGGCAGTTTGCATGTCTCGTACCAGAGGTGTGGTGGGAGAGAAGATTGCTTTGATAGGAGTGCTGATGGCACTGCCACTGCTGGGTGGGTTGATCCTCTTCTCTTTCTGTCTGCGGTTACAGAACCACACTCGGATCACCTCTTTCTCCATGTTGAGCTGGTCCGCGATCATGGTGATCTCCTCAGAGGTAGGTTTTGGATTCTGCTTGAAAAGGGCAAAAGCACAAGAAACGCCCTTACGGCAAAAACAAATCACAAAGACCTACAAGCATTCAGTCCATGGTCTGAGGAGGTAATAATTCAGCTGGAAACTTTCAAACGGAGACAAAAATCACACGTTTAAACAAGAGTCTTTGAATGTATGGTTCCTTAAAGAAGTGGCTGAATGTTGTGGGTGTTCCGTTTCTTATGATAAAAGAAGGTAGAACATACAAACATTTTCTTCAGTTCTCGATTTACAGTTTAACATTACTGTATTATAATTTTATTATTGCTATTTACTTAAATTATAATAATAATCACATAAAAAATTACATTACTAGTACTACTACTAAAAGCAACAAATACAATTTAATACAAAACTATGTAAACTGAATTATAGAAAATGTTAATATTTAGTAGTAACAACAAAAGTACACTAGTACTAACAAAAAACAATAACAATTATATTAATAGTAATAAATAATGTAAATCTGTGTAAACTGAATTAGAAGAAATTAAATTATTATTAACATAAATACAATTAGTATAAATAAATAGAAATTATTGTATTATAAAAATATTTTACCACTACCTAATTGCAGTTTATATTAATAGTGTAAAGAATTAATTATTTAAATAATAAAGTGCAATTATAATAAAATGGAATATAAATCTGTGTATAAATTACAGAAAATATTAATGAGCATAAACAATTGTTATTTTAATGTACATTAATAGTAATACAATTAATACACTGAATTGCAGAAAATATTCATTGCATTATAAATAAACACTAATTCATCATTTAATCAATAGTTCCATCACATTGTCACTAAAAACCAGCGGAAGATTTTGCGCAAGTAAAACTTTAATAAAGGCTCATCTTATAAGCTCTGATGCGAGATGTCGCTCACCTCCAGAAAGCTCTTCTCTAAGGCCACTCTGATGTTGGTCTCAATGCTGGTCCTCTTCTTGCGGCGGCGGTTCAAGCCCTCCATGCCCAGCCCAGGTGAGCCAAGAGAGCTGGGACTGGACAGGGCCTGGTCAGCCGTCTGGTTCTCTGCACAAACAGCGCGCACAAAAGCACAAAGAAGGAGTGATATAAGCACCTGTGCCAAACAGCACTGCACATGTGCCTCGAAGCATCAGCTCTACTACTTAGCAACATTAAGTAAAACATAAGTTTAGCATAAAAAAAGACCTGCAGTACTCAGAGCAACTCCAAAACTAAAGAGGAATGCCACAGGAATTCGTATCCTTTCTAACATTCTTGAGTGAAATGGCTCAGAGCAGAGAAAATACATACCTGCATCATTAAGCCATTTTTCAAGCAGAGGCTTCAGTTTGCACATGTTTTTAAAGCTCAGGTTCAAGGCCTCAAAGCGAGAAATGGTGGTTTGGCTGAAGTCATTTCCATAGAGTTTTCCCATGGCAAGGCCAACATCCCCCTGGTACAAGCAACACAATAGCATTTACATTTTAAACTCTGAAAAAGTCATGCAGAATTTACAAGTCACCTTCTGAGTCTCAGATGGATATAATTCACATTCGGTGATGACCTGGATGATTAAATACCATCGGAGACTTCTGAATAGTGAAATCAACAACAGTGTGCAGCAAGACAAACCGTGTGAAGAGGGAAGACCAGTTTACCTGCGTGAAGCCCAGTTTGATGCGTCTCTGTTTGAAGGTCTTGGCAAACTGCTCTAGCTCCTCCAGGTCGCTGGGCTCCTCCAGGCTGGGTGTGTCGATGTGCTTTGGTGTCGTCTGGCTGTGAGGAAGGGATTGGATGGGGGTCGCTGCTATCGTGCGTGTGGGTGTAGCAGGCTGTGAAGTGAAAGGAAATGTGTTAAGCAGGTCTGAATTTTGAAATGTATGCAAATCTAACAGATTTTTCATAAAAATTAAATAATCTAGATGATGTGTACAAATGGATGCAGTGGGTAAATGGGATGCCCCTGACCTGTGTGGCAAGTGTGATGCTTGGCTGGGTCTGCAGGAGGTTGGCTTGGCTTTGAGGTAGTTGAGTTAGAAGGTTCTGGGCCTGTAGGAGACCTGGTTAGAGCAAGAGGAAAGACGAAACAATCAGATAGGCTGATCACATGGAGGAACGGAGAGATCCAGGAAGGTTAAGACGACACGGGACTCACTCTGCTGACCCTGTGGTGTCTGCGAGATGATGAACTGCGCGGGCTGCAGCTGTGTTGCGATGTGGTGGCCCGGCTGGACCAGCACAAACTGCTGCAGGTTGAGGTTCTGCTGCTGTTGCAGCTGCTGTAACTGCTGTATTGTTCCACACAAACACAATGTTAGTATGCTTCACTATACCAAGTGCACCAGTTAAGCTATGACTGCCATGACAACCTCACCACTTAAAATGAGTGGGGTTCAACAGTAAAGAAGTGTTACGTTTTAGGAAACATCAATTTTGCTGTTGCCATGTCAATCAGCATTTACGCATACGATATAGTATTTATTTTGATCCTAGTGTAAATGCTTACCCAATTTAAAAGTGTTCAAACGCACCCCCTTTTTTAAAATTGATTTTAACATTTCATTTTGGGTACTTTGATTCCCTATACACTTCAGATGCAGCTTCCTTCGTATAAATAGTTGAAGGGACTGAAGAACGAAATATGAATGTTTTTTCATATTTTGTTGCATTTTAACTATACCCATGTAAATATACAATATGCATTCATATACAATATCAGTCGTCTTTCAACACATTTTCAAGTCCACCACACTTTAAGAACAATTTGAAAGGTCTCCAAACTCCATCCGAAATAGTATATTTATCCCTTAATATGTTCTCTTTGCCACTGACATATTTGTTACCATTTCTTTCAGCCAATGTCCTATATTTGGCTAAATGTTCATTTTAATTAAAACACACACTTCGCTTCAGGGCAAAACAAAATACTGCCAGGGCAAATATTTAAATAAAATAATAAATATATTTTTAGAAAGTCCTTTCCTTAATGTCTGTCATCCATTGGGGTTTGCCTTTATTTAAGAGACAATATCATATTGAAAGAATGGTGTCGTTACAATCAAATAAAATGGCTATTTCAGCACTGAGACTGGGATGAATGAAACTGTGCTGTCTTACAGGTGTGATGTGGATGGGTTGAGAGAGGGGGATCTGGGTGATGGGGGTGGCAGCGGAGGCAGAGATGCTGGCTCCTGTAGTGCTGCTCTGCTGGCCGGCTGAATGCTGCACCGCTGCTGCTAAGAGCTGAGCCTGAGCCTGCTGCAGCAATAACTGCTGCTGCGCCGGAGTCAAAGTCAACTGCAGAAAAGAGAGTGAGACATAGAAACAAAGACAAGAATTCGCTTAATCTCTTATCACCACATTTGGCATTAGGCCCATTTCTGTAAAACTCTCAAGGTGGAAATTCCCCCGTTACTCACAACGCTTTACCCTGGATTAAGTGTGTTTATTTACTAAAAGGCAGTTGCAGATATTGCCATTGTCGAAATGTTCAATTTACAGTTAGCCATGATTAATTATATTTAATAACTATATCAACCCATACTAAAATCTTTGAGTGTGCATGATTTTAAAACATTTCCCTAATTACTCAATTTATGCACAAAATAGAACACAGTGAAATTTCAGTGTGTCACTATATAACAGGGTTATATGTATATACCGCAAAAATGCAATGAAACTAAAGCCTGTTCAGGTTCTAGGTCGGCCAATCAGTGCTAATGACAAGTAAGGGTCTACATTAAGATGATTTTTCAAGTCACAAAAAGGATTCTACCACTTAAATAAAAAAAAAAAGGAAATCAATACCCAACTGTACAGGATGAAGACAATGATGAATAGTGCAGTACTATACTATGAACAGGCAACATGCTATTTTAACTTATTTTAAAACCAGTCATGTATAAAAGTGGGACTCCTCATGAAAAAATGCATTATCCATAACTCTACACATTTCAACTCATGAAGCACTGCAAATGATGCCTCCACTCTCAAATGTGTTAAATATTTATACATGAATAGTTTACAATAAATGTATAATATATTGTATATATAGCTATAGTCAACAGATTTTGAACAATAGCTGTATATTTGATGATATCAATTGCAATGCTTGATGTTCTTTTCCTCACTGTTTTTTTTTTGTCAAAATGTACACAAATCTATGTCTGTAATGTTGTAATTCACCTAGCGGCTGGTTTGGTTTATTGCTTTTAACTCTTTAACAAAGACTTTTAAAATCTCCAAGGAAAAATGAATGGGGAGAGACACTTTCGGAGCAAAGACCACTGAAAAAGCAGACAGGCACTGCTGTACTCTTTTGAATGATAAGGTTCATGCTTTTTCTGGTTTAAATGTTCCAGTTTGGTGGCAGAAACAGACCTTTTGCTCAATCTACGTGGAAATGGGGGCAGAGAAAGCAAATACAGAGGAAGACCATCCTAAAATTCCTCTCCAAAATCAAATGTGTTTTGTTTGTTGCTCGTTTATGGTGATAAAAATATACCGCAGCCTTCTGAGACTTCAAGCAGAGAGCAAAGCGGGTATGCTAATTAATGAAACTGTTATGCAGTACATGTAAATTCTGCATAGATTTGCATATTCTCAACCATCTGTTTCCGAGCAACTGCAGAGCAGCTAATTAGCATATGAGCCCCAATAATTTCCCCTGTAAGCAGGAGATAGCAAGTTGTTCTTTAAATCTCCAATCTTCAAAGTTACGACAAATCTCACACATTATTTTGGAATAGACTGATGCATGACATCAGCTGGAAAGCCTCTGCAGTCTCTCTGAAACACGATAATGAAAAACGCAGGTCAAGACAGTGGCAGTTTTGTGACTAAGACACGGGGCCCTGGGGACATCTTTAAATTCCTATTGTGCTTTCATCCATGTCACAGACCACAAATGTGTGTGTGAACTCAGAGAAAAAGATTCTACCTGTTGGAGCAAGGCCTGTGCGTGTGCGTTGGTGATTGCGTTTGTTGTTTGCACAGTCTGCCTGTGAAAGTCCAGTCCATTTGTTTGGGCACCTGGAAGAAGAAAAGCAGTCAATGTTACAATAGATCAGAGCCATACAAAAAGATCTTTTCAACCAAGTTATTCAGCTCCATGGCCTTTCTTATATCAATCTTAAAAAAAAAAAAAAAAAAAAAAAGTTCTGCGATACATATTGAGACTCATTGTCCTAAATGTTCAACCTCATTAAAACCAGCACAAGTGACCCTTTACAACGTACAAATTGTGAAGTGCTGGTCTTTCAACTCACTCAGACGTTAAAAGAAAGTTGTGTTAGAAAGATCAATGCAAAAGATCCGAGCAGACTACTGGAGAAAATATATGAACATGCAAGTTAAGGAGCCAACGGTCCCTTGAGTAGCTCACCAGTGTTTTCATCCCCGCTCTCCATTGCACATTTACTTGTTTCCGATGGATTACTCATTTTAGAATCTGGAACAGACAGAGAAAGGTCTGACTTTCAGTTTCTCTTCAAAGACCAATCATTCAGTGACTTACAAAAGTGAGACAGTAACAACCCCATGACCCGATGTTTTTTTTTTTTTTATAAAAACTTCAAAAATATTCCTACTTAATATGCCATTGACTACACAGAATGTCTCAAAGTCTAAATGTCTAAATGCACAAACCAACAACGTTGACTACTCAACTCCAGAGAGCATAGCACCACTATAGGGTAAAACAGATCTTAAAATGTTGTTGCCGACCACAAACATCACTCACCAGCAGCTGCTGCACCTGCCTTGTCAAGCGTCTCTACGAGCATCACAACAAACTTAGCACCCCTTTCGCAGACAACCCTAAATAGCAAAGGAGTCTCGCTCTGTGTAACTAAACGGTTTGGAGTGGAAAAACAACACGCGTGCAGAGCACAGCTAAGCTTCAGTGGAACTGTGGCTGCCTTTCTCTCAGTCTCTCCGGCTTGCCTGCTTGCTTGCTTTGCTCTCTCTCTCACTCACTCTCTCTGTGCCATGATTGTCATAACAACTAGAGTGTGAAGAAGTTCGTTTTCATTTTGGAACGGAACAGAAGCGCAGCGGCTGTCATCGGCGTAATAAAGCATAAGTATGCAGCTGATTAAAGCCATATGCAAATCTGCCTCACTTCATTAGTCGAGCAACACTTTGAAGACCTGCAAGCAATTCATTTCGCACGGCGCTCCGAGAGCTTTCTCCCTAATTTAAATGCTCATAAATATTTATCATTTCATTAGCATATTAATTGGATCGCTTTGGAGGGAAAAAAGGAGGAATGGAAAAAAAAAAAAAGTGTCCATGCACAAGCCCAATTACCTATGGAGTGCTGGTTAAATTAGGTGAAACAGGTGAGCTTTCTGTCAATGCGATCAAAGCGCACAAACCGGCGAGGACGGTACTTGTACATAAAGACAGCAGGTTGCATTTCTTATACATTCTAAGCACCAGAGGTTGCGGATGAAGCTGTTCGGGAAGTAAATTACTTGCCATTCTCCACCATCCTATTCACACAGCCCCCTGTGGCCCAGACACTTCACGGATCAAATTCCGTGACTCCTGTAGCCGTATTGTCTGGAAAAGAACATGAAGTCTGCTTTGCATATCCAGATTAACTGTGCACCTCATTATATGATATTTTCAGAGCTTGGCCTAATTACAACAAAACAGAGATTTACACATTAGAACAAAGATCTGACAAAGTAAGCAGAAAGAAATCCGCCTATCCACAAGGAAGTATTGCTGACACTTAAAATACTTTTTCAGAGTGCTAAACTTAACTCAGACAACAGAAGGATTACAAGACTAGCATAATCCTACGAAACATCTATAGTTTCATGTTACAGCTGTAATTTTTCTTAACTTCTTATCTTAAAGAGAAACTAGTTTGACAGTTTAGTTTTATGACAAAACTAACCTGGAGAGTAATATTCAAATTAGCAAAAAAAAAAAAAAAAGATTTAATGCAAATATTATACTTAATAAACATGCATTTTATGGAAAAGAGGTCTGAATTCAGCACAGAGGACGAAACTATTTTAATATTTCATTACCAGCAAGCAGGAACAAATAACATCATTCATATTGAAATTGCGCATTTGAAAACACATTGCATTTGAGTTTCAGGGAGAAACTGATGAAAAATTAAAGACACTTGATAGTATGATGGAAACCATTCACAGATTACAATCATTTTCACTCATATATTATAATTTAATATGACAAAACCATTTAAGTGCACAACATGAAGTCACTCCAATCTGCCACATATAAATACAAAGAGGATTGTTGCACATAATTCTCAAAGGCTGGCAAAAACCACCAACTTTCACTAGATTTTAGGTCTATAATTATTTTAATTAATAGGCTGTTAGCCTGCAGGGGCTGTTTCTACATGTTCACATCAGCAGAGCATGAAGAGAAACTCGAGCAAAAGAAAAAAAATAATACAGACAGATGGTCAAAGAGAGACGCAAAATGCCATGAAGTTTCACTACTACGCTTGAAAAGTGTCAGTTGCTGCAAAAATTAAATTAAGGATTCATGCAGGTCATTTACACTATAGGAATGAGCGGTGGATACAGGAAACAAACAAGTTTCAGCATGTCATTATCTCTCTAAGCCCTACACACCGAGTGAAAATGTTATCAGTTATAAAGCAGGGTCTGTTAGACCCGACTCCTTCCTGACATGTCTGAAACCAAACATTTATATGCTCATTTAAATACAAGCCAAATAGTTCTCATGTAGTCACAGAATTCATGTTAAATGAGAGAAGGGTGATAAGATTTTTAAAGCAGATAAAAAAAAGTGGTAAAAAGTGGTTTCTCTTGTAGTGAGACATCAGGGTGAAAGATAACATAACCATAAAAATTTCAACAGTTAGGTTTGTGGTCTTTGATTTTTGATGAGCCAAGACACTGTTTTGCCTTAAATGTAAAATACTCTATATTAATTACAGGAACAACTGTATGAAAGCAATACTATAGGGTGGGAAAAATGACCAAAATCTTTTACCCAGATATGCATCATGTTGCTACTTTTTACTAAAACCTTTGATGAATGAAATAAAACTGAAATAAATGAAATATAAATTTTAGATGAAAAATGACTGTTCAATCTACGGTTGTGATACAGATATCCAACTTTACCCACATAAAGCGATATTTACCATAGAAAGCTGTAAACTGCCAAACGTGGACTATTACAAACATTAACGTTATTAATTTCTGTCAAGCTGTTCTGTAAAGTGGTGTGAAAAACGATATACGAATAAAACTACCAATAATTAATTCGTTTTGAATATCAGCTCAACAGTGAATACCTGTGATTCGAAGAACGTAGATACAAAACCACGTCACGATTGAGAGTTATATTAATGATTGTACGCAATATGATAACTAAAGCACTAAAGACTATTTTTCACAAGAGAATAAAAATAGCAAAACGGACTTTTTTGGCTGTTAACGGATGATGAACACAGTAAAATGACTAAATACACACACAAGCATACAGCTTCTGGAACAATAGTGGAGACGCTGTTCTCTATTTGCGGATCACATATTAGACTAACAAATAAAGCTGGCATGATGCCTGCATACACATCTCCTTCAGCAGACAGACTGATACGTTACAGAAACACCGGCTGTGCTACAAAGTAACAATTTATCACAACCGGACTGGATACATTGTTTAAACTGCCGTCAGAGTTCCATTTTGGCACGTTCCACCATCCTTCGACAATGAAATGGATTCATTCTGATAGAATATGCTGAACAGCGCATTCTGAGCTCTAGAAGGCCCACATGAATAACATAACAGGGCTACACGCCTGCAATGGGCACAAAAGGCAAGAGAATAAGGCATTAAAAAAAATCACGCCGTGTCCTAACCGTACACCAAGCAAGCCCCAGCTGCTCTGCTCTTTCATATTTTCACTGTAAACACGTTGCGCAGACGCCGGCTGATTGCGAGCGAATGAATATTCAAAGCTTTATATGTGGGATTGGCTCACGGCACAATACAGCAACACAAAGCCGCTGGAGTAGCTTTAGCCACTTAGCATGCACACCGCAGCCTTTAGTTATGATTAACTGTAAAATTCTAACAACCTTTGACCGGGGACAGTGCAAAACCCCGCGAGCTGTCGCCGATTATGACTAATAAAATATTCAAAGCGGCGATTTCTCAGCGGTGGTATGAATATGTAACGCGGCTGCTCTAATCACACAAAGGAAGCATTTTCCTTTAATTTGCCGTCGCAATGCATCGCCAGTTTCACCGTCGCGCAGACAGAGAGAATTATTCCCCGATACGTTTATTTAAATGGTGCATATGAGTGCAACATCGGGTTTGAGTATTTCGTTTACGCTTTCCCTACCGCGCTTTACTGGGTTGAGAGAAAGAGTGTTTGAATATGAATATGAATATGTAAAATGCAGTAATGATTACCTGGTCCTGAACTCTCATCTTGACTCGCTGCTCCTCCGTCCGCCATTTTGAATATTTAAGCCCAAATCCTCAAAACACAATACAGAGGCTCACCGATGCACTCACTCACAGTCACACAGCATCTGAGCCTGAGAGAGAGTTCCCCCCATCAGAGCGACTCAACTCACACAGGACCACCTCCAAAGGACAGGCGGACATTGAACGTTAACCATAATTACACTTTCAAGTTTTGAATACAATTTGGACACATGTAGACCTGGCATGCGTTATTGGTCATGTGTAAAAAAAAGAAAAGCTTTGTTTTATGAACAATGTAGTGAATTAATAAGAAAGAAAATAAGAAACAAACAACCAAAAAGTGTCTATTTTCCTAATTAATTTTAAGCACTTTTTAATCACAATTTAACCCCATCTCAAATATTTTATAAGAACTGTATTATTCAACTATTTTTTTTTAAATGACAGTACAGCTACATTTCAATATAAAATAATGCAATTAAATAATAATATAGAAAGCTGTATAACTTACTGAAAGACCAAAATACCATGACTGCTTCTGTACTAAGGCACACATGACAATGTAACAAATTTTTATTCCGTTACCAAAAATGATATTTACAGCATATTCTTTACTGAAGTCTGACAGAAATGATCCGAAGACAATAAAGGGGCTTAAATGAAATGGCTTATATGAAAAGAGTGAGAGCAAGTCTGTTAACTAGCACAGCTGAGCAGTAAATAGAAACGGAAGTTTTTGTGAGCATGGCGTCTGGTAAAGATGAATAGTTCCTTACCAAATGGAAAAATGACCTGTTCACAAAGTGCCTGTAATTTCAGTTATGTCTCCCGCACTACCATCTGCTGGTTTTGTGCGGCAACGCACCACAGCTGGAATACACGTCCAGTTTTTAGATTTAGATGGGTTGTTCAAAGACGTTAACAATAAAGAAATCTTCTTAATATTACTTAAACATTCAGATAGCAAAGCATGCGCATGTAAACCTTATGCTTTATCAAGTGATATTGTACACAAGCCATCCTGAATAAAAATGCAGGGAGGTCCAAAGCTGTAATATTTAGTATGTCCCTTATTATTAGCTATGTAAATACCCACTTCCCCTTGCATGTCAGTTCATTTAGCAGAATGTGTACTAATATCACATCTGCCATTTTGTTACAACCTATCTTGTAAAACTTGAGGAAGAAGATAAAGAGTCCATAGTGCAATAAAGGTGTGGTAGACACAGGCGCAGAAGCAAAGCAGTTTCGGTGAGCACACAGGAAGCCAAGAAATAAGGATATTTAAAAAAAAAGAAAAAAAAAATTAGAAAATCTACCTGAGGACCACCATCTATTGCAGTGTGATTGAAGAGCGACAAAATGTCCAACTGGAAGCTGATTTTTTGCAGCCTGTGTTTAATATCAGGTGAGGTGGACGGTTTCCTGACATTCACAATGAGTCCAGCATGTCAAGATCAAATCAATGACATTATGTTTGGTATAATTAGTTTGTGTCAGTGATTTGTTTTCTTTTCAGTTGGTCTGTATGTAATATTTGATAAAGGATAGTTTTTCAAGTATTTATGTTCTCTGTTCTGACGAGGACTACAAAATGGAAGATTTCTTCCCCTACTTATTTCATTCATTTACATAGACACATACACAGCATCAGCAGACTTATGCATTCTTAAATACCATAATCTATCAATGTGAAAGAACTGAATAAATGATATCATTAAATAAGTGAATTATCAGAATGTGTAATGATACAACCACACCGTGTTTACGGATAAACTGAAGTTGTGATTTGTTTTACTGTAAGTGAGAACATTTTCAAATGTAGAAAGGACGAATTTTACTGAATATTTTCAGATCATTCCCTTTTATTTGACATTTCCCTTTTATCTTAAAATCATTTTTCAATTCTGTGTAATGTTTTTTGAAACCTTTGAGAAATATTATAAAATCCTGCGTTTTAAAAAACATTCTGCATTTTGAATTTTGCATTTTAAATATGATATGCACGAAGTTCTCCCTCTTTGCCTCATAGTGATGTCAGCTAGTTCTGGACTGGAAGTGACAATGAGTCAAGCTAATGTGGAGGTTGCCAGGGGTGATGATGTCACCCTTACATGTAATTTTAAACCTAAAAATCAAAATAATGATCTTATCGTTATATCATGGACTGGTGAGGCTGATGAGATATCTGGGCAGAAGGTAAGCCAGAAAAATTTCAACTGTCTACCAAAACACCATTAACCACCATTAGTGTAAAAAACTATACCTGTATAATAACAAATAAACTATTACAATGAAGCCAAAAATTGTTCTTTGTTTTTGCCTCATAGGTCATTTTCGGTTACTTTTACTCCTATGGTAAAGTAGACATTGGATCAGACTATCAAGGTAAAGCCATGATAGACACGGACTTTAAGGCAAAAACATCGAAATTGACTCTAAAACAAGTCACTCTTAAAGAGAGCAGAAGAATTCAATGTTTTGTTCAGATTCCTGGAGACATCGACGGCAAAATATCTGACACTACTTTTCTTTTGGTTCAGGGTAAGATCTTTGGCACTTTGTCTCAAAAGAATAGTCAATATATACATGTTTAGAAGAATCGTTCTAAAAAAATGTTGAATGAATATCTAATTTTTTTTTTCAGTTGCACCATCACAACCCGTTTGTAAGGTAGTAGGCACAGCAGAATATGGACACAATATTAGCCTTACCTGTGTCTCTGAGGAGGGCTCACCTAAACCAACATACAAATGGGAGAGATATAGTGTCCAAAATATGCCTCAAGCATTTCCTCTCAAAACCACTGAAAGTAAGTTCTGTATCTTCTTCAGTGGACTAGAGTAATTACATACGTTGTCACTCTATGTTATAGTTTAAACAATATTTTGTGCAACAGAGGATGGAGTTTTGTCTTTGGTCAATGTGTCCATGGAGACATCGGGTTACTATATTTGCCAGTCAATCAATAAGGTCGGAACAGCCAAATGTAACATGACGTTGTCCGTAATGCCGCGTGAGTATTGCCGCTTTTGCCTGCTTTCTTTCTTTTTAAGGTGATCTTTTATTTTAGTCAGATTACCAGTTATTTTACCATGTGTTGATATCAAAGATCTTGATATCATAGCTTAATGTCAACATGACAATTGACATGATTTACTGTGTACACTCTTATCAGTTTATGTTATTCCAGAACACACACACAAACTTTTAACTATTATATGTCTTGGTGAGGTTCAGGGGTGGACCTTCACCCCTTTTTTTGATATGTGCAGGTACCTTACAGTAATAAAATGTTTAATGTGTGAAATCTTGACCTCTGAAGACCCTTGACTGATTTTCATTTCCATGTCTTTCTGTTTTACAGCCTCTATGAATCTTGCTACAATAGGTATTGTGGCTGGTTGTATTGCTGGAGTTTCAGTGCTCATAATAGTCATCATTTGCTGCTGCCGCAAACGGAAACAGAAACCAAAAAACTATGAAATAGAGTAGGTCTCCATATGCTCTCAAAGTAATAGATGAAGTGATAATTGGTTTTTGGATGGTAGGTCCTCATTGTTAGAATATGTTTTTACCCATCTGTATGTTTGTTTATGGCCTCAGGAATCCAATTGTGGAATACCATGACAAACCACCACTAGAAAATACAGAGGATGCGAATACAGGCATCATGGCAATCAATGAAAAGGGAACTGACAAAGCTTTCAATGATGACCTCAAAAATCACTTTGATGACCTCAGAGATCACTACAATGACCGCAGAGGAAGCCGTGATGACCTCAGAGACCATGATGACCGCAGAGGAAGTCGTGATGACCTCAGAGACCGCTACGATGACCGCAGAGGTAGTCGTGATGACCTCAGAGACCGCTACGATGACCGCAGAGGAAGCCGCGATGAGCTCAGAGATCGCTACGATGAACGCAGAGGTAGTCGCGATGAGCTCAGAGATCGCTACGATGAACGCAGAGGTAGTCGCGATGAACTCAGAGATCGCTACGATGAATGCAGAGGTAGTCGCGATGAGCTCAAAGATCGCTACGACGAACGCTGAAGTAGTCGCAATGAGCTCAGAGATCGCTGTAGATAAAATCAGCAAGATCAGTATGATAATCAAACCATTTCATTATTATGATAACTAATAATTAAACCAATTTTTTTTGCTAATAGGACAACAATTGTGTCAAGATATTATCCAGTGTTTATTTTAGCTCTGAAGTTGTTTAAACCTACTATATTGTTCTTTTGTTTTATTTGCCTATATTTGATAAATCAAACTGTGTTGTATGCCTGCAGATGAATCATACGTTTGTATTTACTTTATTATATGATTTTATGGGATATTAACATAATTTTATATACAGCAAAAAAGTTGTTTTGGTACGTCTGTCAGCTAAAGTAATTGACATTTTTTTATTTGGACTGTTCTTCTGAATCATGGATGGATGTATTCATTTATTTTTTATAGGCAGGGGTTCACATGTAAATACACAGTAATGTAAACTGCCTTCTTAAAGGGGTCATATGATGTTGCTAAAAATAACATTATTTTGTGAATTTGGTGTAATGCAATGTGTTTATGCAGTTTAAGTTTAAAAAAAACAACATTATTTTCCACATAATGTACATTATTGTTTCTCCTCTATGCCCACCTTTCTGAAATGCATCGATTTTTACAAAGCTCATCATTCTGAAAAGCGAGGTGTGCTCTGATTGGCCAGCTATCCAGTGAGTTGTGATTGGCTAAATACCTCAAGTGTGTGATGAAAATGTTACGCCCCTTAACACTGTGATGTGTGTCCCGGCACAACAAGACAAAACCAATAAAACCCATTATAAACTAGGCATTTTCTTTACTGATTTACTGATTTTTTAAATTACTGATTATAATGACTTATACAGTGTTTTATGCATTGTATAAATCACACCAAGTAAACATAAAACCATGTCTGCATTTGTGACTGGAGAAATGACAAACAAGTGCTACTCAACACTGCTCAAAACTCTCGCTTGAATCATTAGTGGCAAATTCTTTAAATATAAAACATGTACTTACAGGCTGTGAGTCAGAAGCTCCAGACTGTCCTCGCAAAGTTGGAACCACCTTATAAAACAGCCTTTGAGTGCAGAACCATTCTGCAGGTTCAGGAAACAGTCCTTCATAAAATGTGTCACACAGCGTCACACACTGCAGGCTTGAGTGAGGAAGTTGATATAAATCCAAAATCAGCTCTAGGCATGACAAAGCGTATATCGTCCTCTTTTGGAAGGCCAAACACAGTAGCTTCACTTTTCCCACTAAACACACTGTATCCACAATATGGCGGCAACGAAAATACTACAGCGAAAATAAAAGTTATTCCTTATTTCTTTGCGTGAACATTTGCTCTGTGTCATGCAAATCTTCCCAAACATTGACATAGACATGTGGGGGTGTGTTTAAACTATGCGTTTTAGGGTGGACAATTCTTAATTTTTATAAAGAATATTTCTTTGGAGAGAACTATACAGATCTTCTTTATGCACCAAGAGTTTGTAACACTCCAAAGAGAAAGGAAAATGTTAAATCACATCATATGACCCTTTTAAGGATTAGAAAAAAAATATTATTATTATACTTTTTTATTTTATTTTTGTTTTTACTTTTTTTTTTGTACATTACAAGACTGTAATTGATGTGATTCGACTTGACCTACTTAATTAAAAATAAACTATTTCATCCCCATGTAAGGTGTGTCTTTGGAACAACCGCAAAAACATAATAAACACATAATAATGCATTCAACACACAATTGAAGTCACCCTAAATTATCTTTTTTTTCTTTAGACTATGTTTACTGCAAGATATTGATGCATTTGATTGACAGACGCATCCACTTAAAAAAAATGGGAGACTATTTCAGTGGCTGTTATATAAAGTAGTTTCTAATATTTCTTTGACATCTGTTTCATTCGGTACAAAAAATATATTCGGTATTTGTTTTCAACTCAGCAACAACTGGTCAGCATCTTTTGATATGTTAGTTTTAAATGTTACATTTTCACAGTCGCTTCCCCTTTTAATAAAGTGGTACAGTCCGCTCATTCTCACCAGCGCTGCAGACAGAAATGAAATTAAGCGAATAACAGTCCGGGAGAAGATGGACTACATACCTGTAAACTAAACCGCGCTAAACTGGATCATGGTTTTGTTACACAGATTCTGGATTGTATTCATGCTATTTTCATGTGAGTTCATCTGTTTTCTATTTGACCGCGATATAGAAATACAGAAAACTGGGGCACACAACCAAAGCAACAGGTTGAGAGCTTAGAAAACCTTGAGCCCGGCTTTATTTTTAGATTGATCACGGGTCCTTGTGACGGTTTTTACTATAATCCATTTCTATTTACAACTGACAATGCATTTACAATTTACAAATATAATATTTTTTACTTTTTAAAAAATCAAATAAAACCTTCTTTTTACACTTTTTTATTGTTAAATGAGTCCGTTACCTTCTAACTTTTGACGAGCTTCAAGTTAACTTAAACTAAAATAAACTACTTACTACTAAAGTAGTACTAAAATTTACTAAACTAAACTTACTACTAAAATAATTAAATATATTACTCTGATTTAAATCAGTATGTTTCTCTGTTCAACATAATATATTAATCTTTATTATTGATTATTATAAAATGTTTGCATTTGTGTAATGTATAATAGGGATTTCACAACTAGAGTTTAAACTAGCCTTCTTTAATTATACCTCATAGACAAGCATTAGATTTATTATCCCAAAGTTGTTATTGTGGGAAAGAATTGTGGGAAGTGCTGCTGGAATGTGTGTCAGGGAGTGCAGCTGCATTGTATCAGTTCCTGAAGGGTAGATGAAACATAGACAAAACAATATATGATGATTTTTTTATGAGTATATCAGTAGCCAACTTTGAGAACTAAAACTACGCTACTACTAAGAAGGAATGTGCATACATTTTTTAGGGAAAAGTTATTTTGAGCTGGTAAAGAGCTGAATACTATTTTCAATAGCATGTGATAGTATGTAATATGACTCCCTGTAAATGTTTGGTTAGCATCAGCATTTCATTAACACATATAATCAAGTAAAACTGTCTGCTGGTAACGGCTTGGTTTAAATCTCTTTAACCTAATTGGGTGTTCATGGATGACTGAGTCAATGAGTGTGTCTTATTGGTGGGACCTCAACATCCCCCTCCTTCTTGGATGGGGGTGGGTGGGGGTTCACCATAATGGCAAACAATGAGTCAAACAGGCAACAGAGAGGACAAAAGGAGGACCCCATCTACCCTGAACGCAGCATTAATGGATGTATCCCAGAATTCTCGCCTACATTCCCTTCAGCAACACTATCATTCTCAAGTACAGTTGGAAAATGCTCAGGAAGTTGCTCCATTTCCTCTAAGGCAACAATGAATGAGTGAAGATCTCGTCCAGATATCTGTGGTGACTGTTTGTTGTATATTTTTATGCAATGTGCTCCACCCTTTGACAAGAGTTACAGTATCTCTGTGTTTGTGGGAGAGACCTCCTCCCTACTTGTACTCAACGTGATCTTTTGTAAGAGTTTTCTCAGAATATTTCAGTTTCACCACCCCAATCAAACAGTCAGAGCCGGTGACCTCAGAGACCAAAAAATGACAGCCCCCACCTCTCTGCACCCCCTGCATAGCATGGAATTTAACTTTCTTTACTCACACTTCTTTCTTTCTTTCTTTCTTTCTCACCCTCTTTGTTTTTCACACCAGCAGATCACCCTCTCAGGCTCTTCTCTGATTTTGTCCAGTGTTCTGTTTCATAATCTCCCACACACAGCTGGACAAACACACTCTTTCATGCTTAGAAACACACACACACACACACAGACACACACATATTCAGATGTTGACTGACTGGATCCAGATGTTTTTAGGCATTTGTTTTCAGGTCATCTCACCTTGTAATCTCTATCTGATAAAGTGAATTCCCTTTGGAATGGTGTGACTAAGCATTCTCGAAAAGAGCAAATCTTCTTTCTTTTTTTTTTTGATCCACTGGTTGGGCAGGCCTAGACTGAGAAATGGCTTTTGGTAATGATCACATGCCTGTCTCTGACACTATGAAACATACCATTAGACTCAAACACCGTAATACTGTGAACAGGTCAGTAGTCATTACAGTTGCTGCTGAAAGCTCACTGTATCTTGGAATTTGCATTACTCTGTTTGCTCATGGGTGTGTTTACTTAATATGGTGATTTTAGTCAGTCTCAATTCTTACTGTATCCAGTAGTTTAAATAAAAACTGTCTGAATTTTGACATAAATTGCTGAAATGCCATTTAATCATAAACTTTTTTGTAAAACTGATTCTAAAGACCAATTCTAATCTACAGCATGAGAATAAGCCAAGTACATTATTTTAATGAATGAATGAAGTTTTACACAAATTGTAGTGCTGACTTTATTTTTATCAAGCTCAACCTTCAGTTCTGTTACCCAAGTCATCACAAAACAAATACAAGTTTATCAGTAACTAAAAAACTAACATTTGCATCGTTCTGGCAAAGTTCTCGTCTATACTTTTTTAATTTACTTGCTAGAAACAACATCACACAAAACAGGGTTCTACACTGTATTTAAATGTTTTTAAATATTATTCTGCAAACTTTACAGATTTTAAAAACACTAGTGATCATACACTTGCCGACCATATAAAACACTGTTCCAAACACAAGGAGATGCATGACAAATGAAAACAATGTGATATCCTCCCACTAGATAGCTGATGAATTCAAGTCTGTGCATATCATACTCTTTTCTATGAAATCTGCAGACTAGCTCTGACTTTCATCAGCTAGTGTCGACTTGTGTTGTGTTTTCCAGCCGTAAGTGTGATTGTGTTAATGTCATTCAGTAATGTTTACTGTTTTTTTTCCTTCTCATTAAATCTCTTTCTCTCTTTTTGGCACAGTGCAAAATTGTAATGGTGTACAGGTGAATGTGAAAGATGAGAAGAAGTTTGCTATGCTGTTCTCCTCCATCGTTCTTCCCTGTCATTTCACCACCCACTCCTCTCAAACCGCCGTGGTGCAGTGGTGGTACAAGTCCTACTGTACAGACCGTACTCGGGATTCCTTCACATTTCCCGAGTCCCTGGGAGTCCATGTATCTGATCTGGGAGCCTCGTCTCATCTGGACTGCTCTGACAACAGCCGTACCGTCCGCATAGTGGCCTCAGCACAGGGATCTTCCATGACCTTAGCAGAGCATTACAAAGGAAGAGACATCTCCATCATTAACAGTAATGAGTTTCTGTTGTCTTCTAAGTGTGTGTGTGAGTTTTAAAATATTAAGATTGATTGGAGGTGAAGTTAAATCAAATATAAGACAGAAACTTGAATTTGATCATAACCTTATAAACCTTTCAGTGTTTACGGATAAATAAGTTGCACGAAATGACAACACTGGTCAGCTGGAATGTGAAATTCCAACTTAATGACTCACTAAGGGACTTCCATGATCATTTATTAACAAGTCAATTCAAAACACAAAAACAAACACAAAACTGTAAAAAGGTCTGTAAAAAGGATTATAAAGTTTCCAGCCTAATAATCAATTTGATAACATCAACATTAGATAAATTCATGACGCAACACTAAAAAAAAAAAAAAAAAAAAGACCACAGTGGAATTTATTTTATAAAGGCAGCTCAAGCAATATACTGTAGATATTTGGAAACGTTTGGGGTGTCAAATTTACAATAACATTCAGGACTTTGGTTTGGGTAATTGTGTGCACCAAGGCTGCATTTATTTTATCACAAAATGTAATGTATTTCAACTATACAAGGTTACTCTGCTAGCACACCTGTGTGAGCATGAGGGGAACTCGTTCACACTGCCACAAAGTTAAAAGTCATTGCAAAATGACATCAGTTCTAAAAAAAAAAAAAGGTCTGGCATAATTTGTTTGCAGATGCTACTTATTTAATATTTCTATTTAATGCAGTGACATTCATAAAATGATATTTATCTCTGGCTTAATGGTCCAAACACTTCTTGTGGCCACTGTGTAATAAAATCATCTTATTTTATTACATTTTGAGTCTGCAGTCTTGTGTGTAATCCATCTCCCCCTTAGGAAACCCAGCCGACTGTGTTGTGTTTTCCTGTTCCTTAAATAGGGCTGTTTTTTTCTAGGTTGCACAATGGTGAGGGCTCAGGGGGCTGGACCTCATAAAGGTCTCACAAAACACCCCCATGGCTTTCCTTATCAAACGCAAACACCCTCTCCTCTGAGTTAGTCATCAAAGCTCTTCCTCCTCCAGTCACCTCTCCTCTTTATGGCTCTTTAAAATGTCGTGACAGATTGTTGTAGCACCTCAGTTTATGCAGCATGTAAAACGATAATCTCGTTCTCTTTACTATTATAGCATGAAATAAACCTGAATGAACTTTAGAAGGTATCTTGTTTCAACCGCGGAAAGACGTCAATACACACAATCTTTCAAGTTTTAGTCCACAGACATTTAAAATGTATCTGTCTGGTTTGTTTGTGGAACCATGGAAGATTCGGCATTATGATTGGCCGATTGATTGGATGACCTGTCAATCAATCTCACTGTGAACGGTCAGTTAAACAGCTTGGGTTATTAGCATAGCCTGTGGTTATAAGCATACTTTTTATGGCTTTTTCAGAAGCAGATCTGCGCATTGGACAGCTGCAGTGGGGTGACAGCGGTGTGTATTTCTGTAAGGTGATCATTTCTGATGACCTGGAAGGGAAAAATGAAGGCCAGGTGGAGCTACTGGTGCAGGGTGAGTCTCATGAGTTCAAATGCTTCTCAAAAACGGAATAAACACTACAAAAACAGCCTGCAGTTGTCTATATAACATGGTTTTAGAAAAGTTTGAATTACTTGAAAAAGTGCCAGTGTATGCTGTGCTTTAGGGATTCTTTTTTCAAAGTTTTCTAGGAATAAATTGACCTTGTTCTTAAAAAATGTTTACTTTTATGTGTGCATGCTTGGTTATTGTGTCTAAATGATTGTTTATGCCATTCCCTGTCTGAATTCCTGAGTGCATTTACAAGCGCTGCCATGACGACAACCAAACGGGGCATGCCTCTCGACAGGGCTCAGATCCTTAATAAGGGACGCTATTGTTCATTTGTGTCCCGGCGGATCAGGAAAACCTCACATATTTTACACATCCTGGGCAGGAACACTGCAGAGAGAAACAATTTGTTTGGTGCTGTGAGACTGATCCTAACAGCAGAAGTTATTTCTGTGTCAGCTGGACAAAGCAAAGTCAGATGCCTCATGCTAGACAAAGAGTAAATAACTGACTGTTTTCGACGTGAGCAATATAAGCCACTTCTTAAGCTGTTTCCATGGGAACAAAGGGGGTTTCAGGGGCCAGGGGATGCCAGGGCCGAGCAGTATGTGTGGTGAAGAGAAAAAACCATGAGAGGGTTAGAGCTTACACAGGAGGATCAGTGAGAGTGTTATGTAGATGTTAAGAAGTGGAGGAAGTCACTGCTGCCCTCTGAGTAATCAAGATTTAATTGGTTTATGAAGTGGAGAGTATAATCTGGAGTATTGGTGGATAAAAGTTAGACTTTGTACCAGACACTCCCTATTCAATCAAACATGCTGGGTAGTCATGTTTTACTTACAGTTTGGCTCTTGATTGTTAGTGGTGGATTCCAAGGAAAGGGACATTATTATTACTTAGGATTAGGAGATTGCACAGTAAAAATGAACAATGCTATATTCAAAATGAATTAAATAAATTTTAGTGCAAAATCAAAACATCAAACGAAACTCAACTCTTTAGCAAATTGTTGTTAGCACATTTCAGCAAATGCTTTGCTCTTAAAGGTGTGTCATCTTTTTTTTTGTTTTTTTTTTTGTCTATACACCGAAAGTTATTGGGGTTCATTTAGTTGTTTTTCAGTCCTTCAAAATATCCTATTTTGTGTTCCGCAGAAGAAAAAAAAATCATAAAGGTCATTAAAGGGATAGTTCACCCAAAAATGAAAATTCTGCAATTGATGAATACAAACCTGTAAGAACCTTCATTCATCTTCAAACATAAATTAAGATCCGATTTCTCACTCTGCATAGACAGCAATGCAACTACCATATTCAAGGCCAAGAAAGGTAGTAAGGACATTGTTAAGATAGTCCATGTGACATCAGTGGATCAATCTTAAGTTTATGAAGCTATAACAACAAAGAATGACTTAAGACTGACATAGAAGATAATTAATTTAGGCATTTTAGCCTTTGTTTTGATAGGACATTGTTTAGACAGAAAGCAAAGACAAAGAGAAGAAACTGTTGAATGAAGTCATTATTTGTATTTTCTTTTGACACAAATTATTAAGGTTGAACCAATGATGTCTCATGGACTATTTTGAAAATGTCTTTACTACTTTTCTGGGCCTTGAATGTGATAGTAGCATTGCTGTCTATACAGGGTCAGAAAGCTCTCGGATTTCATCAAAAATATCTTAATTTGTGTTCTGAAGATGAACAAAGGTCTTACGGGGTTGGAATTAATGGCAGGGTGAGTAATTAAGGACAGAATTTTCATTTTTGGGTGAACTAGCCCTTTAAAAAGTCTGATAATGATTATATTACACAACTTGCCCTATATCTCTGCCTGTCTCTCTTTTCAAGTCTCTGCATCTCTTCGTGAAGTCCCCTTTGCTCTCAGGTTACGGTTGGTTTAATGACTCTAGCAGAAGAGTAGAGGACTTGGATATTACTCCTCTTCCTGTCTGCCAGCTCAGCACTTCCTGTCACTCAGGGATAAATCTGCTCTGACAGTGGGGCAGTTATTTTTATGGCACCCTCTCATTCAGTTTCAGACCCGTAACATTCCAGTGTTTACAAAATCACAACGAAATGGGAGTAGTGACAAAACTTTTGTTCAGTTCATTTCGAAATGTCAAAATTAAAAGATTACAAGCATAAATTCATTTTTTAGTTTAGAAAACATATAGGATGACTTTATGCTGATTTTAACATATAAGTTTATATCTCATGCACAGTTGTTGCATTAGGATTTGTATACAGTCAAAAGTTTGGATCTTAGGCTAAACACTGAGGCTAGTTTAGGTGGTGAGAATGCTCTTGATTTTTTGGCGAAATGCCAGTCATTGACAAAGTTCACTCAGTGTAAAACAGACAGTACATCTAAGGCCACTCCTTCATTTCTCTCTGAGGGAAGATGTTTGTTGAAAGGTAATTGGACAGTGCTCTGGGACACCTTTTAATTCCAAACAATGCCAGCACTGTCTCCATGGTGATGACGTACCCTTGCCCCCTTTGTGGATGGTTAATGAGGCTGTGTGATTAATTAGTCTCCCATATTCCTCCTCTGTCTCTCCCGCTGAAGCCCCCTCTACCTAATCTCTTTCTCTTTCTCTCCGTTAGTGCATATTAGTGAACCTGATCTGGCTCGGGCCAGATATAAATACTGAACGAATGCACACATCTACATTAGCATAAGCCCATGGGAACCAGCAACATGTCAACGTATTATTACTGTCAGTTGCTGAGCTGTATACAGAAATGATGTTTAGACAAGAGCTCTTTTGATCTTAACCAATTTTTATAAATCAGTTTTCATTGCTTCCAAATCACTGCTGTTTGCATCTTTTTATCTAGTATAATTATATTATTTAAAAATAAATAAATGGTACATACATCAAACTATGTGTGTGTGTATATAGGATATATATATATATATATATATATATATATATATATATATATATATATATATAACTTGATGTTAAGACTTGGAAGCTTTTTAAATTTATTTTTTAAACTTTTTTATTAGTTATTTATTTTATTTTTTTAAATTACCTTTGACTTTAAAGGGGGGGTGAAATGCTCCTTTTCACTCAATATCCTGTTAATCTTGAGTACCTATAGAGTAGTACTGCATCCTTCATAACTCCAAAAAGTCTTTAGTTTTATTATATTTATAAGAGAAAGATAGTCTGTACCGATTTTTCCCGGAAAAACACGAGCGCCTAGAGGCGTGACGTGTGGGCGGAGCTAAAGAATCACGAGCGCCAGTAGGCTTTTGCGTTGAGAGCGTTTGGAAGCTGTGACACAGATCCAGAGGCTGAAATTTAACAAGAGCAGCATCAGCAAAGGCGTCTCTATAGCCCCTTTCACACTGCCATTCCGGCAAATACAGGGGTAAAGTGTTCCTGTAATTGTTTCCTGGTCGCTAGATTTGGCACTTTCACACTGCCAGTGATGACCCGGTATATGTGCGTGCTTTCACACACAACCCTTGAAGATCCCGTAACGACACGTGACATCAGCGCGTGACGTGTAATGTACGAGTCGACAAAGCTTGGCACGTTATACTTTAACTGAAGCAAGCAAACGATCTCAGTGTCAGCGCGGAAAGTGAGGAACTAACTGATCTCTGCTTCATTACAGTTTGCACATATGTTTTCGTCGCGAATGTTGATCTTCCTTCAAAACAGCCGGTAAAAAAGTCGCGCGATAACGCGCGTCATCACTTCGATACCGAATTAGATCTGGCTTTTGTTCACACAGCGCTCGTTCCGGATCGATTACCGCAATGTTACTATGTCCCCGACCCGGGTTCGATTCGGTAATCAATTCCGGGACGTGGTTGCTTTCACACAGAAGGCGACCAGGCAATGTTACGGGAATATTGCGGGTCCGACGTGCAGTGTGAAAGGGGCTTATGTGGTATGTACTGAAACTGTATATATTTGCTTAGCGGTTTTGGAAGATGACTAAGTTCCAATTTATGTCGTCTTTTTTTTTCTTTTTTTTTAAGCTGTACATGTGGAAATTGCAGTTTGATGACAACATCGCATGTTGTTTACTTGATGTGCTCACGCGCCGATAGCTAAGTTAACAACACAGAGATATTTGAAGCAGTTTTACTCACCGCATGCAGTTCCAACACACGATCGTGACCCTTTTTCGTTGGGACTGCATTATCCTTAAGAAATAAATGATGTGCAAATCCGGCGTCAAACTGGGCCTTGTTTGTAAAACAAGCATCTTCGAAATGCAGGGAACAAACAAAAACACTTGCACAACTCCGTTGATGCTCTTTAAAAATAAACTCCATCCACTGGTCCCTTAATGCTGTTTCTCTTTTGGTAATCTGTGCAGGGTTGTCTTGCCCTGCCAACCAAAAACACACTTCTTTTGTGATTTTTCGCGACGCTCTCGCTCTGATCAGCGAATGGCTCTGATCAGTGAAATGTCTGTGCTGATCAACCTCGCTATACGGGAGCGCGCGCTCTTCCGGCAGAAGTGCCTTAGGACCCATATAAGGAAATTCCGCTCCATCTAACATCACACAGAGCCATACTCCAAAAAAACTTTCCGAAACTTGTGACAAACCGGAAGAAGTTTTTTTGGAACAAAAATACTCCTTCAAACGTACAACTTAATTTTTGAAACTTTGTCCATGTTTAGCATGGGAATCCAACTCTTTAACAGCGTAAAAAACTCAGTATGCATGAAATAGCATTTCACCCCCCCTTTAAATGTTCAGGTGTTACTTTGATAATTTGCATATACCAGTTGCATGGTCATACATCATCCTTACAAGTAATATTATGTTCCAAAAAAAAAAGCACTGGCCTACAATTAGTTTCTCATCCAGGGACAAGTTTGACCTTTCACCCTTGTCTTGTTATCTGTCAGTGACTTCAAACAAACACATTCTCACACCTAAGCACTTACAATCAAATGTTTGGACACACCTATGTATGCATTCTTTATTTTTAATATTTTTACACTGTAGAATAACAGTTAAGCCATCACAGCCATGAAGTAACAAAACTGAAAGAATGGGAATAACATAGTGACCAAAAGTGCTATCCACTCATGCCTAATTTTAAAGTATTTAAACATCACCAGAAACATAAATTCAGTGAAGTGTGTCCAGAGCTTTTGACTGGTACTGTATATACAGATGCAGAATTTGTTTATACTTTTGCTTTATTGATTTATTTGATTTAGTCCCTGAACCGACAATCATGCTTAAAACCACAAATCAAGTTTTCAATTCAGCTTTCAACTTACACTTAATAGATCCACAGCCACTAACAGAGTAACTTTTTTTCTTAATAACACACAAGCATTTAAGCATTTACCCACAACCCTAAACACTGAACTTTCATCAGCTGCCCACTGCTGCTGTTTATGTCTGATCTTCTCCCTTCTCCAGGTAGGACAGGTGTGCTGGATGACATCCTGCCTGAGTTTGATTTGGAGATTATGCCAGGTATGCCTGCCATACCTTTCTCTATCCTGTCCCTTTCAGTGGGTGCTCTCACACAGGTCCTTTCCAGTTCACTTGCTTCATTTTCTGCTGCACTTAGCAAAATCCAAAATGCTCCAATCTGATCTGTTCCCTCTAAAATAATAATAATAATAAAAAAGATCATTTAAAGGACATATCAATGATTGATTCTGCATAACACTACTGCAGATTATACTATATACTGCATAACTTTAAATAACTAATCAGACAATTGTTACTTTTTATAGTTACTTTTACATCCCACCCTCTGCTGAAGCTTTATCTCTTTCAAGATGCTAGCAGTATTGCTTGCATTTAAATTTTTTATTTTAAGCCACTTGTGTTAAAGACAGCTTCACTGATAATAGTGGGAGCAATAGTTTTGCTGCTTCGCATCACGCAGCTAGCTTGCAATGCAGACATGCTGTCACGCATTCATTGTGTAGGTTCTTATGCCATAAAATTATACTATATTTGATGGCAAAAAAATGAGGTACATAAAAAGTAACACTTTTTACATTTATTGTTTTACATTTTAAAAGTGTTTTATCTTAGGTTGGGTAAAAATACCGATTTTTGGATCTCAGAGTCACTTCTTCCAACCCTAGGACTGGCGATGTGCCAGTGTTTCCTTCATTGTGCAGTAAAATAAGTCATATTTCACCTGTGTTTACAGTCCAAATCAAGTGTGCTAAGAAGAAATAAAAGTCTGTAAGCAATAACGTGCTGTGAGACCAGTGTAGTCTGTTTCACTAACAACTGACTAAAGTGGTTTGTTTTACTGAATCAAAAACATGCAGTAGAATTCACAAACAAATGACGCTCATGAGCTGGTCTTTTTTAAATGAAAGCGTATATGCAAATAAAGAAGTATATATTAGCTAAAATCCTAGTGAAGTGTGTGTGTGTGTGTGTGTGTGTATACAGGTGCTTCTAAAAAATGTATTATTTTGTAACTTATTTCAAAAAGGGAAACTTTCATATATTCTAGCTTCATTATATGTAAAGGAAAACATTTCAAATATTTTTATTTTATTTGGATGATTATCATGAAAGTCAAAAATCCAGTATCTCTAAATATTAGAATATTTACATTTGAGTTTCATTAAATTACCATATCTACAGTATGTATCTCGGGTATTTGGGTAAGACTGCTGACTTGGCATTGGTTCAGAAGACAATTATTGACACCCTTCACAAAGAGGGTAAGTCACAGAAGGTCATTACTGAAAGGGGTGGCTGTTCACAGAGTACTGTATCAAAGCATGTTAAATGCAAAGTTGACTGGAAGGAAGAAATTGAGTAGGAAAAGGTACACAAGCAACAGTGATGACCGCAAGCTTGAGAATACTGTCAAGAAGTTTCCAAAGTCAGTGATGATTTGGGGTGCCGTGACGTCTTCTGGTGTTGGTCCATTGTGTTTCGTCAAGTCCAAAGTCAGTGCAGCTGTCTACCAGGAGATTTGGAGCACTTTATGCTTTCGTCTGCTGACAAGCTTTATGGAGATGCTAATTTCTTTTTCCAGCAAGACTTAGCACCTGCCCAAAGTGCTAAAACCACTTCCCAGTGGTTTGCTGACCATAATATTACTGTGCTTGATTGGTCGGACATGCCTGATCTGAACCTGAACCCTATATGGAATCTATGAGATATTTTCAAGAGAAAGATGAGAAACAGTCAATCCAACAATACAGACGAGCTGAAGACTCTGTAGTGCCTCAGCAGTGCCACAGGCTGATCGCTTTAACCCACTGATGCTGGAGTTTGTGCTTAAGGAGCCCAGACCAAGTATTGAGTGCATAAATGAACATACTTTAAAGAATTTGAACTTTTCTGTTTTGCAAATCCTTTCTTTTGATTTTAGGAAATATTCCAATATTTTGACATACTGGATTTTTGACTTTAATGAGCTGTAAGCTTTAATCATAAAAAAAATTAAACAATTTTTTTTCCGAATTGTTTTACTTTACATGTAATGAATATAGAATATTTTAATGGTTCACTTTTTGAAATACTTTACAAAAAATGACTTTTTCACTATATTTAAATTTTTTGAGATACACCTGTAAATTAACTGCAAAGTTTAAGCTCTGTTGATATTTAACATTATGTCGATGTGCAGATGTAAGCAACCTGATATCAAACTGGGAAAAACTTTTAAACCCAGGCCTGCTATTGTGGTCTGCTAACGTTCATTTCTTTAAAAAAAATTATTTGGTTATGTCCGGTTCACTACCCAAATCGGGCTCAGAGGCATATCATTTTGAGCATTCTTGAGTTGAAAAAGAGGTCTGCAATGTATACTGCTGGAATTTTAACACCACACCCAGAGAAAACTCATCATTAGGCCCATAGAGAGTCCAGATAAGAAGTTGTGAATCATTCAAGCTCTCCCTTGTGGTTGGTCATGATCAGAGACTTCATATCCTGTGAGCAAAAATTATTTCAGGGCAGCACTTCCTTCAGGATCTGCTTTTGCCACGGAAACCAAGTTTCCTGATGAGTCTTTTTTTGTCTTCTTTAGAGTGGGCATTTGTGGGAGTTGTCGTCCTTGGTAGTGTGCTCTTTTTGTTGTTGGTTGGGATCTGCTGGTGCCAGTGTTGTCCTCACTCCTGTTGTTGTTATGTAAGCTGCTGCTGCTGTCCTGATACATGTTGCTGTCCAAAACACTGTGAGTACACAAACACACATAAATACTACACACACTTTGCCCGTATTCACAACCTGAAAAAAAACATTACCATTTGCCTTTTAAAGTATATGAAGCAGGGAAGATGGCAAAGAGTAGCCAACCTCCTCAGATTACCATGTATCAACCTTACTACGTTCCTGGTGTTCCTGTGGTCCCTCCAGCCGCACCATCCAGCATTGAACCCAAGTTGACTGTACTGGCTCCTTCAGTAGAAAACAATATAGCTGGAGGTAAGTGACAATAAAACAGCATATACATTTAAATTAATATTTTAATGTCTTTGCTTGTTCTTTGAACACATCTGTCCGAAGTCTGTCTAGTGAATCTGCACATGCACTGCATAAATGCATATGACGGAAGCAAGTCTGCATCATCTAACTCGAAGCAAACTCAACTAATATCATCTTCAGCTACACTGTAACTTTAATCTCGGGCTATTCAGAGTATTTAAAATGTTTTAAAGATTGTGAAAGGGGCATTGTGAAGGTAGCAGTTGTGTTGTCTGTGATGATGGTGTATAGTTTCATAATGTATGTGTGTATCAACAAAAAGTAAAAATGCCCTCAGCTGAAAACACTGAAGGGGTAACTGGTTCCTCCCACAAGTGAATGGCATTTTTATTCTTGATTGACCAATTAATATTTATTAATATGTTAATTGATTTCTGTATCAACCTATCATTTAAAAAAAAATGACAAAACAAATTAGCGTGAGAGTGCAATCCCATAAAAGGGCAGATGGAATTGGATAGTTCTGCAGGTGATTTACTGATAATGTGCGAAGTAAAAAACACAGCCAGACTGTGTCCACAATGCTATCTACCAAGAGCATCATCTTGTTTAAATTAAGACATGTTATTTTTGGGGCATTAAATAATGGCTCAAATACCATTCAATCGACTAGCGCAAACCTCTGTGTGCCTGAAATGTTGTATCTGAAAGGGAAACTTGTACAAATCGATATGCAATAAGGTCAGCGGCTAAATTTTTTATGCTAAAAGACGGTTTGCATTGGTGCAAGCTGTTAGTAAATCTGGCTCTTAAATGTCTGTTAATTTTTTCAAATTTAAATTAATATAGTGTATAGTTTCTTAATTTATTTTTTAGTAGCACTTCTTATCCTCCATAGTTACATTACTCTGACAGAGTTGGATTGCAGTTGGTATGTGAATAAGGGCTATGGCAAGCTAAATTAAGTGAGTTTGTCCCAAAATGCAAAAAATGCCTAAATCTAGTACATGTGCATGCTTCTTTAAGGGCTTAACTAAGTACTGTGTGAGCTTTACATGCAAGTGGCTTAACCCTAAATGATTAGCTGTTTGTGTGGTACAGTAACATGGACACACTAGAAACACACAGGTCATGTGTGTATGTCCACAGTGCGCAGTGGCTATCGACTCCAGGCCAGTCAGTGTCAGGACGCTATGAAGGTTGTGTACTACGTAGAGAGGGACCTGGCACAGTTCCACTCAACCAAGGGGGGCGGTCATCCATGTAAGCCTGTATGCAGTGAGCATCTTTCTGTACACAGATTTTGTTTGTATAAGAAAAGAAAGGCTGAATTTGAGATGAGTTGAGTTAAGCTACCAGTGGTCAGCTAACACACTTGATGGCATGTCTAATGCATCATCATCATCATCATCATCATCATCATTATCATCATCATCATCGTTTGTTTCCAATCTGAACACTCCACAGTGGGCATGTATTTTACATTCATCTTAAAGGCATAGTTGATTCTCAAATAAAAGTCGGTCATCATTTCAGACTTCACGTCATTCCAAACCTGTGTTTTCTTTTTTTCCTTGGAACACAAAAGATGATGTCTTGAAGGATGTTTCAATTGTTTTTGTCCATACGATTAATGTAACATTGATGACAGATTTTTCATGTTTAGATAAACTATCCCTTTAAAATCCATCTGTGATTGTCCAAGTCAGATGATTCATAATATTCTAACCAAGTTCGGAATTTCTCACAAAGATAGCTTTTCTGCTGCATATTACAGATAATGACAACAGATTTGTTACTGCAATGACAAAACATCCAGAAAATCCTTAATGATGATGTCATTGTGTCAGCAGCTGGCAGCCTATCAGAACTGAGCTCTCTGCATGACGGAGACGTAGACTTCAGGCAGACCTATCGGCAGGTCCAGAGGAAGGCACTAGCACCCATCAATGACCACATGGATGAGCCACATATTCGAACAGCATCGATCGGCCATGGGCTTCGCCCCTCACATTATCAAAGCAATCGCTCTTTGGATGAGCATGACAACAGGTACAATTCAAATGTGTGTGTGTGTGTGCATGACCTAATAATTTAGGACAGGGGTTTTCAAACTGGAAACACGAGAGAAATGTTTCTTGAGCACCATATCAGCATATTAGAATGATTTCTGACGGATCATGTGACACTGAAGATTGGAGTAATGATGCTGAAAATTTAGCTTTGACATCACAAGAATAAATAAAAATTTTAAATATATTGCAATTACAGTGGCTGAGAGAGCTCAACGCAATGAAAAAAAATGAAAAAAACCCCAAAAAACTTCCAAATCGAAAAAACACCTGCAAATTAAGAAATCATCTTCATCAGTTTGACACATGCAAATGCAAATACTCACAACACAACCAAAAACAGAAACGTGTTGCAAAAACTCAAAACACAAACAAATACAAACACACTGCAAATACGCACAGACTACATCAGAAATGTTTAAGGGAACCGCAACAAGTAAAGAACCTGGGACATGCTTATAAAAGTCTGCTCTGAAATGTAAAATTTTTGTTTATTTAACATCCTGATTATATGATTCCTTAGATTTTTTTATATTATTAGCCTAAATAAGATGACGAAATGCACAATTACTGTAACTGAAACGTAATAAAACCAAAGCATTGTAGGGTACCCCACTGTGGTCTGTGCTATTTTTTTTTGTTGTCTGGTTGTGTTGCATTTGCAGCATGTTTTTGTGTTTGGTTGTGTTTTGTGTATTTTCATCGTGTTTTTGTGTTTGGTTGTGTTCTGTGTATTTTCATCGTGTTTTTGTGTTTGGTTGTGTTCTGTGTATTTTCATCGTGTTTTTGTGTTTGGTTGTGTTTTGTGTATTTTGTGTATTTTCATCGTGTTTTTGTGTTTGGTTGTGTTTTGTGTTGCAAGTATTTGCAGCACATGTGTTGTCAAACTGCAGATGTTTTCTTAATTTGCTGGTGATTTATCTGTTTGCAAGTGATGTCTTAAATCGCAGCGCTGAGCTCTCTTGGCTACGGAAGTTCTAAGCGGCCATACATTATAATTTTTTTTCCTTTTTGTTTTCTCGTTATAACGACTTAATTTTCTCGTTATCTCGACATAACGAAAGTTGTTTTCTCGTTATAACGACTTATTTTTCTCGTTATCTCGACATAACGAAGTTCGTTTTCTCGTTATAACGACTTATTTTTCTCGTTATCTCGACATAACGAAAGTTTGTTTTCTCGTTATAACGACATGAGTTTTACTGTTGCTATAGTAACGAACTCAACTTTGACAGGCATCTGATGGACAACCATGCAGGCGCTCTTACTGTAGCATATATTTCAGCAAATTTAGCTTCGCCTAGGTAATAACGTCTACAATACTGTACATAAATAAAGGCTGATCAATCACTGTTGATTTTTCCAGAGACAGTACAACGAACGTTTTGTTTTTGTAATTAACATGTTTAAATGGCAACACCGCGAAATTAGAGCTGCTTGGATTAAACTCACTTTTCATTTTCCCTTTATTTGAAATAAAATTATATATAATCTGTAATTTGTAGTAGTCATTATATGATGTGGCAGATATCATGTGTGTTACAAGCTTCTGTTTGAAAAGAGCGTCCATGTGTAGGACTACGTGTAGTGTGTGTGTGTGTGTGTGTGTGTGTGTAGAAAAAAACGATTACAACATTATAGAACAAAACTGAATTAAATTAGCCTATGGATTTTACATATACATCACATTTCTCATCAATATGGTTAACAATAAAGATTAGTAATAAGGAAAAGAAGCACATCAGCCTACATCGTTAAATCCCGTCCTACTTTAGATAAACAGAATACAGTGATGTCAACCTTGGTTTTGATAAGCAGTTATTTTATGACACAGAACGCGTTGGTGAAACTCATGCATCTAGCAGGAACTTAATACACAAAATATTCATATTGATTCAAGCATTTAACATTTATGAATTAATTAAATGTCAGTAATGAAGACTGCACAAATTATAGCGATCACGAGGAAGGTCCGCGTACAGTAAAGTGGATAGTGTATAACACCGCATCAGTTATATTCAGGTCTATAGTGCCACCTGCTGGCGCAGTTTTGTAACTTCTTAGAGAAAATTAATTCGTTATAACGGAAAAAAAACGAACTTCGTTATGTCGAGAAAACGAACTTCGTTATGTTGAGAAAACGAGAAAATGAAGTCGTTATAACGAGAAAACGAACTTCGTTATGTCGAGATGACGAGAAAATTAAGTCGTTATAACGAGAAAACAAGAAGAAAAATATTATAATGCATGGCCGCTTCCGTACTTGGCCACCGCATAAAATAAAAAACAGTTATTTTAAAATTGTATATATATATATATGTGTGTGTGTGTATGTGTGTGTGTGTGTGTGTGTATAAAAATATATAGGTGTGCACTAATAATATCATGACTGTTTGTGCAGATGGAACTGTCGTTCTGAGCACCTGCCCCGCAAAGCCTTGATGCTAGGGGGCGCACAGGGTCACTAGATGAGCTGGAAGAGTTTGCGATGTCATACGGCCCACACGGTCGCCGGAGAGGTGACTTTCGTGGACCTCAGCATGACTTTGAAATGGGTCCAAGGTCGCGGGACCATCCCACGTCTTACCGAGATGGGCCACGGTATTCTCGAGGTGATGATGACGATGAAGACTGGCGCCGTCGAGGCTCATCACCTTCCCCGCCAAAAAGGCACCACACTGCCAACAGCAAACGCTACCTCGCTCGTCAGAGGTCTTATGACGATACCTACCTGAACACTCTGCTGGAGCGCAAGGCTAGGGGCCACGGAGAGCGAGGGGGGAGGGCTGAAGATGACAGTGACACACCCTCAAAAGGCAGTTCTAAGAAGAGCAGTGACTGTTACAACAGTAGGTCACCAAGCCATCGCCCCGAGGAGGATGATCCTTTACCTCCATACTCTGAGAGGGAGGCGGAGAGGTTTAGGACTGAAGCGCATATAGAGAGGGAACGGTACAGGACTGCTGATCCTGCCATGCGGCCTTTTTCATACACACGTCCGGCCCATGGACTGTCCCATACATTACAGGAGAACAGGGAGGACAGGGACAAATCCAGGAAACTGGTGAGTTACTTATAATCATCTGCCCTGGTTTCTGTACATTGAAGGGTGGAACAAACTTCCTTCAAGCCTAAAAAGAAGAGACAATTGAGATTCCAGTAATATGAAATGTAAAGTCTCACAAGAGCACATATAAGTGTTTTATCATTCAAATCAAGCTGTATGTTGTCAAAAAAAAACATCTCATCTCGCCGTCTATGTATATTTACATAGCCATCAAGTAATTTTAGATATAATGTTCTTCTCAGAACTGTGGTCTTTTGGGTTATGCAAGGTCGAATCCAGCTTGCAACATCTCTCTCAATCCCATTTCCTGTGATAAATGTGGTATATGGGGAAACAATAATTAAAAGAATAAAACTTCTTTTTACAGCTTCAAAATACAGGGTGCTACTAGACTGAGTGGTAAAATTATGATGTTTATTTTGAGGTTACCTGTTTTTATACGTTTTATATGTTAGATTGAATTTTCTTTTCCCTTTTCAGACTTACCTTTCAAAAGTTTGGGGTCAGTACTATTTTTATTTCTAAATTAATATATTTATAATACAAGTATGCATTAAATTGATGTAACGTGATGGTAAAAACACTTATAATGTTGAGAATTTTTTGATTTCAGATAAATGCTGTTCTTTTGAATTATCAAATTATCACAGAAAAAAAATCCTGAAAATTTTTCAGAAATATTAGGCAGCACAGCTTTGTTAACACTGAAGACTGGAGTAATGGTTCCTGAAAATTCATCTTTGCCATCACTGGAATTAATTGCATTTTAAAATATGTAGTCATTTTCAAAACAATTTCACAATATTACTGTTTTTATGGTATTTTGACTCCAGTGATGGCAGTGTATATAATAATGAAATATAGAAATAAACTCAACATTTTCAGAATTGTGATATTTTCTCTCAAAATTATGATTTTTACATCTCACAGTGTGTCTGTTGTTCTTATTTTATCTCAAAATTAAATTGTTAAAATATATTTTAAGGTCTATTGTCAGCCTATATTTTATTTTATACTTCTTATATATCATTTGTTTTCCAAAGAAGGACTCTTTGATATGAAATTATTTTAACCATACAGTATGTAATTTTTTGTATGCCGAAATGTAAACTGTATTCTTTAAAAGAATGTATGTAAATGAAAGTCCGCTTTGAATGATCAAACCGGTTGATTTCTCAGGCAGGTTTTATGTGTTTTTGTTCTGTTTGTCTGATTGTATCATAAAAGGCATCACTAACTATAATGGGCTCACAGTATAGCATTACACTGGCACACTAACAACGCATCTGCAAACGCATCATGCTAATGGGTGTCTAATGGGTGTCTAATGTGTGGCTCTTGGTGTTTTTTTAACAGACCACTCATCTAAGCAGAGACTCACTAATTGTGTGACGTCATCAGACTGAACTGACATCATACTAATAACATCACCATCCAGCTGAAGAGAAATGCCCCAGACACTAAGCATCAAACTGACAGAAAAACACATTTTATGCAGGATCACACAGGCATGAAGAGCTTGGGAACTTTTGCTGGTCAAGGGCAAGAAAGTAGTGTGTGTGTTAGTTTTTATTTTCTGTAAAAATTCCTTAATTAATCCTCAGACTACCGCTGCACTAAAAATATCTTAGAAATGACTTTAAATTATTCAAATGGTATTCAAGTGCTTTAAACATTCCTTGGTATTTTGTATATCTTCAGTACTGTAATGGGACGTTGTCTCTGATATTTCAGTATCACCATTGCCTTTTATTTGCACTGTACTGTACATTTGTGTCAGTGTTAATCAGTTTGTTCTCGAGGGAAGCATGAATGATGCTTCTGTGCTTTTGAAAATGTGCCATTTATTTGTATTGTACGGTTTTAAAATAATGACTTCGATATGAACACTTGCTGTCTGTTTTTTTTTTCTGATAAACTTTGTGTATTCATGATAAACTATATTCCTGTTCTTTATCATCAATATCAGGGCATGAACACTTGGTTCTTTCGTCTTGCTTCAACATAAGAAAACAAATTCAGTAAGGCATTTTTTAAGCAATACAGAATCTTGGCCATGCAGGAAACTGGACAGGACACAGAAAAGGAAAGGATGTTTCTTTCCAGGATGAGATTACAATAGCAGGAATCAATCTGATATGAGCCATCACAGGTGTTTAGTGCTTTAGTGTTTAGATCTCTGCATCTGTCGGTTTCTTTCACACTGTGCTATAGTTGATAGTTAATAGTTAAAGTTATTATTAAGGATTAATAAAACATCCTTTCCCGCCAATAGGATGATTTCAGTCTTTATAGTAAACAAAAACATAACCCGCCATATGAATATTATGTGTGATGGCAGTTTACATTAGTTTTGAAAGAACACCCCGGCGCTCATTCAGAACTTGGAGCTGGAATAATTTAAAAAAAATTTTACTTGTAATTTTTTGGAAAGATAGCATGTTTATAATGTTACATCCTCCAACACAGTTTCTTTCTGAGAACAGTGAATAAAAACACAACGGACACAGCCGAGTTTACCTTAAGCTTGTTTGCTGGTCTCCACATTTGGTTAGATTGACTGTTGTTGGTCAATTTTACATGGGTTTTAATTATTGTCATTACTGCAAAAATAGAACGTTGGAAGACTTGGAATGCCCCCTAGTGGTTAAATGTTAATAACTACAGACATATTTCTTCATTCCATCGAATAAAGTAAACAACGCAAAAATCTTTTCACTTTGGGCGATGAAACATATTTACAAAAATAAAAATGTGAAAAATAATTTCCATTTTGAACAATAATCAATGAATAACTTTAAATAAAGTAACTTGAGCCAATTCGGGTGTTGTGCACCTGTTGGTGGGTGGGGTCTGTGACGTCATCGTGGAATGGGGAGACTTCCGAGAGCAAAGGTGTGTTTACACTGACTCGAGAGAATTTAGGTAAAATATATGCATATATTTTTTACGATGACATGATGGCCAGCATACATCGTCTGTATTTGTTTGTGTCGCAAATATAGGATTTATCTGTGTCTCGGAAAAAAGAAAAAAGAAAAAAAAACTTCCGTGTAACCGAGAAACATGAAAGAAACTCTGAAGCTCGAGGTGTTTGCGCTCGTGCTCTGCGTATTTCCATCAGGTAAGCCAGCATTCCAAATAACTCTGAGGGTTTAAAACAGGAATATTAGGAGTTTCGTTTAGTGACATACAACTAAGAATAAAGAATTTGAAACATTTCTGGTAATTCTGTAAGTTCAGTAGCGAGTGTTATCATCAACAGGTGCAAACATGACAGGCAGCTAATCCTGATCACGTGATTTACAAGCTTCATAACAGCCAGAATGTTAATATTATGTTTTAATGAAACTTGATTTTGTTTGTGTGTAAGGATTTGTAAAATAAAGATTTTCAGGCCTGGTACAGGAATAAGATGTAGGCTAGTTTTAAAATGTAAATAGTGAATATAGTTATTTTTGTTATGCTCCGCTTTAAAACATTTATTTTGCTGAACATGGTTCTTGACTAACTAACTAACTAAATAAATTAAATGAAGTACTGTAAAAGTAATGCTAAGCTTGTCGGACAGAAAGTGTGGAGCCCTGATGCAAACAGTATGTTAACTGATCCCTCTCCCTCTATTCTCAGAGCTGTTGTCTATCCAGGTTACGGTTCCTCAAACAGAGAGACGCACGATGTTGTTTGCTTCTGTCACTCTAGGATGTGACTATTCCACTTCTGCAAACCCACAAAATGTTCTGGTCACATGGCGATACAAGTCCTTCTGTTTGGATCCAGTGCTGGAATATTACTCAGCTGGTGAGTGGTGTAGATCAACTGAATATAGAAGGCTTTTTTTTTTTTTTCTGAATAGATTACGTGGTGATCGATGTGACCATGTACATTTCTTTCTTTCTTTCTTCAGCATATCAAGCAGCTCTAGGTCTGAAGCAAGACCCAGCCAATGACTGTCCAGACAGTAAGCGCACTGTCCGCATAGTGATTCAGAAAAGAGGCCTCAATGAAGCTATTTTGGGATCAGAATATCAAAATCGCAAAATATACATACAAAACAGTGAGTCTGGACATGCAGGAGCAATGACATAAATCAATGACAGTTTTTTTACTAGTATTGCAGAATACTTCTATAAAATGCTTATAAAATATCAGTTGTCAATCTCCCAATAAAAATGAAGTACTCAGTGTAGGATCTTTTTATAATTATCCTAACAGGCTTCCTAAAATGTATTATCAAAAAGTAGGAAATAATTTATTACATGCTCAAAAGTTGGGTTTGGAAATCTAATTAATCAGATCTTATCTCACATCATATATATATATATATATATATATATATATATATATATATATATATATATATATATAGCTAATTCTTTACAATGTATTATTTATATTTTCTTGTTTGAGGTTTCACTAACAAGAGCCAGTAATTTAGTCTTTATGTATGTGTTTCTCAGATGCTGACCTGGTTATCAATGAGGTGATGTGGTGGGACAATGGCATGTATTTCTGCTCCATCGATGCAGCAGGTGATGTTGTGGGAGACTCCGATAAAGAAATCAGACTCATTGTGTATCGTAAGTATAAGCACACTGAAGACTTGTTCAATAACAAAAACATTATAGACGCTGATGCTGGTCATACCCCCTCTTCCTCTCAGACTGGCTGACTGTGCTGCTCATCGTCCTCGGTGGATTGCTCCTCCTCATACTGATTTGTATCTGCTGCTGCCAGTGCTGTCCTCAGAACTGCTGCTGCTATGTTCGTTGTCCCTGCTGTCCGCGCACTTGCTGCTGCCCAGAAGAAGGTATCCACGTGCATTGACTCTTTATTTCTTTAGTATCCTTGTCTGTGCATTTATCACACCAGATAAAATGTTACAATATTGAATTTTTTAACATTATTCAAAGTGTTCTACTTCTGCTGGATATCAGTTCTTTGAAATAAATGTCTACTGATTACAAAATCACATTCTGCATAACAATTGATTAGTTTGTCAATAATGATGCAATATATCATAAAACTTTTTTCTTTTTGACAATGAAAACTAAATAAGTAGATTGACAATACTACAAAATATGCATTATAAATAAATACAAATATTATTAATAATACTAGTATTGTTTTAAATGATAATATGAATAAAATCAACAATAATATTGATAACATATTATAATTTAGTGTTCATTATAATAATATGTGGAAAATAATCTGTGCACTAGGAAAATACCACATAATGTATTTTATAAATAATATTAAGTATTATTTAAAATAAGAAAAAAATATTTCTAATAATTTGTGGTCTTCTAATACCAGGTAACTTTCTTCACAGTCCATCCTATGAAACTAAATGTTATTGAATAAGAAAACATAGTGAAATATTTCTTCCATGTTCATTTGTCTATTTAGCGGTGATGCAGCACAAGATGATGCGTGATGCTCAAAAAGCAATGGTACCGTGGCTTCATGGCCAGCCCATCTATGGCCCGTTGCCTCAAAGGCATCTTCTCAAGCGAACCCTTTACTGTATTCAGGTCAGTATAACTACATTTAGTAATCTGCTTATGTATGTAGTGCTGCTTCTGATCAGTAATGACTTGACACTCATAATTTGTCCTCCACAGGGTCTTTTTCAGAAACTCCATCCAAGTACAACCTTCCCATGGCCCCGATGGTCATTCATCCTTCTCAACCTGTCCTGCCATTCGTACCTCCCCATGGATACCATGCAAACGGCAGCATAAATGGAAGTGTACGTGGTAATAACCAGGTGTTAGATTTTCTGGAGAACCAAGTAAGAGGGATGGATATGGCTGCCCCAATGCTTCAGCCTCAACATTACTACACAGAAGTCCCGTTACAAAGCTTTCCTCATCAATATGTGGCCCCACAACCCCAATATGCAACTCCACCAGCTCAACCCATACCCCAAGCTATGCCTTTATCAGCCAGGCCGCCCAGTATGTTCTCAGCCCTGGATGAGATGGGTGTCCAAGGTGTGGAGCGCAGGGTCATCCAGCTGCCTCCCATCATGGGCCGAGCGAAACAGAGCTTTCGGCGGACCAATGATGGTGGAAGACAACGGCTATCAAATCATTCCAGTGGTAGCTCAAACCGCAACGGTCATCATCATGATGATTCCTGGAGGGAGCCGTCATCTTCACGGAGAGGGACACAGATACAGAGCAGCTACAGCGACGAATCAGACTTGGACGACAGGCATGGAGCCAGAGGTTCATCAGGACGCAGGGGAGTTTCGGGTTCGGATAGGTCTCGTCCACATGTTCGCAGTAAAGCGGAGCTTCTGGAGGAGCTGGAGCACGCGACAAACCGCAGAGACAGGAGCTATTCGCCTTCTCCACGTAGAGGCTCCTGGAGTTCAGACGAGGAGGACAGTTTTAGAAAACGGAAGCAATCCCAAGGGAGATTGTCTGAGAAACCACCAGCTTATTCTACCATTGATAATTTACCTGGCCACAGCAGGAGGAGTGACCACCTCTCAGTAAGAATGTAGATTTATGATTTGTTCATCACTAAGAAGCTGTGATTGTATACTGTGGTCTCAAAAAGGACACATTTAAAGGGAACCATTCACCCAAAAACAACCTGTATGATTTTCTTTATTCTGATAACACAAAAGAAGATATTTTAAAAAATGTCTCAGCTTGTTTGAGTTTTATTGTATGAACAAAAACATATTCTTTAAAATAATATCTTTTGTGTTCTGTAGAAGAAAGTCATACAGCGTTGGAATGAAATGCGGGTGAATAAATGACAATTTTTATTTTTGTGTTTGAAAGTATGCTTTTGGTTTGCTGAAATGGAGGTTTGAACAAAAAAATTGCATAGTATTTTTAAGTCACTTTTGATAAGTGTCTTCCAAATGAATAAGAATAAATGTAAATAATTGTTACGGTTTGTCTAATCATAATTTTTTTTTCTTTACAGGATAAAAGCTCTCACAGTGGTATGACCGCTCTGATCTGAGTCCCTTGCTTGTCCTTCATTTCTAACTTGATCTTTCATTACTCACCAGTCACCACCTACAAGTGAATGTCTTCTGGACTACTGTCATTGGGACCAATTGTGTACTTCAGCACAATAATTAAGCAGTAACCGCAAATGGCCTGCAAAAGACCCCTGTAATATAGTAAATACACTACATCTTTTTCTACTTTTTATTTTGTGTTTTATTTCTACTTTTAGATGTCATTTTATCAATTGAAAAAAAAATGTGTACCTTTTCACTGTACTTTTTTTTATTATTAACCACAGCAAGGTTTTTGGTATTTAAAATGTACAGTTTGTAGATGACGTTAACATTGAAGGGACTTCAGCTGAAGGTTTTACATAAAGAACCTCTTTGGTTCATCTAGGTTCTCTGTTTACTTTTAGTTTACCTATGTTTGGAGAAGTTTTAATGTTGATTTGGTGGTTTTATTTGTCTTTTCACAATCCTTGGGATGATTTAGATTTTTTTATTTGAGTATGTATTATGAGTACATATGTATTGTCATTCTAACTCATAACCAAAAGCTATATGAATGGTACCAAATCAAACAAAAACTAAATCTTCTTATTTCTCATGTACTGAGAATTTATGTAAACACTGCCTGCAATAAAGTAACCTTTTACAGTCTTTTAAGAGTAGAGTTCTTACATTTTCCCATGTTTCATTATTAAGCTCAAATGCTATTTTGGGAATTTACGTTTTCCATTTTCCTACCTAAATTAAAAGGCTTCACTTTGCTACATGCAGAGGTGTAAATACAGAAGTTTGGTATCATTTTAACGGAAACCCTTTGAAATTACATAAAACACTGTTGAAATTGATAAAAATGATTATATATGTTGTCTGTGTTATAATAAATAGGGAAAAAAACAAGGCGCTTTTTTATTTTATTTTTATAAACTGAAGTTTGAAATTGTATAGCTCAGGCAATGAAGGGCCTAGCAGCTTCAGTTTTCAGCTTCAATTTTATGTGTTTCCAGCACATGTCAGCTAATAGAGGAAAAAGGAAATTTGTTTCTATCATAATCTATGCAAAAGTTATTCCATTCCAACTGAAGTAAGGAATAATACCCTTTTTGTGTACAATTTCCGCCTACACAAATATGAAATGTTCCTATGCGTACATGCAGAGGGGAAACATGCAATATCTGTATATTATTTTACAGAAAACACTGAGAAGTTACATAAAAAGCTGCTGTTTGTGACAAATAGTATTATTTATGTTGTTTCACATATGATGAACCACCTCAATACAATGTGCTTTTTTTGTGTGTGTGTTTTCTGAACAGTCTTTGAAAGAGGATAAGTCAAACTGCAAACTAGCAAACTGCTTTAAATTATTAAATATATCTGGTCTATCACAATCTAAAGTAGAATCCACAATCTCCAGCTTCATATCATTTCATTTATGTCCATTCTGCATTGGTGTAATGATTGGGAGATCTGACCGCTCTCAATCATCTGTAAATTTTCATCTTCCAGCGTCCCGTCTGTTTTTCACACATTATCAGGGCTAACCCGCGAGTCGGACGCTGGTACACGACCTTCGGAACGTCAACAAACGAATATATGTTCATCCAAACAGTACTGTAATAATCCATGTTTATTTACTGTACTTTCACTGAGATGCATCATGTACTGTACTTGGGGAAGTCGTGGCCTAATGGTTAGAGGGTTGGACTCCCAATCGAAGGGTTGTGGGTTCTAGTCTCGGGCCGGACGGAATTGTGGGTGGGGGGAGTGCATGTACAGTTCTCTCTCCACCTTCAATACCACGACTTAGGTGCCCTTGAGCAAGGCATCGAATCCCCAACTGCTCCCCGGGCGCCGCAGCATAAAATGGCTGCCCACTAGTGTGTGTGTGTGTTCACTGCTCTGTGTGTGTGCATTTCGGATGGGTTAAATGCAGAGCACAAATTCTGAGTATGGGTCACCATACTTGGCTGAATGTCACTTCACTTTCTGTCAATAAACAGTTTACCCTATTCTTAGCGAAGCTTCCACGCTTCAAAATAAAGAATCAAATATATAAAAGTAACTAACACGCATATAGCCTCACCAGATGCGAGTCCTGTCCTCTCCACGGCGACGGTGGTCATCCATAACTTGTAGTATGATTATTATACAGGGCTCTCAAGTCTCACGCATTGGGCGTGAGACCCACGCATTTCAACCCGTTCACACGCTCACACTCCACACCTTGTATTTCTCACGCAGAGACATTACGAGGATAACGCCCACCAAGTTGCGGTGCTATTTTTTTTTAACCGTGAAGTTCCCCGAAGGCCCTGACACGCACCAGCTAATCAAATAAAATAAATAAAAAATAGCTACCGATCAGCCAATCAGAAAAAAGCATTGCTGTATCTGGGTAAGATTTTCACAGGCTGGTGCGCAACACAGATTCAGACGCTCGCTGAAGTAGGTAACGTAACGGTTACAGAAGAGGACAGCGGCTGTCACATTTTAAATTATTTACATCTCGCCGAACTAATTTCTGCAGACTGATGTCAACGTGGGAGAAGAACATCCTATGAGTACAGTAGCCTAAGTCATCTCACATGTGCCCCCCCCCCCACAGTTTTTGTCCAACTCCATTGATTTGCCAACACAATGACCCCGATTTTCACTATATTAAATTTTTTATCAATATATGAATTTAAAAAAATTTCAAAACAGTCTAAGATATTTTTTGGTCTGATGGTTATTATGACCTCGACACGAACGCAATTTTGACCATCGGCAGTAGCTTTTGCGTCTATTACTATTATAGCCCACTATTATTTTTTTTTATAGCTAAGGTTACAGTTTGAAGAGGATGCGGGGCTACTCTGACAGTTTTATATAATAGACTTCTATAATAGGCCTATCCATAATACTTGTATGCCAGTATACATAATACTAGTTTGAATTATTTTTAGTTTTTTCTTTCCTTTTATTTTTACTGCACAACATCCTGGTCCCGATTTTGAAAACGTTTTGCCTAGGCTATTTCATTATATTTTATCCAATGTATAATATTGATTATTGCATTTGTCTATTTCAAAGATGTCAGGGAAGAGGCAAAGGAGCATTCTTTCATGCTTTGCTCTAAAAGATCAGCTCCCTAAAAAGGTGGCTGGGTCAGAAGAGGAGACTGTGGAGAAGACAGTAGTGGAAGCAGTGGAGGTGGCAGTTAGGGTGCCAGTAGAAGATGGGTCCATGGAAGAGACTGTGGAGGATACCGTAGAGGAAACAGTGGAGAACCCACTGGAAACAGGGGAAAAGGGAAGGTTAAGTAGAGCAGCCACCTATAGGTGTTCCTGAAGGAGTGGTCAACCCGATGGCCATTCATCACAATGGGAACCACCAGCTCTTTTTACTGGTGCTTAGTCTGCAGACAAGAGAACTCCTGTGTCCATCAAGGTGTGAGGGACATAAGCAGGGAGGCTTTCTAAAATAGCTGCATTGGTTTTAGTGCTCCCTCATTCAAATGCAGATGCTGAGAGGGTTTTCTGCATGGTGGGATTAAACAAGACCAAAACCAGGAACAGCTTAGCACTTGATGGCTGGCCTGCAACCACAGTGCTTCAAATGGGAGCCACCAACCCCAGGCCTCAAAACCAGCTACCAACACCTACAATAAAAAACACTGACCATTTTCTCTCTTACACACACACACACACACACACACACAAACAAATAAATGCTGAATTAAATAAATATTATTTTATTTGTAAGAATATGTGTCATTTAGGAGATCAGACACCTGTCCCCATCAAACCCCTGCCGCCATCGCGGCCGGCGCCAAAATCTCACTCTGAACTCAGTTCAAAACTTGAGAGCCCTGTTTATACATTTGATAATCACCGCGATGCGTCTCCTCGGACGTTTCCGCGTGTGATCTGTGCTTACAAACAGCTGAGAACACAATATCCCATCGGCCAGCGTGGCAACGGTTGAGGAGGAAATGGTCACTCACTGCCAAGGGGCAAGGAACTCGACCGGAAGTTGAAGTCGGGTGGGGGCTGCCATCTTTTAGCAGAACTTCACTTGCGTTAGCATTCCCATTGACTCCCATTCATTTTGGCGTCACTTTGACAGCGAATAACTTTACATCTGAGGCGTTTAAAGACTCTGTTTGTCCATTATTTATTTTTAAAGATACACGACAATGTATAAAGGGCTCCATTACCTTCTATGTTACATCATGGCCCCGTATAAACAGTTTTTGTAAAAAATAGGCTAACGATTGCGTCATAACCACTAGGCTCTCTGTCGCATTACCGTACAGACAGGTGGAGAAGCTCGCAGGCAATTAACTTAATATGGCGTACTGGCGTTACATTTTAAAATACTATACAAAATAATTAATCAGAATACTTACTCCTGCTCACTCACGACAAAGAACTCCCCGCTCAAGCTCGCCGTCTCTGCAAGATTAACGATGGCAGTTTGCACACACAGCTACTAGAAGATTTACATGTGGCAGACAGGTTGCTGACGTCGTCAAGCTTCGTTTGAGTCTGCGCGTCAGAAACGGAAGTGCTAAAAAACGCTAAAACTGGGCTTCATTTGTCTCAATTGAGTTCCAATGGGCTCGCTGTGTCCATTTCTTTTACTGTCTATGCTCACTGCCCACTCCCTCCCCCGCTGTTGGCGCAGAGGTGTCAAATTCAGCACCTCTGAGTGGAGCACCCGGCTCAGACTGACAGCTGAAGGGACAAATAGAGTTTCACAAACGAGATCTGATCGATATATCATAACACAGTCGCTTAGGCACATCTTATTAGTGGTGGAAATTATGATTCTTTCAAGAGATTCGTTCATTTTCAGTTTGTTCACCAAAATGATTTGTTCAGAGTCGTTCACTGATTCATTCAGCGATCATTTCTTCGTATTACACAAAATATGCCAGCAGGTGGCAAAAAAAGAGTGTATTATGTGTTATGTCTTTAGTCAACGAACATATTCACTTGTTACAATAACTGATCTGGCTTTATTAAAATGTGTGTATAATCGCATTCAATATATAAAGTCTAATTAAGTTGTTCAGATGAACAAAGCACAAGGTTTTCTTGCCTAATTGGCATTTTAATTGTTTGGTCAGACAGTTTGTATATTATATATTCACATTCATAAATCGGGGATTAAACGTGGAGTTCTGTATGCTAAATATCACGAACAAGATAAGCTATATAGCTACCAGTTCATTTAATTCACGAACGACATGTATCCGTTCATTCAGCTCGTTCACGAACGACGAAGTTACCAGTTCAGTCATTTCATTCACGAACGAGATGTACTAAATCATTCAACTCGTTCACGAACGACATGGGTACCAGTTTAGTCGTTTCGTTCAAGAATGATAAGATCTCTAGATCTAGTTCAAACTCGTTCATTGAAGGGCGTACACGTTCACTACATTCAACAAATCACATGCTCTGTCACATCTCATACTCGAAAGCTATTGGCTCAAGGTTGAGTAATTCTTTGACAGGATGAAATGGTTCAGTTACCCGGTTCACCGAGCTGCGCGCGCTACTAATAGCGCCACGCTGCTGTGGAGGGAGGAACTTCACTGAACGAGAAATATGAGTCAGTGGATTACGTGAATGAGAACGATTTGTTCACCTAAAAGATTCGTTCAAAAGGAACGATTCGTTCACGAACGACACATCACTACATCTTATGAGATGCAGTAGTGTCCCTCTGATGTGCACTTGGACAAATCGCTTTCTATCTCACCGATGGAAGCACGCAGAAACGTAAAAATGGTCTTGTTTGAAAGAAGAGATTATAATCTAAAAGAGTATATCGAGTATATAGGTATGTGTGGCTGTTTGCGGCTGACTGAAGTGGTGGATAAGATGGATAAATAATAATTTGCAATGAGGTGAGAATATTTCGTGATTCTGTTGAAGATCATTCGATCTGTGATTGTGACACAATAAAATTATCTACATCGTCAGATTTCTGAGAATGAGAGCTTTCTTGTGATATATGACTTGACTGTTTTGTGAAAAATATTTTAAATACACATTCTTATGAAAAATTATTTGCAATCATTAGACAGAAATTTGTGTGGGGGAAAAATATATTCTTAGCTTAATTTTACTACTTTATGAATCATAAAACCCCAATTAATGGTATTCTATGTAAAGAAAACACGCTAAGCTTTCAAATGAACCCATATATGGGCTGATACCATATAAGTAAGGCTTTGCAAATGAAACAGGAACATTTTCCATGCTATTTTTGGACCCTGTACCGGGTCCGCAGAGTTTTAATGCAGGTGTACTTTATGTCTGTAGATTAAAATATATTGTTATATAATTTCTTTGTAAAGCATATTCGAGCGTGGTAATTTGGTTAGACATACGTGATTAAGCATCTGTTTTCATCACTCATATATTAAATGCAAGCGTTTGAATAAACAAAAAGACTGGGAAGCCACTGAAGCCAGGCACACAAAATCTACCATTTGTATGAAAACGACGTCATTGGCATCGCCTCGTTCTATTGGCCGCTTCTGCCCAAAAGGGGCGGGCACAAGGCTTGAGCATTGGGAAGCGAAAGCGTCAAATGTCATACAAACCGGGATCGTTTCTATCAGTAGATTTCAACATCATCTACAGATAACGCGAGTCAGAGGAGACAGGCAGCAGCTCAGCATTTGGATTAAACCTAGTGAAGCAGAAGCTGCCGGTGGACAAGCTGTTCTCAGGTAATTACGCGGCTTTGCTACTAAACGAATGTCTCATTACAAAACAATGACAATGCTTAACCTCTCAGTAATCTGCATTTGGACTGAAACTATATAAAAATCCTAAAACGCATTTTGATGTTAAATTAAAGATGCTTAGCGAATACATCACAATACATAATGCATTTGCGTTGTTTTTTTGTATTCTAAAGGTCTTGTTTACGATTGGAAAGGACGAACATGCTGAACTTGCACAAGCTGTATTAGTCATTTTTTCCTTTGTTGCACCGTGACAGCTCTTTATAATTAAATAATTATAATGATAACCACAGTTTATGCCCCAGTTTCAATGCAGTGATTGTAAAATCATATTGTTGGAAATCCCTGCTTAAGTTGGTACAGTAGCTGGACAAGTTAAAAAAAAACAGTTTTTACCATCTTGGTCTGTTGCTGGTCTGAGGTGGTCTACTGACTAGAAACCAGTCAACAAACCAGCATAAACTGATATTTTGTCAAACCATGCATACCAGTATAGTGAGCTTTTAAAAATAAGCTTCTTTGACCCTGAATGTTTTTATTTTGCAGGAATCATGAACTCCCTCTCGGGTAAAAGTGTGCTGGCGCTGTGCAGAGTTTTCTCCAGTCCCCTGTCTCTCCCTCCTGCTGTCTTAGGGGCAGTGAGGGTCTGTCACTCAGGCGTGAACTCCAAGGGCACGGTGTTCACCAAAAAACGAGGCTATGATATCACCAGGAACCCTGACTTGAACAAAGTAAGCATCTTTATGGTTCAAACTCTGCGTGATCTACGTGACTAAGCAGCTATTAGATTGTCAGCAGCCGGTGCTTTGATGTGATTTTATAACATTTAATAATGCCAAAGTCCCCACAGATAAGAAAGTATGAAAGTGGCATTGTGAGATCTTGAATCTAAAATCAAAGTCTTCACAGACTTTGTCCCCTCTGCCAAGCATTAAGAGGAGAAGCTCTGTATATACTTAGGCTTCTTAAAATCAATGCAGAGATGCAGGATATGACTCCGGGGTTTCGCTAAAAAAATGTTTTGCAGGGTCTTGAAAATGTGTCCATTTAAATTTTACTTTGCAATTTGTATCCTGTTTGCAAAGACTTTCAAGCCAAGATGAGGACTGGGCATGATTGAGAAGTGTAGAACTTTAAAGCCACGATGGATGGAAACTTAGACGTAAACAGTGAGCAGAGAATCTAACAGGGGAGGGTGTCCATGCTTACTTCCCATTGGTCAGAAATAAATAGATCCAACATGTGATGCATCTACCCTAAGCTGGAATGTTGCCCAGTGCAGACCCAGTTGCAGGGTGGTAATTTGTATTTAAAACAGACTGTAGGAGGAGTGCATTTTTATTTTTTTTTCACTTGCAGCTGTCACGTGTTGTTAATAAAGTTATGGTGCTGTGTTAACAGGGCATGGCGTTCACCCTGGAGGAGAGGTTACAGCTGGGTATCCACGGCCTGCTGCCTCCCTGTTTCCTCACTCAGGATGTCCAAGTGCTTCGTGTCATGAAAAGCTACGAGACACGCAGTAACCCTCTCGACAAGTAACCAAACTTCATCTGAAACATTCTGTACATACTCTGTATGATCAAAGCCAGTGAAAAGCTCAGTGACGATACTTTTCTTGGCCCATTTCCTATTTATACTAAATTAAAAAAATAAAACATTCTGACTCTGCAGATACATCTTGCTGATGACACTGCAGGACAGAAATGAGAAGCTTTTCTATCGCGTGTTAACCTCTGACATTGAAGAATTCATGCCTATTGTCTACACTCCTACTGTGGGCCTGGCCTGCCAGCAGTATGGCCTTGCTTTCAGAAGACCAAGGTGAAGTATATGCATGCATTGCTCAGGACCTGGAACAACTTGTTTAGCCAGACCTATTCTGAATCAAATGCTTTATAAACACTTAGACTAGTCCAACTAGTTTTTCTTAGCTGCATGGTGAACATACACTATAAGGCCCATATGATTTTGACAGTGTTTTTGTTTTTTTTCTTGTAGAGGGTTATTTATCACTATCCATGACAAGGGGCATATTGCCACCATGCTAAACTCATGGCCTGAGGAGGACATTAAGGTTTGTTTAGAATGATAAAGTGTCAGTGCCAGTAGATGGTTGTTTCAATGTATGTGCATTAATAGGCCATAGTGGTGACGGATGGAGAACGAATCCTAGGATTAGGAGACCTGGGCAGCTATGGAATGGGGATCCCAGTGGGCAAACTAGCTCTGTATACAGCATGTGGAGGAGTGCCACCTCAGCAGTGCCTGCCTGTACTGCTGGATGTGGGCACTGATAATCAGGTATAGTTACTGTAATTATTTTTATTTTTGTCTTTAAATGTTTTTGAAAGCCTCTTATGCTCTCCAAGGGTGCATTTATTTGATCAGTGAAACAGTAATATTGTGGAATATTATGTCATTTTGATCAATTTAAAGGGTTAGTTCACCCAAAAATCTAAATTATGTAATTAATGACTCACCCTCATGTCATTCCAAACCCATAAGACCTCTGTTTATCTTCGGAAACACAGTTTAAGATATTTTAGATTTAGTCAGAGAGCTCTCAGTCCCTCCATTGAAGCTGTGTGTACGGTCTACTGTCCATGTCCAGAAAGGTAAGAAAAACATCATCAAAGTAGTCCATGTGACATCAGAGGGTTAGTTAGAATTTTTTGAAGCATCGAAAATACATTTTGATCCAAAAATAACAAAACTTTGACTTTATTCAGCATTGTCTTCTCTTCCGGGACTGTTGTATGACGCTGCTGACGTGTTTTCTGGTGCGCCCAATAATAAAGATAACATGTCTGCAGCGACATACGTCAGCAGCGCCACTGCAGTGTTGTTAGGACAGTATACATATATATATTAATGACATAATGTAAATTTTTGGGTGAACTAACCCTTTAATGTATCTGTGCTACATAAACGTATTGGCCCCAAACTTTTGAATAATAATAGTGTACCACTATACTCTATTGTTCATAGATTTCATTGGGTTTACAAACATAGTTGTCACTATTTGTAACCCTGTTGTCCTTTTTTAAACCATTTTTGTTTTTGTTCAGACCCTCTTAGATGATCCCTTGTACATCGGCTTAAAGCACAAAAGAGTGAGGGGCAAAGACTACGATGACCTCATTGATGAGTTCATGCAAGCTGTCACCGACAAGTATGTCTGAAACAGAAAATTCTGAAACGAAAGATGATTTACTCACTCTTATCATTTTTTAGTTATTTTGTTGTTCAAGTTGTACTTTTAAGCCAGATCTTTTAAGTGAATCAGTTGGTCCTTTTAATAAATCTCAACAGTTTTAATGATTTGGTTCGGTGGACCTTAAGTTAACAGTTAACGATAGGGGAAGATTATGTGTGTGAAATATTTACAGACTGTACAAACATGTCGTCATTAATGTTTTCTATTGTTTTAGGTATGGGATGAATTGTCTAATTCAGTTTGAGGATTTTGCCAACAGCAATGCCTTTCGTATTCTCAATAAATACCGCAATCGTTATTGCACCTTTAATGATGATATCCAGGGTAAGTATGCACATTATAATAACAAAACTATAAAGATTATCATTCTTTATCATGGAAAATTATACTATTAGAGCCATAAAATTATTTTCTCAGGCACAGCTTCTGTTGCTGTTGCTGGGGTCCTTGCTGCTCTTAAGATTACAAAGAACAAACTCTCTGACCACAAGTTTGTATTTCAGGGAGCAGGAGAGGTAAAGTCAATTCAATTGAAAGATGCTACAAACTTCTACTGAGAAATAACAAGAAAAAGCTCCATTACGAAACACTTTTAAGCTTACACCAGTTATTCCAGGATTCAGATGTGTCCTTTTTTGTTTGTCACATCACCAGGCCGCCTTGGGCATTGCTCACTTATTGATAATGGCCATGGCCAAGGAAGGTGTACCCCATGCTGAGGCTGTCAAGAGAATTTGGATGGTGGATTCTAAAGGCTTAATTGTCAAGGTAACAATCAAACCCACAGTAGTTTGCCTTTTTTGGCATTTCTTTCCTACAGGGTATATTTGTCCTCCTACTCCACATCTGAATATACAAAATTATATATGAACAAAACATAAATTAAAGGAATATATTGCATCCGAACACCTCCAAAATTAGGCGTTGTACTAAAACTGTTATTTTGTGTCATGTGGCCCATTAGGGCAGAAGTCATCTGAACCACGAGAAGGAAGAATTTGCCCATGAGCATCCACACTTAAAAACACTAGAGGAAGTGGTGGAAACCATCAAGCCCACAGCTATCATTGGTAAGGAAGGACTGATCCCATTCTATATATAGTGTTGTTATCATATTTAAATATGTATCATTATAGTACTTATTAATAGTTTGAATTAGCTTTTATTTTTCATTTTATTTGAGTAAATCCATTATGTGCAGTTTTTTTTTTTTTTTTTTTTTTAGTAAAGTGATGAAATCACTGAAAATCACAATATTACTAAAACTAAACTAAACTTAAAATGAACAAAAATAAAAGCCAATACAAAACCTTATAAATTACTATAATAGTAACTATATAAAAATACTAAGAGCACTTTTTGCTTTTTAAAAATATTCGCATGTAGCTTTATTTTTATTTTAGTTTTGGTCATTTTGGTACTTCAACATTAGCATATTACAAAGAAGATATTTAATTAAGTATATTTTTCCATTATAATATTTATATTTACATTTTTTTCAGCTTTTAGTTACTTAAAATTACTTAAATTTATTAGTTTAATTAACAATAACAACACAGTTCTTATACACACACACACATTTTATTTACATTTATTAAGGTTTTTACAGAATGACTGAAAACTGATTGGAGATAATCCACCCCAGTCTCCTGTGTTTTTTTTTATTTTTTTATTGCTGGAATGATTCTTTTTTGCTTTTCTTAATATTTTCTATTCATCCTATGTGAATTGCAATGGCATATTGAAGCCACTAGTGGGCATAATTACAGAAAACATTTAGATTTGAGCAAAAGTCAGTATATTTCTGTTCATTATGCTAAATACAGCAAAATTGTACCAATGAAATTATGAGATAATAAACACCAAACTTCAAATCATCTACAGGTGTGGCTGCCATAGGCGGTGCTTTCACTGAAAAGATCATCAAGAACATGGCCACTTACAACAAACGTCCAATTATTTTTGCTCTCAGCAATCCCACAAGCAAAGCTGAGTGCACCGCAGAGCAGTGTTACACACTTACTGAGGTAATGCTCACTAAAATCTAATGGATGAAACTGGCTGAACAGGTCTTTAGTAAAACAATCACATAAAACATCCCATAAAGCAAGTTTTTCACATCAGTTTAAAGGGCATGTGTGTGTATCACAGGGAAGGGGCATATTTGCCAGTGGAAGCCCCTTTAAAAAGGTCACTTTGGCAGATGGGCGCAGCTTCTACCCTGGCCAGGGAAACAACGCTTATGTGTTCCCCGGAGTAGCATTGGGGGTCATCGCCTGTGGTGTTCGTCACATCTCAGATGACATTTTCCTTACTACAGCAGAGGTATACGAGCATGAAGTGTCAAGAGCCTACAATAAAAAAAAAAAAGTGATTGTGTGTTCTGGGCAAAATCCCTTGATTGCATATTTATTTCCAGAGCGAAAGCTAAATTTAGGGCTTTGATTTCACTCTAGGCGATTTCTGACATGGTTACTGAGGAGCATCTGGCTGAGGGCAGACTGTACCCTCCTCTGAACACCATCAGAGAAGTGTCCTTCAAAATTGCTGTTAAGGTCAGTAGCCATTCTCATGTATAGAGCATGATTACCACAAGAACAGGTCTTATTAGCCAACTCTACATTTTGGCACTTGTAAGAAATATGGAATGAGATCATGCTAAATTAAGAGATTTATTAAAATAGCAAAGTAGGTTATAAGAGCTGTCCGGTCAGATTTAACAGAGCTGTACAGTGTTCAGTCACTTTTTTCATGATTGCACTAATGCTAGTGTACTAAAAATCATTAATACAACATCTAAATTTGTTAGCTGACAGAACATGGTTGAAATTGTTTTATTTAATTCAGATATACAATATAGTGGTTACTGCATGATCATTGAAATCGCACAAATGGCCTTAAAGGGTTACTCCACCCCAAAATGAAAAAAGTTTGTCATTAATCTGTTACCCAAATGTCGTTCCAACCCGTACAAGTTCCGTTCATCTTCGGAACACAATTTAAGATATTTTGGATGAAAACCTAGAGGCTTGAGACTGTCCCATAGACTGCCAAGTAAATAACAGTGTCAAGGTCCAGAGAGTTGAGACAGGGGGGTTCGAGTTTTCCCAGGTCTGCACGTGCATCAAGTGGGCAGGCAATATGCTAATGTTTCAGATTGACATCAACATGAAACAGCTTGGAATTTGTTTGAAAAACGACTCGTTTAAATTATTCAGTCGACTCTTTCTTTTGAGAGACAAAAACATTACACAAGGTGCACTTTAAGATTTAAAACTTTGCAAGATATTTTCATTCACTTAGAGCTGTTACACACTGCATATGAGAGGTAATTTTCCAAAATCCATAATAGGTGCACTTTAAGTTGTAATAATATCACTGCATTTGTAATCAAATAAACTCAGACTTGCTGTTTTTTTATATGTATGTTAGCACTAATGTTAGTGAGCAAAAATCAGCACAGAATCAAACATTGAAAAATCCTCTCAATTATCAGCTTCAAGAAAAACTACTGAATGTCTAGAAAAGACTTGATGACATTTTGTAAACTTTATGGCATACTGTAAATTATATTCCCTGTAATACCAATAAACGTCATCACAAATGGATGAATTAAAATAGATGAAAAATTTTGCATAGGTTTTTAATAGTAAACTGTGGCAAATCTGTCACACTGTACTCTGTTCACTCACTATGTTTCATTCTTTCTTCCCAAACCTCTCTTTTTCTTCAGATTGTGGACCATGCCTACAAACAGGGCATTGCCTCCTGGTACCCTGAACCCAAAGATAAAGAGGCCTTTGTTTTATCCCAAGTCTATAACTCTGACTACGACTCCTTCACTCTGGATTCATACAGCTGGCCCAAGGATGCCATGAAAGTTCAGAACGTCTAGATTATTCATCCACAGCCCACTAAAAAAAATATGATCATTTCAGTCACATGCCTTATTACTCTGTTTATAATCATATGATGATATACACTCCAGCTCCAGTCCACCCAATCCTTAAACCATAGCTGCTCCTACTGACTTGACACAAGATGAACTGTATCCACTGAGGGCTTACAGCGATAAAATTATGCAGTGTTCATTCAAGCTCAAATTGTCTTCAGAACAGTGATTCAGTTTAAACGGAAAAATGCATCTGTTTAAAGCAGTAACAAGCACTTTCCCAGTTAATCAGGCTACTGAATTAGTGATCTTCTCCAGTTTATTAGTTAGCATTCTGTCAGTAATTTCTTTTATTTCTAACTAGTTATCCACTCCAAATATTTAGCGTTCCAGGAAATACAAATATCAATGTAGGGAGAAACTATTTTTGTACAACGACTGCTACTTGGAAATAACTCTGTCTCCCCTGGTTGAATGTTTGTATGAAAAGGGATTTTGGTTAGGTAGATTAGCTAAAGTAGGTATCCAGTTGACTGCAGTATGAACTGACTCCTTTTGCAACTCAATTTTTTTTTTTTTTTTTTTTACAAGTTGTCTATGCCAAAGTTTATCTAATTTTAAATGTATTATTGTCATGTATCAATGAATACTGTAAATTGTTAGCTTGAGTATATCAGTTTATTTAAGTGTCCACCTGAAAAGCAAGCTATATACTGTATGTGTTCATTGCAGCGTGTGGAATTGTTTTTAACATTACTCCTTATTTCGAAATATGCTTAGCTTATTAGTAACGCACAAACTATGGAATTATATTTTCAGATATTCAAGGAGATTTTGAAGGGACAGTGACTTTTAAATAAATGTTGAAAAAAATAAATGGGTTTTATGTTTACTTAATGAGAATGAGCTGCTATCTTGGCCTATAGTTTTTCTTTTCATGCATATGTATATACATGATCATTTACTCTAATACTCAATTAATTTGTATAATTTTCATTATGTTTCATTGCCTTAGAGTGTAGTTGGACCTTCAAGTCCCACTCATTAGTCCAGAGAAGGGAGAGCTGTAGTGGGTGGAACTTGGAACTGCAAGCTCTGCAGTGAACACATTTTCACTTTTGATGAAGTCCATATGGTGAAATTGGTGGAATTGATCAATCAGAGACATCTATAAGAATAGATGATGCATGCTTGAGTTTGTTTTGAAGTCTGCATGAACCAGAAATTGCTGACGATTTTACTGTGACATATTTCTAACAATAATAATATGCTCTCAATAATAATACATTAACACCAGATATTAACTCAAAGCAAAAAGGTTTCCAGAAACAACTTTTGAGTATATACAGCTGCCTTAAGGGGTTTACTTTAAATAGTTTTATTATTATGAGTTCTTCTTTCTGGCCCTAGGATAGGAGAATTATTATGGCACCCATAAATGTTTTGCTGGGGTTAGAGCAATTGGAAAAAATTAATTATTTATTAATAAATAAAGGACGGAAACAAATACTAATACATATTTGAATATACTTCAAATGCATTTAAAAATATGAATATTCTATTATAATGCAGGCTCTTGATTACTGAAGTCATGCTTTTATGCAGTTAAAGTTTATTAGAATGATTAAATTCTTCTTTGTTTTTACCCTAATGAAAAGCTGCTGTAATTCTTTAATCATGTAGTATTATTAAACTTCTATAAAAGTAACTTCTTGCTCTTATTTTACCCAGTATTTAATATAAGTAGGCTATAATAACTTTTGTGAAATTAATAATAGGCTTTATATCAGAAATCATGCAATGTCAGTAACTGCATGGTATGGTGCTTGGGATTAAATTGCTTATTTACAGTTTTGTACAATTAACATGGTCAGAGATATTCATACCACTGGTTTCCCCAAACTTCCCCACAGAGACGCCACACAGCCATTTTCTCACGCACAGTAAAATCGCAAAGCAAAGAGGACACGGAGACCGACAGACAAGACAGAGCAGGATACAGGATACTTATGTTATAAAAAATAATCTCAGCTCTCAGATTCTGTCAATTTTATTACAAAATTCAAGCAGTAAATTTTGGCACTTGTACGTTACGTGACAGATCCTGTAGTGGCACGTGAACCGATCATCTCTAGCTTATAAATAAACATGAATGAACAATGTTGAAAAATACATTACTTACCTAAATGTATATTTCTCCTCATATCGATCAATCAGGTTTTTTTTAATGAGCAAAGAGGTCAATAAAACTGCTGGAGAACAATTATGTCACATAACATTTACCTCGGGAAAGCCATTTAATTACCATATATGTAGCAGGTTAGTTGGCTAGAATAAAAGAACTATAGAGAATATTTAGCTAATTATCTGTAGGGCTGCTATATGACATATTTATTATATTTCTACTTATTAAATACAGTTATAATAATAAAATGCAATATATTTCATTTGAGTTATATGTAACCTAAACACTTCTACCAGCTGATAGGGCTGATAAGGTGAGGGGGTTTTTTGTCTTGAGAAAAATGTATGCCTATATCTTGTGTAGCCTACCTAATGTTTATCCAAATGAGTCAATATTGAATCAAATCACAAGCACTGAACTGAAATCATAAAATTTGTCAAGCACAAAAAACGTGGCTAACCAGAAATTGTACCATGTAATCAATATAACAATTAAACATTTTGTTACTAAACCTAATACAATTCTGCTTAGTTACTAAAATGTTCAGATTTTTTTTACACCAATCCGTCTGAACTTGGATGTACATGCATCTAATGAATGAAATTGGAGTGTTTAGTCATTTACATTTATTCATTTAGCAGACTTATCCAAAGCGACTTAGAGATGAGGACAGTGGAAGCAATCAAAAACAACAAAAAGAGCAATGATATATAAGTGCTATAACAAGTCTCAGTTAGGATAACACAGTATACATAGCATGGGATTTTAAATAATATAATATAAAGAAAACAGATAGAGTAAAAAAAGAACAGAGCAAGCTAGTGTTAGAGGTCTTTACACACACACACACATACAATTGCATAATTAATGAAAAGAAAATAGAATATAAAAAGATTAGAAAGGTAGTTAGATTTTTTTAAAGAATAGAATTAGAATAGTGAGTGATAAAGTTAGAGGGTCAAATAAAGATGGAAGAGATGTGTTTTAAGCCGATTCTTGAAGATGGCTAAAGACTCAGCTGTACGGATCGAGTTGGGGAGGTCATTCCACCAGGAGGGAACATTTAATTTAAAAGTCCGTAAAAGTGACTTTGTGCTTCTTTGGAATGGCACAATCAAGCGACGTTCACTTGCAGAACACAAGCTTCTAGAGGGCACATAAGTCTGAAATAACAAATTTAGGTAAATGGGTGCAGAGCCGGTGGTAGTTTTGTAGGCAAACATCTATTGGAAGCCAGTGAAAATTGATAAACAGAGGTGTGACATGTATTCTTTTTGGCTCAATAAAAATTAATCTTGCTGCCGCGTTCTGAATTAATTGTAAAGGTTTGATAGAATTGGCTGGAAGACCTGCCAAGAGGGCATTGCAATAGTCCAACCTGGACAGAACAAGAGCTTGGATAAGGAGTTGTGCAGCATGTTCCAAAAGAAAGGGCTTGATCTTCTTGATGTTGAATAAAGCAAATCTGCAGGATCGGACAGTTTTAGCAATGTGGTCTGAGAAAGTCAGCTGATCATCAATCATAACTCCAAGGCTTCTGGCTGTTTTTGAAGGAGTTATGGTTGATGTGCCTAACTTGATGGTGAAATTGTGATGAAACGATGGGTTTGCTGGAATCACAAGCAGTTCTGTCTTGGCAAGGTTGAGTTGAAGGTGATGGTCTATCATCCAGGAAGAAATGTCTGTTAGACAAGCCGAGATGCGAATAGCTACCGTCGGATAATCAGGTTGGAATGAGAGGTAGAGTTGAGTGTCATCAGCATAGCAGTGGTATGAAAAGCCATGTTTCTGAATGACAGAACCTAATGATGCCATGTAGACAGAGAAGAGAAGTGGTCCAAGAACTGAGCCCTGAGGCACCCCAGTAGTTAGATGTTGTGACTTGGACACCTCACCTCTCCAAGGTACTTTGAAGGACCTATCGAATAGGTAATACTCAAACCATTGAAGTGTGGTTCCTGAGATGCCTTTTGCCAGTAGGGTATATAGGATGATCTGGTGGTTAACCGTGTCAAAAGCAGCAGACAGATCAAGCAAAATAAGTACTGAAGATTTGGATTCCGCTCTTGCCAGTCTTAGAGCTTCAACAACTGAGAGCAAGGCAGTCTCAGTTGAATGTCCACTTCTGAAGCCAGATTGGTTGCTGTCAAGGAGGTTGTTGTGTGTGAGAAATGTAGAGACTTGGTTGAACACAGCTCGTTCAAGTGTTTTTGCAATGAAAGGAAGAAGGGAAACTGGTCTGTAGTTCTCTAAAAGAGATGGATTGAGGTTGGGTTTCTTAAGTAGTGGAGTTATACGTGCCTGTCTAAATTATGAGGGAAAAACACCAGTGTGGAGGGATGTGCTGATGATGTGAGTGAGTGCAGGTACAAAGTACCTTAGTACTTTTTTACTTAGTACCTTAGTCATTGACAAAGTAAAAAAAAAAAGGTGTTTTGACTGTTTTTATGTCAGGCGGTACAACCAAATAGTGAGTATGGGGCGAAAAGAGCAGAAGAGACGGAAGAGAAAGCAGGCAGCAGCGTCATTGTCACAGAATATTGAACATATGTAAAAAATAAAAATAAAAAAAACTGGCAAACAGGGTAATTTTGTTATATTTACTACATAACCTATAACATTTGATAGCTAACAGTATTCAACCCCACTAGAGCAGAAGGTAGCTGAGGTTGTTGCTGATATACAGTGAATTTTATATCTAAGATCTATAAACCACAAAATTATAAAAACACCAAGATATTTTTGTAATTTATGTTATACGTGTAATGATAGTTCGATCGGGGTAGAGGAAGGAGACCAGAGTTGGCGTACGGGGCTCGTGAGAGACTTTATTCTTTACAAAAACAAACAACAAAATAAACAAGCGCGGCAGGTGCGTGCACTCTCTAAAAGCACTTCGGCTTCGCTACTGCGTCTGTCTGGCTCAACCGCTCTCCAGCTTCACACGCTCACGAGTCCCCGTCTATCTCGCATTTCGCCGGCTGTCGTGCTCCTTAAATGCGGGTTCCCCACGCCAATCACTGAAACGAGATCCAGGTGTTATTTGTTTCTCACCTGAACCACTTATCGCCGCTCGTCTCTTCACTCGCTCTCCCGTTGCAGACTTCGCTAAACCACGTCTCCGCCACATACCCCCACCACCCGACTCAGGCCGGGGAGCCATCCGGCCTGCAGCCCCCCCCCCCCCCCCCCCATTCCTGGAGAGGAAATCGGCCACAGCCATCTGCGCCCCCGGCCTGTGAATCACCTTGAACTTAAATGGCTGTAAAGCTAGATACCAACGGGTGATTCGCGCGTTGGTATCCTTCATGCGGTGGAGCCACTGGAGGGGCGCGTGGTCCGAGCAGAGGGTGAACTCCAGTCCCAGGAGGTAGTAACGAAGGGTGAGAACCGCCCACCTGATGGCCAAACACTCCTTCTCTATGCTGCTGTACTTAGTCTCTCTCTTGGAGAGCTTCCGACTAATGCACAGCACCGGGCGGTCCCCCCCCCCCCCACGTCCTGGGACAGGACCGTGCCCAGCCCCCTGTCCGACGCGTCGGTCTGCAAAAAAAAAGGGAGAGCAAAGTTAGGAGAGTGCAGGAGAGGCCCGCCACACAGGGCCGCTTTAACTCGGGTAAAGGCTGGACCGTATCTGGTACCTCCTTTTTAGTGAGGTCAGTCAACGGGCTGGTGAGGTCCGAATAATGAGGAATAAACCTCCTGTAATATTCCGCCAGCCCCAAGAACTGCCTTACCTCCTTTTTGGTCTTGGGCCTGGGACAGGTTGCAATTGCTGCCGTCTTATCAATTTGGGGCCCAAGTGGAAGCCCAGATACTTTACCTCCACCCGCCCAACTGCGCACTTCTTCGGGTTGGCCGTTAGCCCCGCCCGTCTCAGCACCCTGAGGACCGCCCTCACATGCTCCATAGGTTTTCCTTTAATAGTCGCCTCTGGCCCGAGATCCTCCTCCCCACTCACTACCGTCGCTAGCAACACTGACTCCTCCCCGCTCCATTTTTTAAGGAGGTTGAGGTGGTAGATTTGCCTCGTCCTGGGATTGTTCCAGGGGAAAGTCATCGCGGCCGGCAAGGTTTAGCCTCGCCATACCGCTCGGTTCCCCTGAGACCGCCCCGCTAGGTCCCGGGACAGATTTTCCCACCTGAGCGCTCGCCCCGCCCCCTGGCCAGTTCTTTCCCCCGACGGCACCTGCTGTCAAACACCCTAGTAAATGCTGAAACGCTGGCCAAATCCGTGCCCAAAATTAGCGGATGCCGGAGGTGCGCATTAACGGCCACTTCCACACTATGCTTATGGCCCCGAAATTTAATGCCTATGGCTTTTAATGGATATTCCCTTATATCCCCATGCACACACCTCACCTTAACCATGTGGCCCGTATCCAATGCCCTGGATTGTATCAGGCTTTGATGGATGGAGGTCTGGTTACAACTTGAATCCACCAGAGCCTGATAGGTACCCCCCTTAATACTCACGGGTATTTGGTACAGCCCGGCTTGATCGGGGGCAGCCTGCGGGTCGTCTGGGATCCGGACCAGTGTCCCCACCTCCATCATCGGGCACCTGTCCACAAAGTGGCCCGGATCCCCGCAACGCCAGCAGGCTGGCCCGGGTCTCCCCACTGCCCTAGAGGCGGAAAGTGGCTCAGGGGACTGACGTGGGGAAGCAGCCGGAGGGTCTTCACTTCCCCGTCGCTGGGGTGCGGCCATCCCTCATGCGGGACCTCGTGCCCCGGCCGCAGGCTCCATCGCCACCCTCGAGCGGGGAGCAGCCCTCGGTGGCCCCACCCAACGGGACCTAGGGAGAGGGAGAGATTTCGGAGTGGGGGGGAGGGGGAAACAGGGGGAGAGAGAGAGAGAGAGAGAGACAGCAGGGAGGGGCTCGCCGACCCCGGAGCACGCCGCCAGCTGATCCTCCGCCAGTTGGATGGCCAGATCCAGCGACGCCGGGCGGTGGCACTGGACCCACTTGGCGGTCTTCTTTGGAAGGCGGGAGATAAACTGCTCCAGCACCACCGCGTTGATGATGGATTCGGCGTCGCCGTCCCTGGCCAACAGCCATTTGCGGCACGAGTCCCGGAGCTGCTGCGTCAACACAAAGGGTCGGCCCGCCTCGGCCAGCTCCAGCTGGTAGTTGTTGGGCCGCCTTCTGGGCCTCCCCCGACAGCAGAGGGATCACCCGAACAGGCCAGCTGTCCATCGGCCACCCACATGCCTCCGCCGTCCGCTCGAACAAGTTGAGGAAAGCCTCCGGGTCATCAGCGGGTCCCATCTTGGTGAGCGGCATGTGAGCGGGCGGGGCACTGGGGGAGGCCGTCCCCATCTGACCCTCCCGGTCCAGCAAGCTCCGGACCAGCTCGCGGTCCTCCTGCTGGACCCGCATCATAGCCTGGAACCGGTGGTACTGGTCGGCCCGCAGGTCCAGCAGGGCCTGGTGGTGTTCTTGGTGCAGGCCCGCGAGCGATGTAATGATGTCCGCAAATGGCAAGGATGATGTAGCTGACGGAGTCTGCATGGCGAACGCTCTCCTTCCTCCCGAGTTTCGGCACCAGTGTAACGATAGTTTGATCGGGGTAGAGGAAGGAGACCAGAGTCGGCGTACGGGGCTCGTGGGAGACTTTATTCTTTACAAAAACAAACAACAAAATAAACAAGCGTGGCAGGTGCGCGCACTCTCTAAAAGCACTTCGGCTTCGCTACTGCGTCTGTCTGGCTCGACCGCTCTCCAGCTTCACACGCTCACGAGTCCTCGTCTCTCTCGCATTTCGCCTGCTGTCGTGCTCCTTAAAGAGCCAGTAAGATGAAAATTCTAAGCTTCCTATCACTTCCTAGCTTTCAAGCTTCCTAGTCCTGTACATTAGGTTTAAATCCATCCAAGGTTAAAAAACATTGTCATTTTGTCAAAATATCATTTTAAAATTACCTCAATTCTCAGAGATCCCCAAACGGTTCACGTGAAGCTGTTCAAAAGATTCAGTTTCTTTAAACCCCACCTTTCGGTAGCATACTGTGTTCTGATTGGTCAACTAACATAGTCAGGTTTGATTGGTTGTTCCGCACACACCTCCACGGTAAACTATGCGTTAGCATCTGTTTGGGATGAATTATGTCTTATTCCTCTCACCGCGAAGCAAACAGTAAAATAAAAAACTTGAACAGTCTCGCTGCTTTTTCTTCTGTGTGGGTGTATTCAAGCCACACGCTTCAGTTTGAATCTGAATAGCACGTTCAGCGCAGGGGCGTTGTCACATTAGATATAATCAGGCTCTGGATATAATGAAGGGAGACGTGAAAAACGGACATCACGTTGTTTTCATATGGATTACTTTATCACAGAATATTTTCGGCAGCACTTGTTTAGTTTTAAAGAAGACATGTCAAGCTTTCTGTAGATATCTCTCTCATGTCTCTTCGTTGAGAATTCATGGAGTTACACTTCATTTTAATGACATGTTTGTACATGACGGTCAGCGCAGACAGGCTGCAGACAGCACACATACTGATAAGACGCTCGGGAGAAAACAGACACATAACTTCATAATCATACTTCGCGTTGTGATTCGGAGATGCTCGTTGTTCTAAATAAAGTTGGTAATGAACCATCTTTTATGGCCAAACGCTTTGAAAATCCCGCTGTACTCACCGAGATTAGAAAAGCAGTCATCAGTGAAATGTTGTGAACACAACAAAAGGGATTTGTTGTACTGCTCTGGTATTGTGGTAAAAATGAATTTTAGCCATTGGTTCTTATGATTTTCATTCTTTGGCAGTGAAAATAAAACAAACTTGCCTTTACAACTAAAAACACACTGTCTCCTCGACATGATGCTATCACACCAACCAGGGGTGCGTTTCCCGAAAGCATCGTTAGCCAACTATAGTCGCAAGTTCCGTCGTTACCAATGTAGTTCAGCGATTTGGTGTTTCCCGATACCATAGCTCAAACGAACATTTGCAAACTGCATCGCAAACTTGAGTCGTTGGAACGACAGCTCTCCAACTGTGGTTAGAAGCATAGTTCGTGGTTAGTTTGCTGTGTCGACGTCATTGATTGCGCCGCACCTGGGCTGTGTTCTATTCAGTTATCGACCCTGTGCCCTATTCCTTTAGAAGATTTCACCATCCACTTTGAGTGATTTAAAAGACTTAAAGTTGTGGTTTAAGTTTATCACATAAATCGCCTTTTTATTATTATTACAAATTCAATTTGAAACTATATAGAAGCGTGGCCCTCGCGATTATTCTCCCTCCGAAGTGCCCTCTGAAAGCATTAACCTTACCGATTAGAACGCAGCCATTGTTTCGTTTGCGCGAAGAAACGGTGAGTTTGTCAAGTGAGTTATCTTTGTTTAATTTTAATTTAAAAACATTCCAAAATACATATGTCTCATATAACAATATTGGTAAAACAGTGTTATAGAGGTTTTCACTTATATAAAATGTTAACACTCAAATTACAGTATTTTTATAGTAAATTAATTTTTAATTTTAAATGAATGTACCTAAATAAAGTAACAAAAAATGTATAAATAAGTGAGTGATTTTGTTGTTTTTACTGAATAAGAATATAGAATACTCTCTACAAATGTGTTAGTGTGTGAATACATATATATATATAGAGAGAGAGAGAGAGAGAGAGAGAGACGGTATACATTGTACACACACACAAAAAATTGATTTTTTAAAATGTTTTTAAGTGTTCATTTAATAACTACATATCGGCAAAGAAACCAAACATTTAACAGAAATTATGTCAGCTTAAACAAATGGTTTAAACTCCAGTGGTGGCTGGATGCTGCACAGGTGATAGGACGTATGGGCGAAGAGGACATGTCTCCAGCAGCCAGCTATAACCAAAGCCATGCACCCTCTTCAGCCACCTGCAAACTGCAGAAGTGGCCCACACAAAAGAGTCATGTGTGCTTCCATCACCCACCCATTAGGCCATCACCCCCCACCTCCATACATTTCCAACAGCATAATAAAGCAGTATAGCTAACAACTGAATTTAAAGCATTGTTTCTTCTTATTGCCATCTGAAGATGTGAAGCCTGATGTTGAAGGGCCAGACTGGACAGGGCCTGATGTTGGAGGCCTGGACTTTGAAGACAAAGGCCTTTATGCCTCCACAAGGTAATGGAGCCGTTTATACATTTTCATGTTTCTTTAGAAATAATGAATGGACAAATGGAGTCTTTAAACGCCTGTGATGTAAAGTTATTCGCTGTCAAAGTGACGCCAAAATGAATGGGAGTCAATGGAATGCTAACAGCAGGTGGGGGTCCGCTAGCCAATGGAGGCACCCAGGGGTGCTTTAAAAAAATATGAAACCCTGCCCCCCTGTTTGCACTTCACGTTTCTGCGCGTCTCGCTTTTTGGCACTGTGTACAACGTGCCTCCCTGGAAGTGACGTCACTCTGAACTAATGTAAACAAAGAATGTATTAAAGCTATGTTGCAAATAAATTAGTAGATATGACATGGAAAATATATATTGCAAAATCATTTCTTTCACGCTGTTTCATTTACATTTTGCATTTTTATTTTTGTTGGCAAAAAGCACATTTATTTTTCTCATTACTTAAATTTTTGTTTTCAAAATTAATTTTCTTTTGCAAAACTTTAATATTTTGCATATATATGCGGCATTATATTGACTCCATATTTGTAAAGTAACTAAACATAAGTTATCTATTTTATTTGTCCATTTACAATATTGATAATTTAAGGAACATTTGTGTTGGATAAAAAGCGAGTTACATCAGTAACTAACTCAACATATAAATAAAGCATATTACAGATGTATGACAGAGGAGACTGACTCTCGTCTGGATGTTACAGAGACAGAAGAGACACACGTGCGTTTATCTGCTGCAGAGACACTGATGAAGGAATGCTGCCATCAAAGGATTTGTGTAAGTACACTACAAAAATAAATGAAACATTTTAAATCTTAAGTTGTATTTTATTTTAAAGGGGGGGGGGGGGGTGAAATGCTCGTTATCACTCAATATCCTGTTAATATTGAGTCCCTATAGAGTAGTACTGCATCCTTCATAACTCCAAAAAGTCTTTAGTTTTATTATATTTATAAGAGAAAGATAGTCTGTACCGTTATTTCCCGGAAAAACCCGAGCGGCTGGAGGCATAACATGTGGGCGGAGCTAAAGAATCACGAGCGCAAGTAGGCTTTTGCGTTGAGAGCGTTTGGAAGCTGTGACATTACCATGAGGAAAAAAACATCATCTAAAACAAACCATGGCTAACAGTCAGATTTAGCCGTTTATTTATGATCCAGAATCAGATCCAGAGGCTGAAATTGAACAAGAGCAGCAGCAGCAACGACTACAGCAGGACGTCTCTATGTAGTATGTATTGAAACTGTATATATTTGCTTAGCGGTTTTGGAAAATGACTAAGTTCCACTTTATGTCGTCTTTTGTTTTTTTTGTTTTTTTAAGGTGTACTTGTGGAAAGTGCAGTTTGATGACAACATCGCATGTTGTTTACTTGATGTGCTCACGCGCCGATAGCTAAGTTAACAACACAGAGATATTTGAAGCAGTTTTACTCACCGCCTGCGGTTCCAACACACGATCGTGACCCTTTTTCGTTGGGACTGCATTATCCTTAAGAAATAAACGATATGCAAATCCGGCATCAAACTGGGCCTTGTTTGTAAAACAAGCATCTTCGAAATGCAAGGAACAAACAAAAACACTTGCACAACTCCGTTGATGCTCTGTAAAAATAAACTCCATCCACTGGTCCCTTAATGCAGTTTTTTTTTTTTTTTGGTAATCTGTGCAGGGTTGTCTTGCCCTGGCAACCAAAAACACACTTCTTTTGTGACATTTCGCTCTCTCGCTCTGATCAGTGAATGTCTGGGCTCTCAGTGCTGTGCTATACGCGAGCACGCGCTCTTCCGGGAGAAGTGCCCTTAGGACCCATATAAGGAAATTCCGCTCCATCTAAAGTCACACAGACCCATACTCGAAAAAAACTTTACGAAACTTGTGACAAACTGGAAGGAGTATTTTTGTTCCAAAAATACTCCTTCAAACGTACAACTTATTTTTTGAAACTTTGTCCATGTTTAGCATGGGAATCCAACTCTTTAACAGTGTAAAAAACTCATTATGCATGAAATAGCATTTCACCCCCCCCCCCCCCTTTAATGTAATTTTAAACAACTATTACACCTCTATTCTTATTCTTGATTTCTGTGCATTTGCTGCAGATATTTTGTGGTGGAGCAGGACCTGCAAGGAAAGGTGAAAAAAGGGAAAACCTGAAACAAAAGAATTAATGTAAATGACTTTTTGTATTGTGTATGTGTATTTTTGTAGGACATGAAAATGTCTGTAGACTGGTGTGTGCACTGAGGATGGAGAAGACCACAGCATCATCCTGGAAGTGATCGAGAGTCACAGATGTGATGCTCCATCACTCCACCTGCCCTTTACGGTCTCATCAGGACCAGATACTTGCTGTGGTGTCTTCATCCTCAGTTCGAATACCAGGGAACACATGTTAGGTAAAAACTGTTAGTCTGAATGCACTGTAAGTCGCTTTGGATTAATTTATAATTTATTTATAAATTTGAACCACTTCAGTGGTTTAGCCCACTACAAAAGTAATAAATGAATGCATGTACTTGTAAACTCTGTGTAAATGTTTTTCAGGTAGTCGTGCTCATGGGGTGCAGGCACATGAAAGTTTGGAGCAGACACAGCAGTCAGATTGTCCTGCACGTGTTCCCCTGCTCTAGCTTCAAGGTTGTGTGGTTCAGAGAGCCGTCATCAAGGTCTTCCTTATCCTGTTGCTCAACGACATCCCCGAACTGTATCAGCTGTGTTCAGATGGCAGGAGGATGTTGGGTTCACCATCTGTAAATACATGTTTGTTAGAACATTAAGTTTGAATGAAGCTTTGTTTCATGTGCTGTTGACTTGTACATGTATGCATTTATTGTGATGGTAACTTTTATACATTGTTTTAATCATTTAGACATGTTTTTTGTTCTCAGTAAATAAAATATAAATATTTTATCCATTCATGTATTAATTGCTTGACTGAAAATTGATGTATTCACATCGACTGCATTTGTTTAACTAGTATATATTCATGTATAGCTATGTCACAAAAGAAAAAAACATTTAGCTTCTTTTACTAAAATGTAATTTAAAAAAATATATATAATTATTGGTTGGCATTTATCGTTATTATTGCATGTAAGTGTTGGGGTGGGTAAAATATGCAATTCATTATGGGGTAATGTTAATTTTAGAGTAGTAATACTTACATTTTTAGAGTATAAAATCAACAATCTTCTCCAAAGGTGAGCTCTTCGAGCAGCTGATTGACGTACCCTTTGTGCAGATATTGCTGTCGCTGTGAGGAGTTAGTGTACCTGACCCTCTTTTTTATTATTATTGCCAAATTATTACATAAAAGATAATGGTAAGACGGTTGTATGTAACAATATACAATCATAATGCCATAAAACAGTAAATAAATAAAAAATAATGTTTTCATCATAGTATGAGATATACTATACAAGAAAAACATTTTTTTCACGTAAAATAATTGAAAAAAATATTCAAGCGATAACGATTTTGGGTTTTCTAATAAAAAAACATGCTTTAAGGATAACACTTGATCACATTAGTGTGATTAAAAGTTGGAAGACCAGTTTACTTCCAACGACTCAACTTCAGTGTGGAGAGGTCTAAGAGCCATCACGAACTACAAGACACCATCCCCTAGCACTGAGGCTAATCAACGACTTGCTAACGACCTGAATGAGTTTTATTGCAGATTTGAAACCCCCAATCCCACCCTCCACACCTCCTGTTCTTCAAATCTGTGAAGATGATGTGCGCCAGGTCTTCAAGAAGAACAAAAGAAGAAAAGCACCAGGCCCAGATGGTGTTACACCAGCCTGTCTGAAAATCTGTGCTGACCAGCTGGCCCCCATCTTTTCACAGATCTTCAACAGATCCCTGGAGTTGTGTGAAGTGCCTTCCTGCTTTAAACGCTCCACCATAATCCCCATTCCAAAGAAACCCAAGATAACAGGACTTAACGACTACAGACCTGTGGCTCTAACGTCTGTCGTCATGAAGTCCTTTGAAAAACTGGTTCTGGCTTATCTGAAGGACATCACTGGACCCTTATTGGACCCCCTGCAGTTTGCTTACCGAGCAAACAGGTCCGTGGATGATGCAATCAACATGGGATTGCACTTCATCCTGCAACATCTGGACAAAACAGGGACTTATGTGAGGATCCTGTTTGTGGACTTTAGTTCGGCATTCAACACCATCATCCCAACAGCCCTTCAGACCAAACTGACCCAGCTCTCTGTTCCTAGCTCTATCTGTCAATGGATCACCAGCTTTCTGACAGATAGGCAACAGTTAGTGAGACTGGGGAAATTCACATCAAACAGCTGCTCCACCAACACTGGTGCCCCTCAGGGATGTGTTCTCTCCCCTCTGCTTTTCTCCCTGTACACCAACGACTGCACCTCTAAAGACCCCTCTGTCAAGCTCCTAAAGTTTGCAGACGACACTACAGTCATCGGCCTCATCCAGGACGGTGATGAGTCTGCTTACAGACAAGAGGTTGAGCAGCTGGCTGTCTGGTGCAGTCTCAACAACCTGGAACTGAACACGCTCAAAACAGTGGAGATGATCGTGGACTTTAGGAGAAACCCACCTGCACTTTCCCCACTCACCATCATGAACAGCACTGTGACTGCAGTGGAGTCATTCAGATTCCTGGGAACCACCATCTCTCAGGACCTGAAGTGGGACAATCACATTGACTCCATTGTTAAAAAGGCCCAGCAAAGGTTGTATTTCCTTCACCAGCTGAGGAAGTTTAACTTGCCACAGGAGCTGCTGAAACAGTTCTACTCAGCCGTCATTGAGTCTGTCCTCTGTTCTTCAATAACTGTCTGGTTTGGTTCAGCAACAAAATCAGACATCAGAAGACTACAGAGAACTGTTCGGACTGCTGAAAGGATTATTGGTGCTCCCCTGCCCACCCTTCAAGAACTGTATACATCCAGAGTGAGGAAAAGGGCTCAGAAAATCACTCTGGATCCCTCACATCCAAGTCACCCCATCTTTGAACTTTTGCCATCTGGCCGGCGCCTCAGGGCCGCAAACACCAGAACAGCAAGGCACAAGAACAGTTTCTTCCCCCAGGCTATCTACCTCATGAACAGTTAAATGTTCTCTACTTATGCTTATAAACGTGCAATATCCTTATATTTATTTGTTAACCCTCCATCCTAGAACATTCCCGCATCTCACTCAATCCTATTCCATTATCATTTATAGCACAATTGTTTATACACGTATTTATTTGCTAATGTGTAAATAACCTTTTTTTTTTTTTTTTTTTTGTCTCTGTGTTGTTGTCTCTGTGTACTGGAAGCTTATGTCACTAAAACAAATTCCTTGTATGCGTAAGCATACTTGGCAATAAAGCTCTTTCTGATTCTGATTCTGATTAACACATTAGAGTTAAAAATATTTAAAAAAATAAACATCAACAGTATTGGCTATACTACAATCACAAAACAAAAAGGTAGCCGTTTCTGCAACAAGACCACAGCATGGGCAATGTTCTTCATTATCAAGATACTTACAAATACATTAATTAAACCTGTCACTTATATCTTTTAAGTTTTTGTGCTTGTTTTAACTTTGTAGGTCACATGATCAATTGATGATGATATACAAATTGCATTCATACTTCATATATACGCATTTAGGCTGTAGAGTATGTACTCTTTTAGCGATCGTTAAGTTAGTTCTTATTGAAATTAAGTGCCTAATTAAAGGGTATGCGGTTTCGAACGCATCCCAACAAAATCTCGTTTTGACATCTCGCGTGGTTCTGTGTGATTTGAACAACTTCAAGTTACGCCTCTTTCGTCAAGTTACGCCCACTTCCAAGTTACGCCTGTCTTGCAGTCTGCACTCTGCAGACCATAGACAGTAGCTGCAGACAGACCCTTCTCGACGCCTTCGTTCTTCTCGGTGCTGCTGTCACTGATCTTTGGATTGGTCCTACAAAAGACATACTCAAGAGATTGAATTGAAAATGACCCCCCCCCCAATACATAAATAAAGAAATAAAAACACTACAGGCGCCCCTCCCAGCAACAACAATTCGTCAGTGTCTTGCGTGTGCATGCTTGCTTGGAAATCAAAAAAGCTCTCATTGTAATGTGAGGCTTGTGTTAAAACCACGTGAGCATCCTTATTAATTTTGTAAATGCAACATAACCATTTTGTAAACGAAACGGTACAAGAAAAACGATATTTTATAATAAATGTATGATTATTTAATATTGAAGCCCAATATGTGATACCATAAAATCATCATAATCTGTTTTCCGGGTTTTTTGTCCCCGTTTTCAAAGCTGGGGCGGAAACGATGGTCATGCGTGCCGTGCTCTTGTATTTGATAGTTGCAAACGCAGCTCGTCCCTACCGGTCCCTACCGGTTGTCCTCTAATCTAATCTGATCCTGTTCGTTTCGTAAATTTTTAGACTGACTGTTGGCTATGATGCGAGCATCATGACGGATAATAACATCAAGCGGTCGGCGGCAGCAGCAGCACGTCGGGACTGGAGCATCAGTTCAGAAGGTGGGTGAATGATGCTTTCTTTCGACATTATACAAATACACGTATTAAATGTTCACTCGTTGCCCATTATGTACATGCCGTGGCATCAAACAGCATCCGAATTGGTCTTAAACCAAAATGAAGCTGACTCGCCGTTTAACATTTCGGCCTCTAAAGCAAGCTGTTTGTCATAGAGATGAAATTGGTATGCTTTCGAAATGCAAGAGAAAGTATTAAGGACTCAGATCATATTCCACCTTGAAATATTGTAACACATGATGTTGGGTGCTGCACAGTGGATGAAGCAAGACAGAGACCGTGAACAATATCGCCTTAGTTAACTGTTTATATATACTGTATATACTCAGTGGCTTGCGGTGGTGTTTCAAAATGAGAAGGCAGTTATATACTAGTTATATACTATGATTTCTTGTTGACCGAATTAGTGCATTTTTTCCATCATGTATCACTTTCTCTCACTGATAAGATCTAAAGCACTGAAAATCTTTGCGCTCTCTCTGAGAAAATATTGTAAAAAATTCTTATCCCAAGAGTTATTTTGAAGAACATCAGTACTGTTCCCACAATATCAAAGGAGGAACAAATTTATTACTGATCACACATTGGGTTATTTAAAGGTCTTTTAATCATGATTTCATTAGTGCCATGTGTTCTTAGCATTTATGCTAGCAAGGGGAGTTTTTGCTCAAAATAAAATAAAATAGTAAATTATTTTACTGTCAAATGCTACTACCAAGGTAGAGTAACAATGCTGACAATAGTGTAACAGAATTGACAGTCCACCAGATAATTTTGTCAATTCTGCTACTTTACAATTCTGTTACTTAAAGGGTCAACTCTGTTTATGAACTATTTTCAAAAAAAAAAAGAAATAGTCTGGCAGCAACAATAATAATACCACACGCAAGTCAAAAATTGAAAATTAAACTTAAAGATAGATAAATAATTTAATAAACAATTTAAAACAGATGTACAATTTGGAACATGGAATGTCTTTAAAATGGTTATTTCTTCTATAAACTTTTTTTCAAAAGCTTGCGTTAAGCAAATTGTAATGGTAAAAAAAAAAAACACATCATAATAGAAATGATGGCCAGTCATGGAGTCTTCACAGTCCAGGATCCCATGGTCTTCTAGTCTCTAAATTTTGAATCTTGGTCTTAAAACAAATAATATTGCTGCATTATAAGCTCAAACATGAACAAAATTACATCGTATTAAACTTTCTTAATGCACCTGTTATCAATTGAATTACATAGTATATTTGACTGTCCAACATTAGTCAAAACCTGTGTCCCACTTTTGAAACACCCTTTTCTAAAGTGGGACGACAAAGATTGCTACAATAGAAAATATTCTTAACACATTTTAATAATATTATTGCAAAATGTAATGTACAAATACATCACAAATATACACTAAACAAAATTATATATAAATAATCATGCTGTCTAATCAGAATCTTGATATGCCACACCTGTGAGGTGGATGTATTATCTCAGCAAAGGAGAAGTGCTCACTGACACAGATTTAGACAGATTTGTGAACCGTATTTGAAAGAAATAGGCCTTTTGTGTACATAGACAAAGTCTTCGATCTTAGAGTTCAGCTCATGAAAAATTGGGGCAAAAACAAAAGTGTTGCATTTATCATTTTGTTCAGTGTAATTTGATAACAATTTAGAAGAACATTGTTTTATTTATAACAGATTTATATCCTTAACACTTATTTTGTCTAAATTGTATGTGACTGTCATTTGAGTTAACTAAACAAGAGGTATTTTCTGTTTGATGATTTTCATGGCCACATTTCTGACATAATTTCCAGAAAGACAGCTAATTTCAAGAACAATTTCATGATGATTTTTTTCCCCCTTGTGTATCCTAGAATGGGCAGTCTGCGTGATCACCCAGGGCTGAATGAAAATATAAATCCACTCTCTGATGGTAGATGAACAGTTATAGAACTGGGCCATTCTGTGTCCAATTAACCAAATTTCAGGAACTTCCCAAGCTCAAATTTTTGATTTTGTCAATATTTTATATGAAGAAAGATTAACATATATAGTGCTGAAAAATAAAATATTAAATGTCATCAATTTAGGCTATATTATGTACCGGTAGTAATCCACAGATTTTCACCTGCAGTTCGGAGCCAGATTACAGGGGGTAAAAACTAGGGCTGTGGCGATCACGATCGGCCGATCGTTATGCGCATCTCGTCATTAAACACCTGATGGAATTTACCGCTGATTAGAGAACATAATGACGAGATGCGCATTAACGATCGGCACAGCCCTAGTAAAAACGACTTTAATTTGTAATTGTTTAAATGGGAGTCTGATTTGACATAAAGCCATAATATGTATTTGGATACTGCTGTTTACATGGCATTTTGGTCTGATTTATTTGATTAGCATGCAATAATGGCCAACCATGATCAGCTGTAGTGCTGGACAGGAGGATGACCGAGAGAGGAAACCATGGAGAAATACTTTCCCAAATATGTCCCATTCTTCAGTCTGCTGGCTTTGTCAGTACTCTTGTTCCTGCTGTGGAATATCACCTCATTGGAAGTGAGTAGAAGTTAAGTCACCTTTATTTTTGTAGTGCTGTATACAATATAGAGTGTTACAGCAGCTTTACAAACCGTAAAATGACCGAATGAGTTACGGAAACTCATAAGGATGCATGATAAATCCTATTTTAATTGTGATCATGAAATCTGCTTCTCTCTCTCTCTCTCTCTCATTCTTTTCATTTATATTCTAGCTACCTTGAAGTAGATAATACTACAATGAAATGGTTTTGTGGGCACAAAACAACATGTTGTAGGTAACATAATATGTGTGTGGATGTAAATATAGGATAACTTCCTAATAATTAGATATAGCACACAGCAAATCATTGCCATGTTACAATTTTGTTTGTGAATAAACATCTGAGGTTCTTACTGTAAGAAAAAAAAGAGTCAAAAAGGTATAAAGCTTGTTTTGTAATTTAAAATCTGATAATCATGCACTTTTTTTTTTTTTTCCGAAGGTTGCCCTCTGAACTCTTCTCATGCTTCTCTGTAATAAAATGTCACATTAAAGCTTCTGTGTTTTGTCTACTGCAGAGCTGGAACTGTCAGACAGTATCTACCTTTTATCAGCTTCAGAACAGCATCCAGTCAGTATTGAAGACCTCTGAATTTCTTCTACCAGTGGAGTTTAACTACTCCTTCTGTGCCCACCTCGGCCAGGAGCCCACAGCAGAGGAAGCCAGGGAGGAGAGCTATCTTCTCAAATCCATCGCCTGGCCAGAGCCGTTGGTCCTGGGACTGCCGTTACGTCTAAGTAGCGATCCTGCACAGAGCTATTATACGATCCATGACCCTGGAGATCTGCAGGTGGGTGGGCAACTAATAGTGAAGGTGCAGATGCACAACTTTTTGGGTCAGCCCAAAAAACATGGAGGAGACTTTCTAGTTGCGCGACTCCACACGCCAGAACTTGCAGCAGGCGTGGCTGGCCAGGTACATGACCACAACAATGGAAACTACACAGTATTTTTCCCGCTGCTTTGGGCAGGTGTTGCCCAGGTGGAACTGACCATGATTCACTCCAGCGAAGCCGTGATGGTCCTCAGACGACTGAGAGTGGAACAATCAGACCGAGTGTTCTTCAAGAGCCTCTTCCGTTCAGGGTACCTCTCGGAGACCACTCTGTGTAATTTGTGTTTGCCGCACAAACAGCAGCCGCTTTGCAACTTCACAGATCCCCAGACTGGAGAACCCTGGTTCTGTTATAAGCCCAAGATGTTGGACTGTGATACACGGATTAACCACTCAAAAGGGGGGTATAAGAAACACCTTCTCACTGTTTATGAGTCACAGTTCTTCCAAAGGTGAGTGAGAAGTGAAACCTATTTAGAGCAGTGCTTTAGAGAATGTAGATTTATAGGCTATATATTATAAAAATTTCAGTTTAATGAATGACACTTTAATTTTGTTTTGTTCTAGTGGAGTAAATATCAAAATTCCAATACATTCTGCAGGGGTGGACAATGTGACTGTTCAACCTGCTAAAGGTATTTTGGCACATTTGTAACAATTTAAATGTTTATTAATTAGTGTGATTTGTTTAATGCATTCTTGCTGAACAAGTGTTAAATGGTTAGTTCACTCAAACAATGAAAACGCTGTCATTAATTACTCACCCTCATGTCGCTCCAAATCCATAAGATCTTTTGTTCATCTTTGGAACACAAATTAAGATATTTCTAAAATCCGAGAGCTTTCTGACCCCGTACAGACAGCAACTATGAAAAAAAAATTAGTTTTCTTTGCGCACTAAAAGTATTCTTGTAGCTTCATAAAATGATGGTTGTATGACTGATGTCACATGTACTATTTTAACAATGTCCGTAATACCTTTTTGGCTTTGAATGTGGTAGTTGCATTGCTGTCTATGAAACGTCAGAAAGCTTTCGGATTTCATAAATATCTTAATTTGTGTTCCAAAGGTAAATACATGAGGGTGAATGACAGAATTTTCATTTTCGGCTGACCTATCCCTTTTTTTTTTTTTGCAATAACTTATTGACCCCAAACTTTTGGAAGGTGGCATCATTTTAAATATACAAAAACTGTATTAGCAGGTTTAATTTCTAAGTTCTCATCATAATTTTTCTATCTTTCTCTCATCATCATGCAGCATTTTTTTTTTTCTTCTGTTTCCTCTTTCCTTCTAGTACGAACCAAAGGAATGCACCTTGAATTCACTCCTTCCGGGTACTACTACCAGGGATCATGGAGACCTTTGAATGGTGTCATCATGCATCAGTTTAATGCCTCTTCAGTCATAACACAGTGTCTTCGAGGGAAAATGGTGTACATGTATGGAGACTCCACTGTGCGACAGTGGTACGAGTATCTCATTGCCCATGTTCCAGGTCAGTAATATTTTTGTAACTCTTTTCAAAGGTGCTATATTGATTGTTAGTCACCTTCGATTGGCTGTGACCACATCTCCAAAACTTTTTCAGCTGACCCAATGTCAAAAAAAGCAAAGCATGAAAAAAATGACAAAATATAGTATAGTAATATTGAATAGCTTCCATAAAATGCACAATCTAAATGTAGCCTGAGAAAACAGAGGTACAGATATTTGTTTTAAGTCCAGGGTGAGTTTTTCATATATTGTCATGCCAATTAAGTATTTTACTCATTTTATTCCTGAGTGGGCATGAATCTATTATCTAACCTACATCTCACCCTGTGTATCTCAAAATACAGAGTTTAAGGAATTCAACTTTCATAGCCCGAAGAATGTTGGTCCGTACATGGCAGTGGACAGCAATCACAACATATTATTAAGATACCGCTGCCATGGGCCACCGATCCGCTTCACATCCGTGTCCTCGGCTGAGATGCACTACATCTCAAATGAGTTGGATGGCTTACGAGGGGGCTCAGACACGGTGGTCCTGATCAGCATCTGGTCACATTTCAGCACTTTCCCGGTGCAAGTGTACATACGGCGCCTACGCCACATCCGCAAGGCGGTGATCCGACTGCTGAACCGAGAACCAGCGACTTTGGTGCTGATCCGCACAGCCAACCTCCAGAAACTGGACCCCGAGTCCAGCTTGTTCAACAGCGACTGGTTCTCCCAACAGCTTGACAAAGTGCTCCGAGCCATGTTTAAAGGTCTGAACGTCCAGCTGGTGGATGCCTGGGAGATGACACTCGCCCACCATCACCCTCATCAGCTACACCCTCCACCTGACATTATATCAAACATGATTAACTTCATCCTATCACATATCTGTCCAGTGAGGAGAAAGAGAAGGCGGGGCTAAACTTCTCAAGCAGTATGTTAAGGAACTGGTGAGACCTAGTCTTTGAGATCAGCTCTTTGGCTATCCATTCAGCTATTATTTGCTTGTCTGTCTGGCTTTCAAATATTAATAATGATTTTGCTGGCCTTATTATAAATGCAAAAGCACCATTCACCAACAGTGAATGTAGCTCTTTTTATTTTATTGGCAATATCCTGACCCAACCCCAAGTGTTTAACAGGTGAAAACTATTTGAACATATTTGCTTGTACTCCAATCGGGGATTTGAGTAGGGTTAGTTCATCCAAAAATTAAAATCCTGACATCAATTACTCACCCTCAGTAAATGATGACAGGATTTTCATGTTTTGATACACTATTAAAAAACTAATAAATGAAGGCAACAACATCAAGGCTGCAGTTGTATTAAAGAAAGATTAAATTATTTATGTATAAAACAGACGCCTGGGAGAATATTTGTAAAATTAAAATAGAGAATTACAGAAGAATAATTACTATGACAGAAGTTATATGCAAGTATCATGAACTATGAGGGCAATCACAACTCTTTATGTGCCTTGGTAAACAGGGATTGTGTTAGGACAAGTGTGGTCTACTTATTCAATGGGGGCAGGTGTGGCCTAATGGTTAGAGAGTTGGACTTGTAACCCGAAGGTCACAGGTTTGAGTCTCAGTGCTGGCAGGAGTTGTAGGTGGGGGTGAATGAAAAGCACCCTCTTCCACCCTCAATACCCATGGTTGTAGTGCCCTTGAGCAAGGCACTGAACCCCCAGTTGCTCCCCATGCAGCTGGATACAGCTGCCCACTGCTCATTTGAACATTTTGTTACAGTAGGATTATTGACATTAGTATTCATTTAGTCTTTTATGCCCTTGATTAGTTTTAATATAAATTCTCCCATTCTGCATTTACCTCTGAAAGATCTAAAAATGTGTACATAGTAGTTCTGTCTGTTCTATTTATATGTATCCAAAAAGCAATGTAAAAGACATTTATGCTCCAAAAATGGTCATTCAGATTTTTTGGAAGAGTTGTTTACGATTTGTTCATGTGCCTTATTTAATAGCACTACCTGTTTGATTAGTTTGTTCAATTCCATTTTAATGTGGTTTACAGCTATGAAATTGAGTCTCTGTACTAGAGTTTCTACTGCATTTTTCCTTTTCTTTTTTGCGCAGTGGCAAAGGAGCTTCTTAATTCTTCATCCGTCAAGTGTTCACGAATCACCAAAATAAATGAATTCTCAAGCATCCATTGTGCTCTTGTCTTTTGAATGATCTCTGCCACTGCAAATTGGTATTAATTTTTTTTTGCTGCAGTAAGATCCACTCAGATGAGAACATATCAAATACAAAATTATTGTAGAAGGAATACAAATTGTTTAATATTAATATAAAAAATATATAATTCAATACTTAATCTAAAAATACATAATGAAAAAATTATTTAAAAAATGGGCAGAAAAAAATATTTACTGATTATTTTGCAGCACGACGTCCTAGACAAAGGTAAGAAGAATAAACTGCATTTGAAGATATTATTAATCCTAAAATAATTTGAATGTACTGTATATAAAACTGTACATCTTTTAATAGGTGACATTAGCAGGTGTTTTAAAAAGAACCCACAAAGCTGGATGAAGGTTGATTTGGCCTAATAAATAGAAATATCAGATCACACAGTGCCCAGAGCATCAGAAATGTTGCATGTTTCTTCAGACTATCTTGTTATTGTGCACGTATACCATGTTTTAAGATTGGACACTGCATTCACAAGATGAATCATTATGGGTTTGACTCAAAAATATATCAACCTACATCTCCACATGAGACCTTCAAACATGGCGCCGATCCAGACATCACTGTCTTTTGTTTGCATGATGAGTAATGTTATTTTATTACAGTCCTGTAGCTGCGTATTATCTATGTTTACCACAGGCTTTTAAATAGGTGAGAAAAATATTCAATCATATTTAACCAATGTTATATGTGTAATCAACCTGTAGGCAAGGCATTGTATCATCATGTGGATGATTTTGTTCTTAGCCAAAATGGTTAACTGAAATCTGTTCTATGTGGATCACACCATCTGCATTTCCATTTATATCTCATTCTACTAAATGCAGTTTCTTGTAGCACCACAAGGGGACAGCAGTGTACTGTCATAAAAACATATACAGCAGTAGGCCAAACAGGATAGTAGTATATAGACGGTTTCAACCATAGACTTTATATGTCTATGGTTTCAACGGCAACAACATAAACAAACGTTACTGCGCATGAGCGCTTTTGTGGACCTAACTTAACTTCCGGTAGACTTCCAAATAGAATCAATAACAACAGCCAAGTCCCTCTAGAGTAGATATTTTTTGATAACAAACAAAATGTTTGCTGCGTGGATTGTAGTGTAACCAACAGAACACTAGAGGGCAATCCTGTGGAGAAAAAAGGTTATAGAGTTATAATGAGAGAAGAGGAATAAATGGATGTTCAATAACAGAGCTGTTTGCGTGTCCTGATGTTTCGCCTCCGAGTTTAAGATATAACCATCTGTTACATGGTGTCAGAAGTGGTTCCCACAACCTGAAAATAATTAAATAAGGAATTGAGGGAGAAAAGAATGCAATGTTGCACACGGACTGCAAGAACATAGGGAATTGAAACAGTGCTCAAGTGCAATTGAGAACGGGCCAGTAAAAAAAGAAAAAAGAAAACGATCATCGGAGCAGTGCGCTCGAGATTAAGAGTAAGTGAACAGTCAAAATATGGATCAGATATTTTCACTGACACCTCCGGGAAGTTTCAACTTCGACGAGCCTAGTTCATGGCCACAGTGGATGCGCCGCTTTGAACGATTCAGAGTAGCATCGGGCCTTGCAGAAAAACCCTCCGCCTACCAGGTAAACTCTCTTCTTTACATTATGGGGGAGAAAAGTGACGATATATTAAATATGTTACCCCTAAGCGAGGAAGAGAAAAAGAGTTATGAAGAAGTCAAGAAGGCTTTAAGTGAGCACTTTATCGGCAGACATAATGTTATTTATGAGAGAGCGAAATTCAACAGCAGATTTCAACAGCCTGGCGAATCAGCAGAGAGTTTTATCACGGACGTGTATAAGCTCGCGGAACACTGCAGATATGGCGACCTTCATGAGGAAATGATCAGAGACCGTATTGTAGTGGGCATAAGAGATGCAAAGCTCTCAGAGAGACTGCAACTAGATCCAAATTTGACATTGGATAAAACAATAACTCAGGTCAGACAAAATGAGGAAATAAAACGTCAGCAGCCAATAATAAGACGAGAAAAGTCTGAAGTAAAAGAAGTTAACGTTGATGCAGTCGTAACAAAGAGAACATCTAAAGCAAAAATGACATTACAAAAAGCAGAGGGGACAGTGCAGAGAACGCAAAGTTTTTACAATGCGACTCCTAAAATAAAACAGATGGATTCCTGCAAGCGATGCGGAAAAAGTCCACAACACCCATGGAAATTGTGTCCAGCTAGAGAAGCGGAATGCAGAAAATGCAGAAAAAAGGACATTTTGCTACAGTATGCCGGTCAGTTCAAAGACTCGAAGCGATCGTTGACAGTTCATATGATGAGTCTGCATTCTTGGGAACAATCCAGACCCAAAAACAAGAGAATATGTGGCAACAGAAAATACTGGTGAATAAAGAACCAATAACCTTTAAAATAGATACAGGTGCAGCAGTCACAGCTATTCCAGCATCTTTGTATTCAGCTGAAAAGCAAGGGAAACTCAAAGATTCCAAAAAGAAGATCCTGGGACCTAACAGTACTCCATTGAAAGTGATGGGTACGTTTAGTGCATGCCTGCAGAAGGACAAAAAGAGAATTTGGCAGGATATATATGTGGTAACGGATCTAGTGATGCCGCTGCTTGGACTGCCTGCAATTCAAAGCTTACAATTACTGCAACAGGTAGCCAACATACACAAACCTGGAGAGCAGTACAAGGCAATGTTCCCCAAAGTTTTCTCGGGACTCGGAAAATTAGAGGGCAGCTACAAGGAGCCGTCCCGTATGCTCTATCAGCCCCACGACGAGTACCGCTACCGCTCGTGGAGAAGTTAAAACTGGAACTCCACAGAATGGAACAAATGGGAGTCATTCGACGAATCGAAGAGCCTACTCCCTGGTGCGCGGGTATGGTTGTCGTGCCAAAACCGAATGGCAATATCAGGATTTGCGTCGATCTCACACGGTTGAACGAGAATGTGTGCAGAGAAAGACACATACTGCCAGCTGTGGATGAGACTTTAGCACAGCTAGAGGGAGCAGCTGTGTTCTCCAAATTAGATGTCACATCTGGGTTCTGGCAAATACCCTTGCATGAAGACTCCGAGCCTCTAACAACATTCATTACACCCTTTGGGAGATACTGCTTTCGGCATCTTCCTTTTGGGATATCTTCGGCCCCGGAGCATTTCCAGCTCAGGATCTCTCAGATCATTGCAGGAGCGACTGGAGCTCTTTGTCATGCAGACAATGTCCTAGTGTTTGGAAAAGATCAAAAAGAACACAATGAGAGACTGTGTGAGGTGCTGAAGAAGTTTGAAGAAGCAGGACTAACACTGAATGATAAGTGTGTCTTTGCTGTTGATAGAGTGAAGTTCCTAGGCCATACCATAAGTGCTCAAGGGATCGAAGCAGACGAGGACAAGATTAAAGCCATCCTCAACATGCCTGAGCCAGAGAACGTGGAAGGTGTTAGACGTTTCATGGGAATGGTTAACTACGTCGGGAAGTTTTCACCTCATTTGCCGACTCTCACGAAGCCACTGAGAGACCTGTTAAGAAATGACAACACCTGGACATGGGATGCACAGCAGAAAGAAGCGTTTGCAAAAGTAAAGAAAGAACTCAGCTCACCAGCTATACTAGCACAGTATAGTCCGAACAGTGAGACTATAGTTTCAGCCGACGCTTCATCTTATGGTCTAGGCGGGGTGCTCATGCAGAAACAAAAAAATGGTGAGTGGAGGCCTGTCGTATATATCTCAAGGAGTCTAACCCCCACAGAGACACGATATGCACAAATCGAAAAAGAAGCTCTTGCGACAACATGGGCATGTGAGCGACTCAGTGCATATTTGCTTGGATTGGAATTTACAGTGCATACCGACCACAAACCCCTAATATCACTGTTGGGCAACAGACCAATTGATGATTTACCTCCAAGAATTCTTCGTTTCAGACTGAGGCTGCTCAGATACAAGTACAACATCATGTACGTTCCAGGAAAACAACTGGTCACGGCAGATGCGTTGTCAAGAGCGCCATCGGGACCTGAAAAATCAACAGAAAACGAAACATTGGAGGATGAGTGCAGAGTTTTTGTGGATCTCATAGTTCAACAAATCCCTGCAACAAAAACAAAACTGAAACAGATTCAGGAAATGCAGAATGAGGATCTAACCTGCCAACAACTAAGACAGTATACACAAAAAGGATGGCCAGACCATCAGAAAACGGTGTCGGAACATCTCGTGCCATACTGGTCTCATAGGGCAGATATTCACGTGGCAAACGGTATCCTACTGAAAGGAGAACGAATTCTGATTCCAAAACCCATGCAGAGAGAGATGCTCGAAAGACTTCATCAAGGTCATCAAGGAATGACGAAGTGCATTGCAAGGGCACAGCAATCTATATGGTGGCCAGGTGTTATAAGAGATGTAAGAGAGTTAGTGGAGAGATGCGACATCTGCTGTCAGCATTCCCAGCAGAAAACAGAGCAATTGATGCCAACACCTTTACCAGCGAGACCCTGGCAACGAGTCGCAGCTGATATCTTCCAATGGGAAGGAGGACATTATCTGGTGGTGGTTGACTATTTCTCGAGATACACTGACGTTGCAAACTTGCCAAAACTCATAACAGCAACAACAGTGGAGAGGCTGAAGGTCATCTTTGCCAGGTTTGGAATCCCTGAAACACTGGTGACAGAGAAAAAAGGTTATAGAGTTGTAATGAGAGAAGAGGAATAAATGGATGTTCAATAACAGAGCTGTTTGCGTGTCCTGATGTTTCGCCTCCGAGTTTAAGATATAACCATCTGTTACATGGATCAGGCAGACTTAATGAAAATGCAAATTCTTTATTTGCCAACAGGAGATGTTTAATTTAAAGCATAGACATAAAGCGCGAGAAATAGAGGTTTCCCCAGTAACAGCTGTAAACGAAGCAGAGCTGGTATGCTCATACGCTGCTATCAGGCATGTAACATGCAAGTCTTCCTTCAGAAATACAGCGATATAAAAACACCTGTGCCTCGCTTTGTTATTTAAACATATAAATGTAAGGAATTATTATTATTTAACGTGCAGTACGTAACGTTACTCAATGAAGCCTTTTTGAAAAAAGATCAGTTTTAAAATTGTGGCGAGTCTCCAAAAATAAATAAATGTATGGGAAACACATCCCACAGCACAACCACCTGAGCCCAACTTCAGTCTACTCACCACCTTAACTTTAACTGCGTTTGTAGAAGGCACTGCAGCCAGACCGATAAACACAACACAGACCGGAAGTTAACTTAGGTCCAGGCGCGTGTGCCCGATGAAACCGTCTATACTACTGCTTAGTACATTCTATTAGTTTAATGTTTGAAACCAGAGTTGTATAAAGTACCTGAAAGTCATACTCAAGTAAAAGTACAGATATCTTGCCAGAAAATGACTTATTTAAAATATTACTTGAGTAAAAGTCTTAAAGTATATGATATTTGGTGTATTTAAGTACGATAAGTATTTTAGAAATCATAACATAATCGTAACATAAGTATTGAAAGTAAAAGTAAATTCTAAATGTAAAATAAGCAAATAGATGTATATAAAATAGTTTATGCACAGCTTGAGTAGCAAGATTGCTAACGCTAGCAAAGTGGCTAAAGCTCAACTGCTAACAGACCACGACTATAACCTGACGGCCCTGCGCGAGGCATGTGAGGAAGAAGAAATAGAGGCAATGGAGGAAGAAAATCGGAAAATGTCTCATGACCACACACCTTTGCCTAGCCCAAATCCCAAGAAAATGAAACCAAAGAATCAAGATGTGGGAAAACAGCCGGGTGAGATAACAAATGAAACCATCTTCGATGCAATTCAAACTTTGATAAAGAGATTTGATGAACAAGATGACAGACTGAAAGCTTTTGAAAGTCGAATGGAAGCTAATACACAAGCAGTGAGAGAAAATAGGGAAGAAATAAGCAAAGTCAAGGAAGAAATGTTGCTGTTGAAAAAAGAAAACGTGTCACTGAAGCAGATCTGTCTGGAGCAAGCCAGGTATAAGAGAAGGTGGGATCTTAGACTGATGGGCCTTCCTGAAAAAGAAAAAGAGGATACAAGAGAGACTGTGATCGGCATCCTGACAAGAGTGATCCCGGTGTCAGTGGAGAAGCTCCGTGAGTCAGTTGACACAGTGCACCGCTTGGGAAAGAAGAACGATGCAGCTACCAACAAGATGCCCAGACCTGTAATCATCCAGTTTGCCTTGAGAACGGTCCGTGATGAAGTATGGAGAAGATCAAGAGAGGCAAGAGTGTGCAGAGAAATGAACATTCAGTTCAAGGAGGACTTCTCAAAAGAAGATCGTGAGGCTCGTGCAAAGCTTTGGCCTAAGGTGCAAGAAGCCAGAAGAAACGGAAAAAAGGCCTCCCTAAGAGAAGGATATGCTCTCATTGATGGACACAGAGTTGACCCCTAAGTGCTGTGTAGTAAGCAAATACTCAGACACTTTCTGCTTATTTAGAGCAAAATTTAGTAACATGGTAAGATGTATTTAAGTTTTACAGAAAGAAACTCTCAGGTATTTTATTTAAACATATTCTGTTAGTATGAATCTTACCAGGTGAAAGTTTAATTGATTTAGCTGCTAAAAGGGGTTGAAGGACTTCAATTACGAGTTGATGTTTTTTCTATATTTTTGATATGTTACTCAGGACAACATGTTCATTCCTGCAAAAAAACTAAGTTTAGCGCATTTAGAACAACCATACTTTCTTTTATATCAGTTAATGTTAGGGGATTGAATAACATTACAAAGCGTAAAGCCATTTTTTTGTTTTGTAAGGATCAGAAATCGCAATGCATCTTTTTACAGGAGACTCATTCTGTTATGGACAATGAAAAATTTTGGAAAAATCAATGGGGGGATTACGCCTTCTTTGCACATGGAACATCACATTCAGCAGGAGTCATGATACTATTCAATAGATTTCCAGGTAACATAATGGATCATAAAAAAGATACTGAAGGCCACTGGTTAATGGTGGTTGTGGAGACAAATGACAAACGTTACATTTTGATATGCGTTTATGGCTTTAACAACCAAGCAATCAATGTGAAGTTGTATGAAAAATTAAGCCAACTTATAATTGAATGGAAAACAACATATGATTCTGATAAAGTGATATTGGGAGGAGACCATAATATAGCCCCTGATTCATGGCTAGACCGAATACCTCATAGGAATTCTCAACCTGTATATAGCGACACTATACTGTCTTTATGTACAACAACGTATATAATTGATTATTGGAGAGCATTAAATCCAACATCAGTTCAGTTTACATGGTATAACTCTGCAGGAAACGGTCAATGTTCAAGATTAGATTACTGGCTGATTTCATGCGAGTTATGTAGTGATGTTTCAGATTGTAAAATATCAGCCTCTCCGCTTACAGACCATTGCATGATTAGTCTAAACCTATTAAAATCCAAACAGCAATTACATTCTCCAAATATCTGGAAGTTAAATAATGACTTCTTAAAAAATGCAGAATTTTGTGAACAGGTGAAGTTTCTTATCCCAGAGGTTGAAAAGCTAGACATGAGTGATATCAGTAAATGGGAATGGTTTAAGTTCAAAACCAGACAAATAGCAGTTGACACAGGTAAAAAAATATCATGTATAAGGAAACGGAAGCAAAAGGATCTAATTGACAAAATCAATCAACTAACAAGTAATGTACAATTATCCTTAGACAACATTGCTGAATTAAAATTATTGCAGTCCCAATTAGATGACATGTACACAACAAAGGCAAATGGAGCTTATGTTCGATCAAGAGCTAGATGGATTGAAAAGGGTGAAAAAAGTTCAACTTATTTCTTCGGACTTGAAAAACAAAGACAAAGTAAGAAAAAAATAAATAAACTTATAACAAATGGTATAACAATGGAAGATCAGAAACTAGTCTAAGATGAAATTAGTCTCTTTAATAGTAACATATATAAATCAAAATTTAACAAATCAGATTGTGACTTTTTATTTGAAAAAATCGATGAAAACATTAAAAAATTGGATGTGGAAGACAAACACATACTCGAAGAAGAATTAACTATAATAGAAATTGAAACTGCATTAAAACAAATGAAAAACGGCAAATCCCCAGGAATAGATGGGCTAACATCTGAATTCCTAAAATATTTTTGGGCAGATATTAAAAAGTTACTATATAAAGCTTTTTGGAATGTATTAAGGAAGGATGTTTGTCCCCTACAATGAAAACAGGATTGATAACCTTATTACCGAAACCTCAAAAAGATTTGTTGATGCTAGACAACTGGAGACCAATAACCTTATTATGTAGTGATTATAAACTTCTTGCTTTAGTGTATGCAAATCGCTTAAAGCATGTAATTGGAAAACTTATTGAAGAATATCAATCAGCTTTTATAAAGGGAAGATATATTCATAATCATATTCGACTGATTCTAGATATGATGGATTACCAATCATTCATTCAATCAGATAGTCTTGTTATATTCATAGATTTTTTCAAAGCTTTCGACACTGTAGAACATGATTTCATGTTTACGGTGCTCAAAAAATTCGGATTTGGAGAAGGGTTCTGCAAAATCATAAAAATGTTTTATAATGATATTTATAGTTACATATCCCTCAACCCTGGAATGACACCAAAAATTAAGATTTCACGTGGTATTAGACAAGGTTGTCCTATTTCACCGAAATTATTTATTTTATGTACACAAATGCTAGCGTATCTAATCGTAAATCACCCTCAAATTAAAGGAATCAAAATTTTCGATTACGAATATCGAATAAGCCAATTTGCAGATGACACAGTAATATTTTTAAAAGATAAATCTTTAATTAGAAAAGACCTAGATATAATATCAATTTTTTCCAAAGCTTCAGGATTATGTCTAAACCTGAAAAAATTTGAAATACTATGTCTTCATCCATGTGCTGAGACAAATATAGACTCCATACCTGTCAAAACTGAACTAAAATACCTAGGATTAATAATGTCTAAAGATAGAAATAAGAGAGAACAACTAAACATTGAAGGGAAAATAGAGAGTATGAAAAAATCTCTTAATCATTGGCTCATGAGAGCTCTCTCTATTCTTGGTAGAATCTTACTAACAAAAGCAGAAGGTTTATCAAAATTAGTATATCCTTGTCAATCTCTTTATGTCCCCCCTCAAATGATTAAAAAGGTAAATTCAATCTTTTTTAATTTCATATGGAAAAATAAGACACATTACCTTAAAAAGTCTGTGATGGTTAAAGACTATAAACATGGTGGGCTGAAAGCTGCTGACTTTGAATCCATGATAGGTGTATTAAAGTTAAACTGGGTTAAAGCTTATTTGACACAATCAAATTCCATATGGTTCCACATACCAAAATATATTTTCCAAAATGTTGGTGGATTAGAATTTTTGTTAAGGTGTGACTTTGAAATAACTAAACTTCCAATCAAACTGTCTGACTTCCATAAACAGATACTGCTCTACTGGAAAATGATGTTCACTCACAACTTCACGCCGCATAGTTCCACCTTGTGGAATAATAGAACCATATTAATTAACAGAAAGACACTATTTAAACAAGAATGGTACGATAAAAATGTTCTATACGTTACGGACTTGATGGATAAAAATGGCAGTCTGTTGCAGTTTAATTCCTTTGTCGATAAGTTTAATTTGAAATGCTCTTATAGAGAATTTAACCAAATCAGTAGAGCTATTCCACTTGCCTTAAAATTCATGATTAAAAATATCCTCACAAATTCAAACGTGACTGTTAAACTTCCTGAATTAAAAATTGGTGAATTGGAATTTGGAGAAAGAAAATGTAATAACAAAATACTTGGAAGTGTGTTTAAAGAAAAATTATTCTATGATATCAAAAAGCCAACAAAAATAAAGATAACAGATAATCAAGTTACATTAACAAAGACTAGTTGTAGCTATCTTAAATGGCCAATTTTACCCAAGGTAAAAGAAATTCAGTTCAAATTAATAAATAATATTTATCCTGCTGCTGAAACCCTAAGGAAAAGGTTTAATTTTGAAGTTAATCTGTGTGTTTTTTGTATGACAGAACACGAAACAATTGAACACCTTTTTTTCTCTTGTTCAGTCACAATGGGGTTTTGGAAGGATGTTTATCGATGGTTAAATATTGGGATCAATAACTATTTGTTTAACAAATTTCAAGTGATGATATATATGGATGGTATGTCAAAAAAGGTATCTAAAATGGTGAACATTATTTTCATGATGGGAAAGTATCATATACACAAAAATAAGTGGAATAACAGCAAGCCCAACATAAACTGTTTTAAGAACGAAATTAAAAATTATATAGCATCTCTAAAGGTGTTATCGGAAGAAAACCAGTCCATAAACGAGTTATATGAAACAATGTCAGAGTCTCTTGATCTTTGAGTTTACAGTCCTATGTTCTTAAACACGCTTGAAGCATTTATGTTGTTTTGTCAGCCCCTGTAATTATTTTTTATTTTATTTTATTTTATTTTTATTTTTATTTTTCTTACTTGATATGATGTGAGTTTGTACTGTTTTAAATGCGAGCACATCTTTATTTTTTCCTCAAACGAGTTCTTGATGTAAATTTAAGTTCAAGTTTATATGACATATTGTACTATTTGAAAAATTTTATAAAAAAAAAAAAAAAAAAAAAACTTGTCTCAATTGAGTTCCAATGGGGTCGCTGTGTCCATTTCTTTTACTGTCTATGCTGGAAACAGGTCGAGTTGTGTGCATTGCATTGTGGGATACATGTGCTCAGGTTGTTCAATGCACATTTTGGTGCCATGTATAAAAATGCATACTATGAGCAGAACAAATAGTACAAACTGTATGAGTAATATGGTAGTGTGATACTCCTTAACTGTTTCAAATAAGTACTTTATGTGATTTATTGATAATGGCGGATGAAGATGAAAAACTATTGAACAGATGAACAGTACACTTGATTATAAGGGCAAGATGCTTATAATAATTTGATTTTAATATTACTTCATTTTGATGTTAATCAAAAATTCACAATATTAAAGTTCAGTTCAGTGAGTATTTGGTAATGCATGGGTTTCTACGAAAACAATTTCATGTCATGAATATGTAAAAAGTAAAAAAATGTAAATAAAGAAAATAAAATGCATTACAGTTGCCTAATAAATATTTCCTGAGATATGCATTTAATTAAAGAGACTTTTCTAAAATTTATTTGAAGACATTCTGATAACAGTATGACAGAAGCAAAGTGAAGAAATTCATTCAGTGGCAAGAATTATGACGGTAACTCAAGTATATTGGATGGAAAACACCTTTATCAAGATGCATCTGAATCTCAAGCCATTTAAAAAATGTACAGTCATACTAATATGAATATTAGGGCTGACAAAATAGGTGAAATTAAATGAAAAGCTAAATTCAAATTTTTTACTTAAATATTATAAAAATTCGAATTATATTCATGAAGAAAAGCTTTTGACTTCTTTCCTGAGGCCACAAGAGAGTGCATCGAGCAAAATATTACTAATACACTTTTATTCAAAGCATGACATGACTGTGAAAAAAAATAAACCATAATATTTTAAATAATGTTTATGAACCAATTATAATTAATTACGTTGCTTATACTGTAAACAAAACAGTGTCATGTATATATGCATAGTTAAATAAAAAGGGCAGAAAGCCAGTCACACAGAATACATTTTTTCATTTAAAAACATGAGATGTAGTGGGAGAACAAAAACCCACCATAAAGTCTCGAGATATGTTTTTAAAAACTGGAACTTACATTAATTTTACATGTTTTTCTAAACATGCGGCTCTCTTGTGCGAGATGCGAGTCCCTCTAGAAACTGTGCAAAATATGCGTTCTGTGTGAATGGCTTGGTTTTAGTTTTGATGTAAACAAGGTCTTCTCCACATTTGTGTTCTTTTCTTCTTCTTTTTTTCTAGTGGCTTCAACTGGATAGGCTAACATAAACCTTATAATGCAATGACATTTACATCGTCATCGCATCTCGTGCGCCACTGATAAAGGTCAAGTATACTTCGGCCATACACAAGGTGAATGATGAGACAGAAGTGGTACTGCGTGTCGAGCTAGTCCACACGGCTGTTGGCGAGACGGAACGGAACATGGACTGTGAAGTATACCCAGGGCTTATAAGGCAGCCTCCTCAATCCACACCTAAAATTCGAATGCAACATTTTTGCATTCGAATGTGGATTTTTATTTTAAATTCAACGAATATTCGAAGTAAAAAAACAAATTTGTTGACAGCCCTAATGAATATGTAACATTGTGTGCGTTATTAACAACCGTATTAGTTGTTGCTATAGGTACTAGTGGCACGGGACAATGACCTGAAATATAAAAGAATCAGATGATCTCTGTTCATGAAGAAATTATGTGGAGGCTCTACTGGAGGACTGTTGATGGAGGGGAACTTTCTGGGGTACCAGTCGAGGAGAGTCCCTTTCAGTCCTCTGGATGCCCTTTACACAGCACTGCTATCAAGCTTAGCTTCTTTCTCCTTTGCCTTCAGTTCCTGGTTATACCTGAGGGGAATAAAGTGCTCATATATCGAAAAATAAGCTATTTTATTGTATACACATCTACATAGCTGGTGCCCCTGTGTCCTACTTGGCCTGAAATGGAAGCTACGTTCCTCTTTTCTACGCTATTTTGATGAATATCCAAGCAAAACGGCTGCTTCGACAAATAAAAAATTAATGTAGGGCAAGATTTAATTTGGTCCAGCAGGAAGTGATTGGATCATTGTTATTTGCTTTTGCTGTGATTTCATTTGAGTGACAGATTGTTGTAGGGGAGAAGTTGTTGTCCCGCCCTCGTAACAGTGAACACGTCATCAGAGAAGAGAACAGGTTTCAGGGCAAGGCGGATGAAAGGTTATTTTGATTGAATATTACAAAGGCATGTGGATTCAAAAAAATTTTCACAGATATAATTTACAATAATAATAATATAAAAAATTGACTTGAACTGACAGATCTGATTGACAGATGTGAATGACGTGATAGATGGCTTCTACGCAAGATTCGATGAACTTCACTGCAAGATGGTTTGCTTTGCCTGTTTCCCCATTTATGTGATTTTATAGCATGTATTGTGTAGGTGAAAGAGTACTCACTTCCATATTCTGAAGAGCTGTGATATTCCTGCACTTCCAACAAAGACATTTACAGCAAAGAGATTCCAATTCTTGGGTATAATAACCAAGGAATACCTGGACCAAATAAGACCTGAAAAACAGAGAGTGATGGAGATTGGCAACTTTTAATTGTTCAGATATACTCTGTGAGATATACCTGTGGCAGTCAACACAGCAGATTGGGAGGGACTGAGTTTCTCTGCTGGACGTGTCATGTCTGCTATGCCAGCTATGACCAGACTCTGTGTGAAATCAGAAATGTAACAATTATACATACATACATATATATATATTTTTTTTTAATCCAAATAACATCCAGATCATGTGTTATTAATCTTACCCATTTAAACATTGGTGCCCAGAAGAAAACAGTCTTTGGACCTAAACAAAGAGCACATCAAAACAGTTAAACTCATGTTTGACAGGTCAAATGTTCACAGAGTATGTGTGTTATTGTGACAGCAACCAGGTCTTTCAACATACAATACAGTAAAAAAAAAAAAAAAAAGTACTGACACAGACAAACTTTTTGGGTGATTTTTTTTTTCTTGCCAGTACATTTTGTGGCTGTTTTTGTAACAAATATGTATAATATCTTTCTAAAATATGAAGGTAAATGTACATGTTTTTTTTTTACAGCAATGAAGTACACAGACTTGAACCTGCATGTCTGTAAGCTGAAGGCACTGATGACTGAATTGATTTACAATAAGAAATACAATATACAATATACTGATGGTACAAATCTTTAACCAATTATGGATTATTAGTTGTAAACAATCATTGTTTAAATATTCAACATGACATGTCAGTCAACCTTTGCTTATCAACATTATATTAATTGTACCACAAATGACTAGAACTATAAACAATTTAACTCCCTTTAGATAGCTCATGTGAGATTATTAGAACAGCATTTTTTTTTCAGTAATTCAGTAACAGAGAATATTGCCTAGAACGATCAAGGGCACTTTACACAAATACAGTACAGTACAGAAATTTTTCCCCCTTGTCATTACACGTCAAGCATCTTCTTAAAACACTGTTTATATCTAAAACCTCAATTCCATTCTAAGCTATGCATCCAAACAAATTAATTATGATATATTCGTGCACCAAGCTGATTAGTACCATTATTTTAAAGCACTGGAGTCGCTTTGTTTTTTTATTTTAAACAACGACACAAAAAAACACCTGTTCAGGTGGCAGTGTCTATGGCTGCACCGTAACTTTCAGTCAAGAGGTTAACAGGATCAGTATCAGTGACAAATAAGCTGTTACTCTAACAGCATTTGTGTTACCTGCAGGATGGTTATAAATGGGTCTCAGTTTAGCCGGCAGCATATGCTCGATCCTGTCGAGGATTCTGTGGTAAGAAACTCTCAGCCCCACCATAGCCATGACTGCTCAACAAGCTAAATGCTACCACTGCACGCACGAAAATACCGCTGAAGACGTGCAGAGCAATCTGCCGCTATTGACCCGTGATGTTACCAAAAAGGCAAGAGCCCGTAGTCTGGAAAACAAGACCTCTGGACGAGCATTAAGTAGTCCTATAACGTCTACGTCATTGTCCGACTTTCGACCTTGATATTGCAGATTGCTGCTATGTTGTCTTCACGCCTGTTGTTTCACACATACTCCATATGCGGTCCGCGTGCGTTACGTATTGTGGTCCAGAAGCATCATCGTGTTTTCACACAGGACGCGTGCGTTTGCAGTCGCTGCTGATCCTTGGCTGTTTATTCCACAAACACATTATTTGTATATTATTTTGATTTCAAATCATGTAAAAAAATTATAATAATAATAACAAAATTTTTTATCATTGTGACGCTTTTATCACAGACCAGTAACAGTCTTTCATAATCATATGAAACTCAATACATTTAAACAACGTATTATTCATGCATTTGACTTATAGGTTTGTACTGGTCAAGCAAGCAGCATTTAAACACAACAATTAGCCTAATTTTCTTGTAAGGATATCGCAAATATTTACAATTAAAACTGTCAGAAACGGTGGACTCTCGTGCCTTTTGCATTTAAATCTTTATTACAAGCAATCCCACGGATCGTAATGATTTTGTTTTTCTGCTTCCATAAAAGAGCATACAGTATGTTGCCTTGTTAATCTAAAGGTGCTCTTTTTCTTGTTTTAAACCTAGCAAAAAACCCATGTGTTGAGTGTGAAACATAGTAGGCTTTAATTAGTATACCTTAATTGTGAAATTACTGCATTTCCGTGTCAATCCATGTTCATTTTTTACCGCGTACGCTGTCACGCCTGATTTCCACTGCACACGTCTGCGGCGTGTTACGGCCGATGCACTTTTCAAAAGCGTCACAGAAGCCAGGTGTTCTGACGGAACACCATACCCATCAGAATGACCCTCCCGAAAGCTGTAACACTGGGGAGGGGGGGGGGGGGTGCCCTGGAGGTCTGAAGACTGGGGCGGCCATGGTGGATCTGGAGATTCGTGGGACCATGGCGGATCTGGAGACTCAAGAGGCCATTGTGGATCTGGAGAATCTGAAGACTCGGTAGGCCATGGCAGAACTGGAGAATCTGGAGACTCGGGAGGCCATGGCGGAACTGTAGACTCGGGGGCCATGGCGGAACTGAAAACTTGGGGAGCCATGGCGGAACTGGAAACTCGGGGGGCCATGGCAGAACTGGAGACTCAGGAGGCCATGACGGATCTGGAGACTTGGGAGGCCATGGAGGAACTGGAGACTCGGGAGCCCTCTTTTTTCTTGATTCCCCAGTGAGCCCAGGGAGAGCTTTTGAAACCCAGTTAAGCCCTGTGTCGGATCCAGGCCCAGAGTCCAGCCCCGTAAGTGTTCAGCTCCTGAGTCTCCATTTCTGCCATGGCCCAGTTCCACCTTGTTGGGGAATCAGGAGCCCTCCCTGGGCTCGTCGGGGAATCAGGAGCTCTCCCTGGGCTTAACTGGGGCCCGGGAGCACTCCCTGGGCTCGTCGGGGAATCAGGAGCCCTCCCTGGGTTTACTGGGATTCGGGAGCCTCTTCTGGGCTTAACGGGAGATCGGGAGCCTCTTCTGGGCTTAACGGGAGATTGGTAGCCTCTTCAGGGCTTAACGGGAGATCGGGACACAGGTGTGAAGTAATCGATTAACCTAACAAGAAAAGGAAAATGACCAAATAAGGAAAAAACTCAAAAACAGGAGAACAGCAGACCATGATTGTGACACATTGTTCAAAACCTGTACTTGTTGTCTTCAGTATAGAACACAAAATGAGTTATTTACTGGAATGTCCATGCTGTGCTTTTCTGTACAATGATAATGAACAGATACAGAAGATGCTAGGCTCTAAAAAAACAGCATAAAAGTACCTGTGAAGGTTTAAAATAGAATAGTGATGATAGAATTTAGACAGAATTTTCACTCTATGAGAGGATATGCATTTTCACTCAGTATTACTATGTGCCTCCATAATCATATTATGCTTTATAAGAATAAATAGAAATTGTTATCATGGCTTGACAGTAAATCTGACATTATCAGAACTTTAAAAAGTAATTTTCATGCAAATTACCAAGTTTTACCCTCCTGGTGTATTTGTAACTCTGTTATATAGCCCTCTGCAACATAACACTTGAGCTAAGAGACCTGAGAGAAGTGTCAGCCAGTCTTGGCAGACTTCAAAGCACGCCTATGTAATAGAATTCACCTAGTCTGACCCAAATATATATTTTAGACAAAACCAGTTTAGCTAATTTCTTCTCTGTAGCCTAGTTTACAAATTCTAACCCAGTCAAAAATCCTGCGATTTTGCATGAATTTCAGCATTTGTTTCTGACGGCAGACTATTTTCTGTGAGGTTGCACAATCAATTTATAGAGCAGTGTCATCTCAGGCTACTGCTGTTCTCCAGGCCCGCACCATTGAAAATGATTGACCTAAGTTTGGCATTTGGCATTTGTAGCACCCTATTACACAGGCTGAAAATACTGTCATGGAAAGATCAGTCTTTTACCAACCACACACAGTTATCTGCTTGTCAGGAATAGAAACATAAATTCTATTAATGTGTATTAAAGCAAACAGCATTGAACGTGACTTGGTATTTAAATAAACTAAAATAAATCTGAGGTAATTTATAAGAGATTAGACAAGGAAAAAACAAAACAAGAACCCAATCAGGGTGGTTGACATGGGTGGTATGTCAGGGTGGTATTACAACAGTGTATTACAGGGTGTTTTCCGTCTATGTACAGCGACTCAGCAAATGCAGGAGGTAATGAAATATGTTTTCGCAAGCAATGAACATATCAGCAGCCATTAGCAATCATACCAGGCTTCTCAGCCACATAATATAGTTTCATGGTTTCTTCATTTACACCATAAATGAGATTTCAAACTTAGATTTGTGCCTATTATTCATAGAAAATATTCCTGTAAAATGTGCCTGTAGGATACGGAAGTTCTAAGCGGCCATGCATTATAATTTTTTCCTTTTTGTTTTCTCGTTATAACCACTTAATTTTCTCGTTATCTCGACATAACGAAGTTCGTTTTCTCGTTATAACCACTTAATTTTCTTGTTATCTCGACATAACGAAAGTTTGTTTTCTCGTTATAACGACATGACAGTTTTACTGTTGCTATAGTAACGAACTCAACTTTGACAGGCATCTGATGGACAACCATGCAGGTGCTCTTACTGTAGCCTATATTTCAGCAAATTTTGCTTCGCCTAGGTAATAACGTCTACAATACTGTATATAAATAAAGGCTGATCAATCACTGTTGATTTTTCCAGAGACAGTACAAATAACGTTTTGTTTTTGTAATTAACATGTTTAAATGGCAACACCGCACCATTAGAGCTGCTTGGATTAAACTCACTTTTCAAACGAACTTCATTATGTCGAGAAAACGAGAAAATTAAGTCGTTATAACGAGAAAACAAACTTCGTTATTTCGAGATAACGAGAAAATTAAGTCGTTATAACGAGAAAACGACCCTCGTTATGTCGAGATAACGAGAAAATTAAGTTGTTATAACGAGAAAACAAAAAGAAAAAAATATATAATGCATGGCCGCTTAGAACTTCCGTAGTAGGAGAATGTGCCTGTCTGGGTTATAATGTCTCAGGGGTATCACTGTGCTTCTATTTTGTGTGAGTGTTGTGTGTGCGTCTCTTTCTACCACTTATCAGCAGCTCCTGTTCTTTATCTGTCAGTGATTTTAGGGTGCTTTCACACTAGCATTTTTGGTGCGCACCCGGGTTCGATTGATGTCAGAGTTCGGTTTGTTTGGATAATGTGAACGCTGTCTTCCGATCTCGGGTGTGAACCTGTGAACCATACCCAAGTCCACTTAAAAAGGGTGGTCTGGGGTACAGTTAATGTGAACTCCCGTACAATTCGCTGCTGATGTGGACGCAATCGTACCAAATCTCGGAAGTAAACCTCTATTAATGACGTATTATTTGATAAAAACGTGTATTTGTGTATGTGTTTTACTCACTTTCCTGACAAGTGTGACTTATGCGCTGCAAACAGAGAGTTATCTAATTTCTGTTCAGTGTTCTTCAGATCATTTACAGTACATTTGTAAGACAGACATAAATGCGTTATGTACCGAAGAAAATTAACGGTTCAAAAACTTGAATATATAAAAGTGCAGAGAGCAATGTTATGCATTTGCCTTCTGCTGCGCCGCCATTACGTTGCAACGGGATAAACAGGTGCTGGCTTGATGACGCAAACAAACCATGGTTTGGACCCAAATAACATAATATGAACGCAGTCCAGCAGAGGCAGGGGGAGGGGGGAGCAATCAAACTCGGGTTCAGACCAGGCAAGTGAACCAAGTGTGAAAGCACCCCTAAACTCAATGGCTAATAGGCAGCAGGCAGAAGACTATACCCGCCAGCAAACTTCAGAATGATTGGTGAGTTTGACCTTTGACCTATTAATTATGTCCAGATGTGCCCTTTCACCTAATAATTATGTCCATTTGTGGAACCCGGGGTGAAATTCCTCCTTCATCTCTGCTCTGGGGTATGACACGTGTTGTTTGTTCAGTGACCAAGTGATGAATGAGCTCCCTGAAGAATGTGTTTGTAGATTTTATGGATCGCTCCCATATTTGGACTCATCTGGATGCGTTTGTGTGGTACGTGACCATGGTATCAGGTTGCAGTCTGTAATGCTCTCTCTCTCTCTCTCTCTCTCTTTCTCTCTCTCTATGTTATGGGAGCTGTGATAAAAACAAGCATGTGTTGATGAAGAATAAACATAATAAATTATTTTATCAGATATTAAGTTCATATCACAATGTTTGTTTGTGTGTGTGTGTGTGTGTGTGTGTGTGTGTATTTGTTTGCATTTAATATGATGGTGCTATAAATCAATAAAAATATAAATTCCACTTAAATTATTTTAGGAGAGAAAGTCTTCCTCGTGCAAGCACCACGATTCTTCAAATGAGAGGTTTACAAAAATTTGTTGTGTTTAAACAATCGAATAAATCATTATCACTAGCTCTATTTCTCTCTCTCTCCGCCTGTCATCTTGGTCCGCTGCGAGTAAGATTGCGGATAAGCTGGCAAGACTTTTAATTGCACTACAACTATCTCACGACTGAGCGATATTACTTTAATGTTTAAATAAACAGACTCCCTTTACATCTGGTGGTTCTTGTTTAGATTATAACCAAGTTTATTATTTTTATCATGGTATTCTTAGGTGATCTATAATGGATTAGTGGTCTACACAGTCATAGTTAGTTTTGATAATTGTATCTTATTCCGTCTCAAACGTGGTTTAAAACATTTTTAATTGATTTGCTAAAATTACATCTATTTTAAATATTAATTACCTTTTATTCTCGGAATTTGGCATTGGGTCTGTTTATTTCACAGTGTTTTTAGCTACGGTGCAGCTCGTCTTATACAGTATATCTCATTTTCAGAAAAGTGGTCCTGAGAACCTTATTGGAATGTTTACAGACAGGTCTAATCTTTACCACCTAATCTTACACTTTGTTTTAAGAAGCTTGTTTAAATAACATCAAGGTAGCTTAAAGCATGTTTCGGATTTAACTGTGACAACATGGTTGTGAAATACACAGTCCTGGTTTTCACAGACTTCAGGCTTCGTTTGTAAACAGAATGCTATGTTTACCCATGTAGAAATAATCACATTGAAACTTTTATGTCTAATACAAAGCTTTATTGACAGCCTTCATGCTGTCGATGTGGAACTAGCCACAGCTAGACAGACCTTATTCTCAAACCTTATAACTTAAACAACCCTTGCATACAAACAACAATAGCAACATTTTGGAAGAAATAGTAGAGCACCATAAATCGTCAACCTGCCATCTTGGCACACTTCTCACATTTTTGAAAAAGTGTGTTTAAATGTTTAGAAGCAGATCTCTTAGAAGTGGTGAACACCTACGTTCGTTATGGGACTTTTCCATGCTCTCTGAAACTGCAGTTGTTTAACCCCTTCTGAAAAAGAGCAATCTTGATAACACCATATTGAGCAACTACAGGTGCAGGTCATATAATTAGAATATCATAAAAAAGTTGATTTATTTCACTAATAAATGTGTGTAATGAATGAATATAATATACAAGTTTCACTTTTTGAATGGAATTAGTGAATTAAATTTTTTTTTTGATGATATTCTAATTATATGACCAGCACCTGTATAGACCAATATCAAATCTTCCTTTTACAGGTAGGACTATTAAAAAAAAAGGTAGTTTTTAATCAGCCGAACAGCTACTTAAACTCAAATGGATTCCTGGGACAATTTTCAATATGGTTTTCAACCGCATCACAGCACAGAGACATATTTTGCTTAAATTCTGATTCTGGCAAAATATCAGTGTTGGTACTACTAGATCAGAGTGCTGCGTTTGACACTGTCAATCAGAACATACTTTTACAGAGACTGGAAAACTGGTTCGGGCTTTCTGGGATGCTAATCAATTGGTTCAGGAGAGGTTATTATGTGGATATAGGAGAGTCTAAATAGATGTCCATGACATGCAGAGTCCCATGAGGCTAAATTCTTGCACCACTCTTGTTTATCCTGTATATGCTCCCACTAGGTCAGATACTGAGAAAGAACCAAATTGCCTATCACAGCTTTGCAGATGTTACCCAGGTTTACCTAGACTTGTCACCAAATTACTACAGCCCCATTGACTCAAAATTAACAATTGGATGAGCCAAAACTTTCTTCAGAGAAAACTGAAACCATTGCATTTGGAAACAAAGATTAATTTCTCAAGGTGTATGAATACCTTGACTCTAGGGGACAAACAACAACGAAAAACAAGTCAAGAATCGTAGTGTGATTCTGGAGTCAGAATTTACTTGATTTATGACATAAAACATATTTTGTTGTTTCTAGATGATTTTCAGTGTTAAGAACATTTTCGTGTTTCCAAACGAACATATTAAGCTGCGGTAGGTAACTTTTGACGCTCTAGCGGTTAATAAACAGAACTGCTTGCGTCCTGCGGAAGAACATCGTAGCCGGAACTACTTCTCTCTGTTTATGTCTATGAAGAATCACAAAGGTACTGGGTTACTCTGACGCGGTACCCCCGAAGCAATCTAAAATAGTCCGAATATAAACACTTATTATAGGTGCACCCTAGTGATTCAGGACAAGCTAAAAACACGGTTTGGAAAATGGATTCATGGTGTACTCGCTTATTATATACATTTTTCTACATTTTGAACACAAACAAAGTTACGGACCGCAGCTCTGATTGGTTGTTTCTTGACGGGAGCGATGGATTTCTGTAAATGGCAATAGGACCACTGGGAGGAGCCGGAGGAGCTTGATTTTTTTCACAGATTATCTGTCTCATATTCTACTGTCAGGACATAATGACAGGTTTAACAAATTTGTAAAAAAATATATTTTTACAAAAGTTACCTACTTCAGCTTTAAGTGGCGGAAGTCTCCGCGTTCAGCGCAATCCCGCCCTGCAGCTGATTCTAAGGCCGGTGACACACTGGCTGCGTGGCGTGAGCGTGTTTCTGCTGCAAGTTGCTTGACGGCTTGCTTCGCATTTTGTGTCTTGTTTCTTTACACACCAGAATCGTGCCTGACATGGCGCTGGCACGCTGCTGCTACTATAGGTGACATAAGGGGCGGTCACACTAGACTTTAAACGTGCAAAATTATTTCGGACGCCGATGCGAATATGGGCGTGAGCCAGATAAAACGGTCTCTCCTCAGTTATCACAACATGGATTAATATGTGCTTGTACTGTGTCTTTGTAATGACGCGGAGGCGGCGTTAGAATCCATGTGCAGTTTAATAACATCCACAGCAGACATATCCAAACAGTAGGCAGAGAATCGTAATCGTAGAAGGCAGAGAATCATACACAGATAGGCAGTCCAATCCAAATAACAAGACAGTGGGTAAATCCAAAAGCAGAAACGAGGAAACCAGGCAAAGATCATACACAATAAGGCAAACTATGGCAATGGGAAAAACGCTCGGTAAGGTAGACAGGCTGGCAATACTTCGCAACGTGATAGTGGTTGCAGCCATGCTTATATATTGCACAAACAGGAAGTACAGGTGAAGCAGAGGGAGCGGAACACAGTCAGTACTCGGGAGAGGGCTCCCTCTGCTGGCGTGGCATTACAGTCTTTTGCGACAGCATCGAAAGTGTCTTATTATATTGCACTCTCTGTATCTCTCTCTATATTCAAAAGGCATCACGCGAGTGTGAACATCCCAACAACTAAGAAAAAACTATTGTAATTCAAACGCAGCTCCCGTCGACATTTAAACAGACCTTTGCTCTTAATTCCAATCGGGCCAACGCAATAACGAAATCTGAGCAGGTCTAAAAATTCAAACTGTTGATGCTGCACTCCACATTTTGCATACCGTTACACCCCTATTAGAAATGCATATGGTATCAGCCAGAAAAACAACACAGAGTATCTCTGTTTTATACATTTCTGAAAGGACAATTGTTAACAACTTCTAGTTTACAAATTCTAACCCAGTCAAAAATTCTGGTTTTGCTTGAATTTCAGCTTTTTTTTCAGTCGGCAGACCATTTTCTGTGAGGTTGTACAATCAATGCATAGAGCAGTGTCATCTCAGGCTACTGCTGTTCTCCAGGCCCGCACCATGGCAAATAGTTGACCTAAGTTTGGCACCTGGTATTTGTAGCGCCCTATTACACAGGCTGAAAATACTGTCATGGAAAGATCAGACTTTTACCAACCACTTGTTGGTAGGAATACTGCTTGTTAGGAATAGAAAAATAAATGCTATTAATGTGTCTTAAAGCAAACAGCATTGAATGCCACTTGGTATTTTAATAAACGAAAATAAATCTGAGGTAATTTATAAGAGATCAGATAAGCAAAAAACAAAACAAACCAAATCAGGTTGGTTGACATGGGTGGTATGTCAGGGTGGTATTACAACAGTGTATTACAGGGTGTTTTCCGTCAATGTACAGCGACTCAGCAAATTCAGGAGGTAATGAAATATGTTCTCGCAAGCAATGAAGATATCAGCAGCCATACCAGCCTTCTCAGCCACATAATATAGTTTCATGGTTTCTTCATTTACACCATAAATGAGCTTTCAAACTTAGATTTGTGCCTATTATTCATATAAAACATTGTATAGCTAAGCTCAGTGTTACGAGGAGTCAGAGACGTTCTGATCCATTTGCAGTATATTTAATAAGAGAATGGTCAGACAGGCAGAAATCAGAGAACAGCGTCAAGTATGTCAAGGGATATCCAAAATCAAAAACAGTAACAGGCAGAGATCGGGGCAGGCGGCAGAGAAACACAGGTGATATAAACAATCCAAGATCAGACACGCCTAGGGTGACCACTTGCTAATAAGCCCAAGGGGGGAAAAGGGGTATGTTTCTGAGGGACAATGTGGGACACCCCATGGGCAGACTCACTGATAGTGGTTTACCCATTTCTAGCACATACCACCTTACATGGTATATTAATAATGCCCTATTTCCCTAAACATTGACAGATGCACTTCCACTTACGATTTACTTTAGCTATTTTATTTATTTTTCATTACAATTTATTCACTTTAAATAAATTATAATATAAAATTATAGGATTAAAATGAATTGTAGTTGCTCAACACCACAGGAACAGTTAAAAAAAAGTCTAACATCACAACTCAAGGGAAGGGAATTCACTAATCCCTATATAGTGTATGGCAGTTGAGTTCACTATATCAGGATGGAGTGAACAAATAAATAAGTGAATGGATTCGGACAGTGAGGTATAGCCTACACTACACGTGAGACTTGGAGCTATTGCAAAAACATTGCCAAATGGACTTTTATATTACATGTACCTAATTTTAGAAAATAATACTAATAGCAATAATACTCAAAATTACTTTATATTGCAGTTATACATACCTCCCGTGTCAGCTTTGTGGTTTCATCGATGGTATATAGTAATAATATATATATATATATATATATATATATATATATATATATTGTAATGCTTTTATTTTCATAATCATTAATTGCTATTAAAATAACGTACTGAGAACAAAAATAAACACACATAAACGTTCATAATTATGTATTTATTACTTTTAGTATCTTGACACTTGCTCAAGCAGCGTTTTGAGCTCAGATAAGATGGTTGTTGAGCGTCCTCAGGCGACTGTTAATTTTACATCGGAATACACTACCTGTTATTAACGGAAAAATTTTAATTATCCACCAAATTATCATCATTTTTGTAAGTTAACAACGATGCCACCTCAGTAAATTAGTTAAATAGTAAACTGAGTTATTGCCTACATAACATATTTTAATATAAATAATGTAGGAAAAACGTTAAAACAGAAATAATAAAGATGTAAACTTCATCTCTCATTCAAACTGGCTCGCTCCCGCTCTCGCAGTAGCACTGTCAAGTAATGTTCGTTTGGCTGCCTGGGGCTCGAGGATATAGAGCCATCAACTTTTTTTGAGCAAGCATTGATTATGCGTGACAGTCTCAATTTGCGGGACGCATGAATTGGGTTTCAAACGCTGTGCGCGCACGCGCTACGCGGGACAGGTGATCACCCTAGACACGCCAGGAAACAAACACAAGAAAAACATTCAGAAATGTCGGACAGGGCTAAACAAGACTTCGCAATCATTAAGAGTCCAAACACAGTATATATAGGGGAGTGGTAATTGGGAACACCTGATGGTAATTAGCCCTAAGCACGGGATTCTGGGAAATGGAGTAGGGAATGGAAATGGACACCAAATACAAGAGTCCTGAGTGGAGTGCCCTCTACTGGAGTTCATGGGCACTCCAGCTGATGATCGTGACATGGGTGGGAGGGTGCTATATATTAAAGAGTGGCTTCCAGACGCTCCTAACTAAGAGCAGTCCAAAGTTCAGGTGGGAGGTGGAGCGGAGGCAGAACAGGGGGAGGGATGGAGGGCCAGGTCCATGTGGAAGATTGGCTGGGGACCGAGGCAGTGCTGACAGAGCAGGAAGCCAGGGTGGAGCAGCTTGAACTGGAGCCCACCGGGGCAGAGAAGGCGGAACTGGAGCCCACTGGGGTGGAACAGGCAGAACTGGAGCCCACTGGGGCAGAGCAGGCGGAAATTGAGCCAACCGGGGCGGACCAACACAGTGGAGTCGATGGCACAGGAGAGCAAGTCTGGTCAGGTCGGACTGAAACGGAGAACATAAACAGGTTAATGGCGGCCTCCGTGGCCGTGATGAGGTGGTTAAAGAGTTCCCAAATGACCTCCATAGCCATGACAGAGCCGACAGAGTTCACAGACGAGGCTCTGGAAGTTCAGCTGAGATGTGACCAGGCACTGGAAGTTCAGCTGAGACTTGACGTGGCTCTGGGAGTTCAGCTGAGACATGACGAGGCTCTAAAAGTTCAGCTGAGACGTGATGAGGCTCTGGAAATTCAGCTGAGACGTGACATAGATGTGAAATGGGCCAGTACAATAAAGTTCAACACATAATCCACAATAGCACGGGATTCTGGGAACTGGAGTAGGGAATGGAAATGGACACCAAATACAAGAGTCCTGAGTAGAGTGCTCTCTACTGGACTTCATGAGCACTCCAGCTGATGATCGTGACACTCGTTCGAAAATACAATTTAAAAAATAGTGAAATTTTATCAGAATTTTAAATATGAATTTATGAATTTTATGTGTGTTTATTAATTTTAATTTAATATATAAATTCCATATATTTTAAAATGTAATTTATTCCTGTAATGCAAAGCTGAATTTTCGGCATTCATTACTTGGTGTTGATGTTGGACAATGTTATTCCTGCTTCCTGCTTGCCTTGCTTCTGGTTTGTGATTGTAGCTCCGTGTAGCTTTGTTTGTCTGTAGAATCTCTATCTTACTATCACTCTCTGTTGTTTAAAGTGATAAAATATATCTTAATTCCCACCATATTTCTGATATTATCTATCAATCTAATCTGATTAATTTGATCGTTTGCTTTTATTCTAAATCCGCGAGTGCAGTGCAGATGCAGATGCTTCCCCCATAAACATAGTATCAAGCAACATTTCTCATTGCTGGCCATTTCAAATTGCATCAGTTGTGTTGGGGAGTTTTGGCATATGGTTGTTTAGGGGGTTTGTCTTGCTACTCTTCCCGCTCTGTCCAAGCATGGCTGCATGGACAAGCGTGTGGAGTGTTGCCCAGAACATAACCATACCACCAATACTAACTGTATGCAATATAATTGTCATACTTGACGGAAGTGGTCCTGATTGAAATTGAGCATTGCGTTAGTTCAGTCAGGCCATGTTAGTCACGCTTGCATCAGCCGACAGTCAGCTGTTCCTGACATGCACCAATCCAGTCTTGACACCTATCACATGCGGTCTATTCAAAATCTCTTAAATTGTGACTGCAGTTGGGTTAAACTAATTAATTTTACTTTGTTGGATCAGCAGCTATGCTAATGATGTCTCTATTTGTTTATATGTGGTAACTAGGATTTACACAAGCTCCAGTCTGGATCCAGAACACCTGAGAAGAGATGATTCTGACCCCTCAGAGGACCTCAGATGATGCTAACCCTGAATCAACAAACAGAACTAACAAATATTGCTACAAGTGTGACTGCATCATATAATAATTATTAATAATGTTCATTGTCTGGCTGTCTTGTATTAATTTTTCTAAAAATCCTGTCATACGTGCACAAACTGACAGTCACCACTTATAAGCTATTACTAAATATTATAGATACATAATTTTCTCTAAATATGCTTTGTAACAATTTGTATTGTAAAAAGCGCTATACAAATAAACTTGAATTGAATTGAATTGAACAGTTAATGTTCCTCTTTTTATTTAATGACAATATCCTGAGGCCCCGCCACCCAAGGGACAAGTTTAAGATTTTTCTAAATAGAATAGACAATTCCCCCATAAAAAATTTATAATAATGGAGCACTTATTATTGGTTTTACATTGGACTGTTGCAGACTTTCTTAACCTTGAATGAAATTCAGATTTCCCAAGTCCAGGGGCAATGGATGAGATTCTGTTATTTATAAAACGATTCTCAAATCATTTCAGCATATTTACGTCTTTAACAGGTGAAAACTATTTAAATGTATTTGCTTGTACTCCAATCAGAGATTTGAGTAGGGTTAGTTCATCCAAAAATGAAAATCCTGACATCAATTACTCACCCTCAGTAAATGATTACAGGATTTTCATGTTTTGATAAACTATTATTTTATGGGGAAAAATGAAGCCAACAACCTCAAGGAAGCAATTGTATAAAAGAAAAATTCAATTCCTTATTTATAAAACAGATTGTAAAATAAAAATAGAGCATTACAGAAGAATAATTACTATTACAGAAGTTATATGCGAGTATCATGAACGAGTGCAAGCACAACTGTTTCTGTGCCTTGGTAAACAGGGATTGTGTTATCTGGTTATTATCCGTATCTATCCAGCTGATGTGTAGGCCAAGTGTGGTCACGTGACAAAATATAAAGTGCTTGCAGGTCACTGTCTTTTGGGAAATAAGTGCTGGGCCGGTTTTAGAATTCACGAGTTCACACTTACACATCAAATTAAATAGAGTAAAGATTATGTGTATTTGGCGAGCTGTCCGGGGGAGGGCTCCGGGCTCAAAATTTTGGCCCAGAATTTTTTCAGTAATTTGTTCAGTAATTTCTTTATAGTAACACACTAACCCCTTATTTGGGATAATGAACAGTTTTGTTTTTAATAGACTAAATATGTCATATTATGTTTTGTAGAGAAATACATTTAATATGAATATACTCAAATCAGCTGCTAGTGGAAGTGATAGAAATAAACTACTAAATAAAAAGTCTAGTTCGTTTCTTCAACTGTAATACTGTAACTGTAATATGCTTAATATTATTTTCAGTAAATATGGCAACAGTATTTATGATTGGAAAAAAAAATGAAGTAGGTGTAGCCTACGTATTATGATCGAGCAGAAAATGTAGGCTAAACATCTGCGTTTTAGAAGATATACAGACAGTTGAGGTAGCTGTTTTGAAACATAATAAACAATGCTCCAGTATACTGCGCTTGCTCTTTGACTGACACACTTCTTTACTTTTTCTTTAACTTAGTATTTTGACAGTCAGCGCCTGACTAGGTCTGGAAATCGATTCCAAAGGAAAGGAATCGATTCCTTGATTCAGAGGCCTAAGGAATCAAGATTTGATTCCACAGGTTGTAATCGATTCCATCGAAGAGAACCGACTCCTTTGTAAGATTCAGATCAACAGTTCGTCATGAATTCGCCTCAGTGAAACAGTGACTGGAATTACGATTAATTTCCGCGAACAGATTTTTTCGGACGGTTCGTAACGTATCTATTTTCTAACAAAATTCTGCATTGTACGCTCAGATTCAAAGTGTCAGAAGCGAATTGTCCATCAACGGTGATCGCGCTCTTTTGAACTCAGAATAACCATCAAATGATCTAACGTTATCCCAAAACGACGCTGATCATTAGGCTCAGTTTATTTATTTATTTATTTTTTAATTTTTTTACAATAATGTTACATTACAGTCACTCCAAAATAGATGGTACCTGCATAACGACCTGCACTTTCTTTGCGTGCCTTCCTAGCCTTGCGCTTAGCAGCCCCTGAAGTCTGTGTTCCTTTCGGCGCCATCAGATCAATTTGTAGTAAAATTGGATCTCATTCATAAAACCGGTATGTAATCTCTTCATTCAATATTCAGAGGGTGGGCGTGACTCAGGTTTAAACGGGGATATTAATTGGTTTTACTGCAGGTGAATGACAATTGTTATATCAAATGGAAAAACAGCCTAGTATTTTGCTCCTCTTGATTGGTGAATATAAAAAATGTATGTTATTAATCATAAAATAATTTGAATGTACTGTATATAAAACTGTACATCTTTTAATAGGTGACATTAGCAGGTGTTTTAAAAAGAACTCACAAAGCTGGATGAAGGTTGATTTGGCCTTGTGTGCCAAGGGCGCAAGGATAAAAAGCTGCACTTCTCTCTGTTTATGTCTATGAAGAATCACAAAGGTACTGGGTTACTCCGCCACAGACCGCAGCTCTGATTGGTTGTTTCTTACCGGGAGCGGTAAGAGAAACAACCAATCAATCAATCAATCACCTTTATTTATATAGCGCTTTAAACAAAATACATTGCGTCAAAGCACTGAACAACATTCATTTGGAAAACAGTGTCTCAATAATGCAAAATGATAGTTAAAGGCAGTTCATCATTGAATTCAGTTATGTCATCTCTGTTCAGTTTAAATAGTGTCTGTGCATTTATTTGCAATCAAGTCAATGATATCGCTGTAGATGAAGTGACCCCAACTAAGCAAGCCAGAGGCGACAGCGGCAAGGAACCAAAACTCCATTGGTGACAGAATGGAGAAAAAAACCTTGGGAGAAACCAGGCTCAGTTGGGGGACCAGTTCTCCTCTGACCAGACGAAACCAGTAGTTCAATTCCAGGCTGCAGCAAAGTCAGATTGTGCAGAAGAATCATCTGTTTCCTGTGGTCTTGTTGTCCTGGTGGTCCTCTGAGACGAGGTCTTTACAGGGGATCTGTATCTGGGGCTCTAGTTGTCCTGGTCTCCGCTGTCTTTCAGGGCAGTAGAGGTCCTTTCTAGGTGCTGATCCACCATCTGGTCTGGATATGTACTGGATCCGGGTGACTGCAGTGACCCTCTGATCTGGATACAGACTGGATCTGGTGGCCACGGTGACCTCGGAACAAGAGAGAAACAGACAAATATTAGCGTAGATGCCATTCTTCTAATGATGTAGCAAGTACATAGGGTGTTATGTGAAGTGTTTCCGGTTCCGGTTTACCTAATTAATGCAGCCTAAAAATCCTTTAACGGATTTGGATATTAAAAGCATATTAGTATGTTATGTGTAAGCCAGGTTAAAGAGATGGGTCTTTAATCTAGATTTAAACTGCAAGAGTGTGTCTGCCTCCCGAACAATGTTAGGTAGGTTATTCCAGAGTTTAGGCGCCAAATAGGAAAAGGATCTGCCGCCCGCAGTTGATTTTGATATTCTAGGTATTATCAAATTGCCTGAGTTTTGAGAGCGTAGCGGACGTAGAGGAGTATAATGTAAAATGAGCTCATTCAAATACTGAGGTGCTAAACCTGTCACGGTTCATTGATACATAGTGTCATCTTGTTGTCTGTGTGTAGGTTGCGGGGTGTATCACCTGATTGTTCTGTGTGGGCGTCGCCGCTGATTACTGATCAGCGGCAGCTGCGGCTTATTCCATCTGGCCTATATTAACGCCTTGTCTTTCGTCTCATGTTTGTCAGATCGTTGTTTGGAGTCCTGGTGTTGTGTTGTCCCCTTTGTAGTTGTTCCTGCTCTGGATCTCTCGTCGCAGTTTCCTGTTGCCTATTTGTTCCTTGGATATTCGTTCTGGATTACCTCGTTCATCACTTCAGCCACGGGCACTTCACGGACTCCACTCACCACGAGCACAGCGCCCATCAAGGTCCCTGTGTTGCCATCTCTCCTGCTGCTAGTTTGTCTTGTCTTCTCCTGCATATCTGACTCTACTGTGGAATACGCTCATTAAAGAGATATTAACTTGCACTTGCATCCAGTCTTCTTTTCCATGACAGAACGATCTGACCTGAATCATGGATGCAGCGAGTTCAGCGGCTTTCACCGAATTCATCAACCACAGCATAACTCGTATGGATAAGCAGCAGGAGAGCATCTCTTCCACCGGACGCGCCGTCCAGGCGCTGGTAACACAGGTGTCCGAGCTCTCCCAACAGATGCAACAACTTCGCACTCCCACTGCGCCTGCCCCGCCGACCATTTCCCCACCGCCTTCAGAACAACGGGACGTCTCGGAGCCCCGCCTCCCCGTGCCACAGACTTATTCTGGTGAGCCTGACTTTTGTAGAGCATTCCTCAACAAGTGTTCTCTCCACTTCACTTTACAGCCCCGTACATTCGAGAGGGAGGAGTCCAAATTGGCATTCGTACTCACGCTTCTCACGGGGAAGGCGGGGCTGTGGGGAACGGCGGTTTGGGAGAACCGGGATCCTTGCTGCTCCTCGTTCACGGCACTCGCCGCCGAGATGAGAAAGGTGTTCGACCGTGCGGTGGCGGGCAAGGAGGCCGCCCGGAGACTCACCGCACTCAAGCAAAGCAACCGCACGGTCGCGGATTATACCATTGAGTTCCGCACCCTCGCGGCGGGGTGCCGGTGGAACGCGGAGGCGCAGTGGGACGTCTTCCTGCATGGGCTGGCTGATCGCATCCACCGTGAGATCTACACCCTGGACTTACCTGAGACTTTTAATGGCCTGGTAGAGCTGGCACTACGTGTCGATTCACGCCTTCGACGAGTGGAGGCTATGGAGGAAGCTGGAGAAAGACGCTGCGGTCTTCGAGCCAGTCCGGTGGATGTGGTCAGTCCACCGTCCGATCCTGAACCCATGCAGGTGGGGAGAGCGCGGCTTTCCCGGGAGGAGAGGGAACGGCGGAGGTCCCTTGGACTTTGTCTCTACTGTGGAACATCTGGTCATCTCGTTAGAAACTGCCTGGTAAAAGACCAGGCCCGATAGTAAACTCGAGGCTACTATCGGGCGGGATCTCTGCCGAGAAGTCCTCACCATCTACCCTCCTTCCGGTAAGACTGAGATGGGCCACCAACGACGTCACCTGCAGTGCACTTCTGGATTCCGGGGCCGAGGGCAATTTCATGGATATTAGTTTCGCTCAGCAACATGGCATCTCCACTTCCTCCCTCGAGCACCCCATCTCAGTCAGCGCACTCAATGGACAGTCACTACCTGCTCTCTCTCACATCACGGATTCCATCACACTCATCACCTCTGGTAACCACTCCGAAGAGACTCAGTTCCTCCTTATGGACTCACCTCACGCTCACATTGTCCTGGGTCATCCCTGGCTCAGGAAGCACAATCCTTGCATTAACTGGATTCTGGGTACTGTCACTGAGTGGAGCACTAATTGTCATAAGTCTTGTCTGTTGTCTGCTTGTCCCACGGTGTCTGTTTCTGTTTTGCAGGATGAGACTGTGGATCTTTCTAACGTGCCCTTGGAGTATCTTGACCTGAAGGAGGTGTTCAGTAAGTCCCGGGCTGCTTCTCTTCCTCCACATCGTCCCTACGATTGTGCTATAGACCTAGTGCTGGGTAAGTCTCCGCCTAAGGGCAAATTATACTCCCTTGTCTGCTCCCGAGAGGGAGGCCATGGAGAAATACATTTCTGATTCTCTGGCAGCCAAGATCATTCACCCTTCCTCTTCTCCAGCGGGGGCGGGGTTCTTTTTTGTGGGGAAGAAGGATGGTTCCTTGCGACCTTGTATTGATTACCGGGGGCTGAACAACATTACGGTTAAGAATATCTATCCTTTGCCGTTGATGTCTTCGGCTTTCGAGAGGTTGCAAGGAGCATCCATCTTCACTAAATTGGACTTGCGTAATGCTTATCATTTGGTCCGCATCAAGGAGGGAGATGAGTGGAAGACCGCTTTTAACACCCCCAGAGGGCACTTTGAATACTTGGTTATGCCCTTCAGGCTTTCCAACTCGCCTGCGGTCTTCCAGGCACTCGTTAATGATGTGTTGAGAGACATGGTTGATCAGTTCATATATGTCTACCTGGATGACATATTGATATTTTCTTCGTCTCTCCAGGAACATGTTCAACACGTCAGACGAGTGCTTCAGCGGCTGTTAGAGAATGGTCTTTTTGTCAAGGCGGAGAAATGCGAATTCCATGCACAATCTGTTTCCTTCCTAGGGTACATCGTCTCGTCTGAGGGAATTCGCATGGATCCTGACAAGGTCAAGGCTGTGGTGGATTGGCCAAGTCCAGATTCCCGTAAGGCCCTACAGCGGTTTCTGGGGTTCGCCAATTTCTACCGGCGTTTTATTCGCAACTTCAGCCAACTAGCCGCACCTCTGACTGCCTTGACCTCCCCCAGAACGGCCTTCAGGTGGTCAGATGCAGCCGAAGCTGCATTTGCTAAACTGAAGAGTCACTTCGTTTCGGCTCCCATTCTGATTGCCCCTGATTTTTCACGTCAGTTCGTGGTGGAGGTCGATGCGTCAGAGGTGGGGGTAGGAGCAGTTCTTTCCCAGCGGTCTCCCTCAGATAACAAGAAGCACCCTTGCGCGTTTTACTCTCACCGTTTATCTCCCGCGGAAAGTAATTATGATATTGGTAACGGAGAGTTGTTGGCGGTCAAATTAGCGTTAGAGGAGTGGCGTCACTGGTTAGAGGGTTCGGGGGTACCCTTTATCGTTTGGACTGATCACAAGAACTTAGAATATATACGATCAGCTAAAAGGCTCAATTCCAGGCAGGCTCGGTGGGCACTTTTTTTTCTGTCGTTTTGATTTTACTTTATCGTACCGCCCGGGCTCCAAAAACATCAAGCCCGATGCAATTTCTCGTATTTTTGGTCCGTCCGAACGGCCGTCCACTCCCGAGTGTATTTTTTCTGAGACATTAGTGGTCTCCACTCTGACATGGGAGGTCGAGTCGAAGGTCCTAGCGGCCTTAGAAGGGGTAACGCCTCCGCCCGCGTGCCCACCGAACCGTTTATTTGTGCCGGATGAGTTAAAGTCCTGCGTCATTAAGTGGGGTCATTGCTCTAACATAGCTTGTCATCCAGGGGTTAATCGAACCAGATGTTTGGTCAAGCAACGGTTCTGGTGGCCAGGTATGGCTCGCGACATCCGCGATTTTGTTTTGGCTTGCTCGGTTTGCGCCACTGGTAAGACTTCCAACCGTCCTCCAGATGGGTTACTCAAACCGCTGTCTGTCCCTTCGAGACCCTGATCCCACATCGCGCTAGATTTTGTCACCGCCCTCCCACCCTCCCAAGGGTATACGGTTGTTTTGACCATTGTGGACCGGTTCTCGAAGGCGACCCATTTCATACCCTTGGCCAAATTACCTTCTGCCAAGGAGACAACGGTCGCTGTCATTGACCACATCTTCCGGATACATGGCCTCCCGGTGGATGTGGTTTCTGACAGGGGGCCCCAGTTTGTGTCCAAATTCTGGCAGGAGTTTTGTAAGTTGCTGGGGGCAACGGTTAGTCTTTCCTCTGGGTTCCATCCCCAGACCAATGGTCAGACCGAGAGAGCCAACCAGGATTTAGAACACATGTTGCGATGTTTGGCGTCCAAGAATCCTTCCTCCTGGAGTCAACAACTCTCTATGATTGAGTACGCACATAATTCATTACCAGTGTCTTCTACGGGCCTCTCCCCGTTTGAGTCTAGCTTAGGTTACCAGCCACCTGTTTTTCCCAGTCTGGAATCCGAAGTCGCGGTCCCCTCTGCCCACGCCTTTGTCCAGAGGTGCCGCCACACCTGGAACAGAGCCCGTGAGACTCTCTTGCAGGTGAGGGCGCGCACCAAGGCTAAGACCGATCGCCACCGGTCAAAGCCACCCGTATACATCGTCGGTCAAAAAGTGTGGCTTTCTACTAAGAATATTCCGCTCCGCTCCGTTGCTAATAAACTTGCTCCCAAATTCATTGGCCCGTTTACTGTCACCAAAATCATTAGTCCGGTGGCAGTCCGCCTCAAATTGCCTCCAGCATACAGGAGGATTTATCCCGCCTTTCATGTTTCCAAAATTAAACCAGTTTTTCACTCACCGCTTAATCCGCCTGTCCCGGTTCCTCCACTGCCGCGACTCGTAGACGGGGAACCCACCTATTCGGTTAACCATATTCTGGACTTGAGGCGGAGGAGACGTGGATTCCAGTACTTGGTGGACTGGGAAGGTTATGGTCTGGAGGAGAGAAGTTGGGTACCTGCCCGGGACATTCTGGATCACTCCCTTATCGATGATTACAATCGACAGGTAAGGGGTGGTGGGAACACCGAGAGGCGTTCCTAGGAGGAGGGGTACTGTCACGGTTCATTGATACATAGTGTCATCTTGTTGTCTGTGTGTAGGTTGCGGGGTGTATCACCTGATTGTTCTGTGTGGGCGTCGCCGCTGATTACTGATCAGCGGCAGCTGCGGCTTATTCCATCTGGCCTATATTAATGCCTTGTCTTTCGTCTCATGTGTGTCAGATCGTTGTTTGGAGTCCTGGTGTTGTGTTGTCCCCCGTGTAGTTTTTCCTGCTCTGGATCTCTCGTCGCAGTTTCCTGTTGCCTGTTTGTTCCTTGGATATTTGTTCTGGATTACCTCGTTCATCACTTCAGTCACGGGCACTTCATGGACTCCACTCACCACGAGCACAGCGCCCATCAAGGTCCCTGTGTTGCCATCTCTCCTGCTGCTAGTTTGTCTTGTCTTCTCCTGCATATCTGACTCTACTGTGGAATACGCTCATTAAAGAGATATTAACTTGCACTTGCATCCAGTATTCTTTTCCGTGACAAAACCATTCAGGGCTTTTAAAGTAATAAGCAATATTTTAAAATCTATACGATGTTTGATAGGGAGCCAGTGCAGCGATGACAGGACCGGGCTAATATGGTCATACTTCCTGGTTCTAGTAAGAACTCTTGCTGCTGCATTTTGGACTAGCTGTAGTTTGTTTACTAAGCGTGCAGAACAACCACCCAATAAAGCATTACAATAATCTAACCTTGAGGTCATAAATGCATGGATTAACATTTCTGCATTTGACATTGAGAGCATAGGCCGTAATTTAGATATATTTTTGAGTTGGAAAAATGCAGTTTTAAAAATGCTAGAAACGTGGCTTTCTAAGGAAAGATTGCGATCAAATAGCACACCTAGGTTCCTAACTGAGGACGAAGAATTGACAGAGCAACCATCAAGTCTTAGACAGTGTTCTAGGTTATTACAAGCAGAGTTTTTAGGTCCTATAATTAACACCTCTGTTTTTTCTGAATTTAGCAGTAAGAAATTACTCGTCATCCAATTTTTTATATCGACTATGCATTCCATTATTTTTTCAAATTGGTGTGTTTCACCGGGCTGCGAAGAAATATAGAGCTGAGTATAATCAGCATAACAGTGAAAGCTAACACCATGTTTCCTGATGATATCTCCCAAGGGTAACATATAAAGCGTGAAGAGTAGCGGCCCTAGTACTGAGCCTTGAGGTACTCCATACTGCACTTGTGATCGATATGATACATCTTCATTCACTGCTACGAACTGATGGCGGTCATATAAGTACGATTTAAACCATGCTAAAGCACTTCTACTGATGCCAACAAAGTGTTCAAGTCTATGCAAAAGAATGTTGTGGTCAATTGTGTCAAACGCAGCACTAAGATCCAATAAAACTAATAAAGAGATACACCCACGATCAGATGATAAGAGCAGATCATTTGTAACTCTAAGGAGAGCAGTACTATGATACGGTCTAAATCCTGACTGGAAATCCTCACATATACCATTTTTCTCTAAGAAGGAATATAATTGTGAGGATACCACCTTTTCTAGTATCTTGGACAGAAAAGGGAGATTTGAGATTGGTCTATAATTAACTAGTTCTTTGGGGTCAAGTTGTGGTTTTTTGATGAGAGGCTTAATAACAGCCAGTTTGAAGGTTTTGGGGACATATCCTAATGACAATGAGGAATTAATAATAGTCAGAAGAGGACCTATGACTTCTGGAAGCACCTCTTTTAGGAACTTAGATGGAGTAGGGTCTAACATACATGTTGTTGGTTTAGATGATTTAACAAGTTTATACAATTCTTCCTCTCCTATAGTAGAGAATGAGTGGAACTGTTCCTCAGGGGGTCTATAGTGCACTGTCTGATGTGATAATGTAGCTGATGGCTGAATGGTTGCAATTTTATCTCTAATAGTATCGATTTTAGAAGTAAAGTAGTTCATAAAGTCGTTTCTGCTGTGGTGTTGGGAAATGTCAACACTTGTTGAGACCAATCAGAGCTGCGGTCCGTACATTTTTTTTGTGTTCAAAAGTATACAAAATGTATTTAATAAGCGAGTACACCATGAATCCATTTTCCAAACCGTGTTTTTAGCCTGTCCTGAATCACTAGGGTACACCTATAATAAGTGTTTATATTCGGACTATTTTGTATTGCTTCAGGGGTACCGCGGCGGAGTAACCCAGTACCTTTGTGATTCTTCATAGACATAAACAGAGAGAAGTAGCTCCGGCTACAATGTCCTTCCGCAACACGCAAGCAGTTCTGTTTATTAACCGCTAGAGCGTAAGAAGTTACCTTGTTATTGTGCACGTATCCCATGTTTTAGGATTGGACACTGTATTCACAAGATGAACCATTATTGGTTTGACTCCAAAATATATCAGCCTACATCTCCACATGAGACCTTCAAACATGGCGCCGATCCAAACATCACTGTCTTTTGTTTGCATGATGATGAATGTATAGTTATTTTATTACAGTCCTGTAGCTGCGTAGTATCTATGTTTACCACAGGCTTTTAAATAGGTGAGAAATATAGTCAATCATATTTTAACCAATGTTATATCTGTAATCAACCTGTAGGCGAGGCATTGTATCACCATGTGGATGAAGACCTTTCAGGGCCAAAATGGTTCACTGAAATCTGTTCTATGTGGATCACACATCTGCATTTCCATTCACATCTCATTCTACTAAATGCAGTTTCTTGTAGCACCACAAGGGGACAGCAGTGTACTGTCATAAAAACATATACAGCAGTAGGCCAAACAGGATAGTATACTACTGCTTAGTACATTCTATTTTAGTTTACAAATAATATTTGGAACATCATAATACAACAATAAAAATTTCAAACATCATTGCATCATTGTTTTCAAATGCAACCTCACAGTATACATTTAATGATTTTTAGTTGTCATCTAAAAGTGCTTTATTATAATAATTTTGGCTGTCTGATAATGAGTCAAAAATAATGGTTAAAAATCACAGCTGATAACACTCCCTCATAAGTCTCACTGGAAACAGGTTGAGGTGTTGCATTGCATTGTGGGATACATGTGCTCAGGTTGTACACTGCACATTTTGGTGCCATTTATAAAAATGCATACTATGAGCAGAACAAATAGTATAAACTGTATGAGTAATATGGTAGTGTGATACTCCTTAACTGTTTCAAATAAGTACTTTATTTGATTTATTGATAATGGTGGATGAAGATGAATAACTAGTGCACAGATGAACAGTACACTTGATCATAAGGGCAAGATGATTATAATAAGTTTGATTTTAATATTACTTCATGTGGATGTTAATTAAAAATTCTCAATATTACAGTTCAGTTCAGTGAGTATTTTGCAATGCATGGGTTATGACGAAACAATTTAATGTTATATGTAAAAAAAAAAAAAGAATAATAATAAAATGCATTACAGTTGCCTAATAAATATTTTATAAGGAATGCATTTAATGAAACAGACTTTTCTAAAATGTATTTGGAGACATTCTGATAACAGTATGACAGAAGCAAAGTGAAGAAATTCATTCAGTGACAAGAATTATGACGGTAACTCAAGTATATTGGATGGAAAACACCTTTATCAAGATGCATCTGAATCTCAAGCCTTTTAAAAAATGTACAGTCATACTAATATGAATATGTAACATTGTGTGCGTTATTAACAACCGTATTAGTTGTTGCTATAGGTACTAGTGGCACGGGACAATGACCTGAACTATAAAAGAATCAGATGATCTCTGTTCATGAAGAAATTATGTGGAGGCTCTACTGGAGGACTGCTGATGGAGGGGAAGTTTCTGGGGTACCAGTCGAGGAGAGTCCCTTTCAGTCCTCTGGATGCCCTTTACACAGCACTGCTATCAAGCTTAGCTTCTTTCTCCTTTGCCTTCAGTTCCTGGTTATACCTGAGGGGAATAAAGTGCTCATATATAATGAAAATCCCCCAACTTGGTCACACAATTAAATTACAAAATATGCTGGAAGACCCGGACTGCTTTATTGCAACCTTGTTAAAATAAGTCATAAAACAACTCTTTTCACAGCAGATAAAATGTGAAAAGAGTTGTTCTTTAATGGCACAACAGCAATAAAGCATACCGGTTTATAAAGAGGGTGTAAAATAGTCATGAGAAAAAAAAAGTGATTTGGGTGAAAAAAAAACCTTTAATAATAATAATAATAAAAAAGTACACTTCAAGAGGGAAACCATATTATTTAAAAATACCATTTTAGGTAACAGAATTAGACTATGTAGGTGTTTCCTTTAATAAGCTCTTTTATTACCGTATTTCTCGGATTATAAGTCGCACCTAAGTATAAGTCGCATCAGTCCAAAAATACGACATGACGAGGAAAAAAAACATATAAAAGTCGCATTTATTTAGAACCAAGAGAAAACATTACCGTCTACAGCCACGAGAGGGCGCTCTAGGTTTTCAGGGAGAGGCTACAGGAGCACTGAGCTCCTGAGCGGGATGGATTTTTCCTGCCTGCATTGCATATTCTGCCTGCCTGCCTGCTATTTTTTCAATTGCTCCCCTGTTGAATATAAATTTTAAAGAGAAACAAATGTTTCGTTTTATTTGCGTTTAATTAAATGGATGAATGGAACGAACAACATAGAACTTAGAACATAGAACATAGAAATACAGTAAAAAAAAGTAAGCAATGTAAATAAAAAAATATATACCTATAATAATATAGCTATAGTATAGCCTAATGAATTATATAATAATAATAAACCTGTATTTATTTAATGTTCAAAGGAAAATTAGACTAGGGCCTACTGCTTAAGAATGCCTTCTTTCCTTCAAACATTAAACAAACAACAAAAAAATCATTTTTCCTCAATAACAAAATAGACCAATTTTAAATATTTAGCAAAATAAATAATTTAAAATAACAGAATAAAAAAAAAAAAATAAAAAAAAAATTGGTAGACTACGACTACTAATGTAGTCCGTGCAGGAATAGCATGTCGTTAACTGACGAGGGCTTCAGATTAATCCATCTCTGCCCCCTTATGCGACTACAATTACTGAAAGCCCTCTCCGATGGTGAGCTGGGAGCTGGAATGCAAAGTAGCCTACATGGCGTGTTACTTTTCTTAATCTCGGAAACTCTTGACATCGCCTTTTCCACCACTGGATCTCTCGCTATTTCGGAATGGAATTACACATCGCTGTCCATGGTTTCATCAGCATCCTCCCATTCCGCAAAGTCTATTTTATTTTATTTTAGATTTTTTTTTTGATTTTTATTATAAATAAAGGTTGATCTGTTTTTAGTAATTTTATTTTGTTAGATATTTCCACTCCGCGGGAGTCCCACAAATAACTTTATTTTCCCGCAACCCGCACACAATAATATCTTGCCGCCCACATCCACATTCACCAATCAAATATTGTCCCGCGCCACACTCGGTTGTGCTAGGTCCCGCGGTACTCCCAGGGGGGCAGGGTTTCATATTTCTTTTGAAGCATCCCTGGGTGCCGCCATTGGCTAGCGGAGCCCCACCTGATGTTAGCATTCCATTGATTCCGATTCATTTTGGCGTCACTTTGACAGCGAATAACTTTACATCTGGCATAAAGTCAAGGGAGATAAATAATCAGAATACTTACCAAAATTTGCTCCTGTTCACGCTCGCCTTCTCTGCAAGTGATTCTGATTTCTCTTGGCACAGCTATTAGAAGACTTACAATGGTCAGACAGGTTGCTCACATGACATTTACGTCATAAAGCTCAGTTTGAGTCTGCGTAGTTCGCTCGACCCCAAGGAAGTGCTTGCTTCTAATTGACTTCACTTGTCTACGTTGAATCCAATGGGGTCGCTGTGTCCATTTCTTTTATTGTCTATGGGTACTCCCGCGGGAATGCAGGTCTCTACACTGAGCAGCATAGAGCGCCCTCTAGCGGCTGTAGACGGTAATGTTTTCTCTTGGTTCATGTCAAATTAATTTTTATAAATAAGTCGCACCAGACTTTAAGTCACAGGACCAGCTAAACTATGAGAAAAAGTGCGCCTTATAGTCCGGCAAATACGGTATATACATCTACATAGCTGGTGCCCCTGTGTCCTACATGGCATGAAATGGAAGTTACGTTCCTCTTTTCTACGCTATTGTGATGAATATCCAAGCAAAACGGCTGCTTGGAAAAATTAATGTATTCATTTTATTTGGTCCAACAGGAAGTGATTGGATCATTGTTATTTGCTATTGCTGTGATTTCTTTTGAGTGACAGATTGTTGGAGGGGAGAAGTTGTTGTCCCGCCCTCGCAACAGTGAACACGTCATCAGAGAAGAGAACCGCAAGGCGCAAGGCAGAGGAAAGGTTATTTTGATTGAATATTACAAAGGCATGTTGATTAAAAAAAATGTGCACAGATATAATTTACAATAATAATAATAATATTAAAAAAAAGTTGACTAGAAGTTTCACTTTTTTGTCACAGCCACTGACAGATCTGATTGACAGATGTGAATGACGTGATAGATGGCTTTTACGCAAGACACGATACACTTCAGTGCCAGATGGTTTGCGTCAGCTGAAGGTTTGTTTGGAAACTGGACAAAAGTCTAAAATCAACAACAATTACCTTTTGCCTGTTTCCCCATTTATGTGATTTTTATAGCATGTATTGTGTAGGTGAAAGAGTACTCACTTCCATATTCTGTAGAGCTGTGATATTCCTGCACTTCCAACAAAGAAGTTTACAGCAAAGAGATTCCAATTCTTGGGTATAATAACCAAGGAATACCTGGACCAAATAAGACCTGAAAAACAGAGAGTGCGGGAGACTGGCAACTTTGAATTGTTCAGGGTTTTAATTTTTTAAAGAATTGGTTACTGTGTGAGATAGATATACCTGTGGCAGTCAACACAGCAGATTGGGAGGGACTGAGTTTCTCTGCTGGACGTGTCATGTCTGCTATGCCAGCTATGACCAGACTCTGTGTGAAATCAGAAATGTTATATATATATATATATATATATACACATATATATATATATATTTTTTTTTTAATCCAAATAACATCCAGATCATGTGTTATTAATCTTACCCATTTAAACATTGGTGCCCAGAAGAAAACAGTCTTTGGACCTAAACAAAGAGCACATCAAAACAGTTAAGCTCATGTTTGACAGGTCAAATGTTCACAGAGTATGTGTGTTATTGTGACAGCAACCAGGTCTTTCAACATACAAAACAGTACAAAAAAAGTACTGACACAGAAGATAATTTTTTTTTCTTGCCAGTACATTTCATGGCTGTGTTTTTTTAAAACAAATATGTATAATATCTTTCTAAAATATGAAAGAAAGTGTAAATGTTTTACAGCAATGAAGTACACATGTACAAGTACACATTGAACCTGCATGTCTGTAAGCTGAAGGCACTGATGACTGAATTGATTTTCAATAAGAAATACAATATACAATTGCTGATGGTACAAATGTTAACCAATTATGGATTATTATTTGCAAACAATCAATGTTTAAATATTCAACATGACATGTCAGTCAACCTTTGCTTATCAAGATTATATTTATTGTACCACAAATGACTAGAACTATAAACAATTTAACTCCCTTTAGATAGCTCATGTGAGATTATTAGAACATAAATTATTTTCAGTAATTCAGTAACAGAGAATATTACACAGAACGATCAAGGGCACTTTCCACAAATACAGTACAGAATATATATATATATATATATATATATATATATATATATTTTTTTTTTTTTTACTTTTTCATTACATGTACACTTAAAATTTTACATGTACAATGGATTGAATATATATAATACTAATTGGAAAATTACAATCACACAAGTCAAGACTTTAAAGGCATTAGTTGTGTCCCAAAATGTGAAAACACGTCAAAAATTTGTTTAAACATAGTTAATTAAACAAGTTTATGCACTGACCGATCGATCAAAATGAAAAATATATAGAAATAATCTAACTTATAATGTATGTAAATACGTTTTAAAATGGATTTGTAAGCACTGGTTTGCACACAAAACCACTGAAAGTTGACCAGTGTCAACAACACACCAATAAATAAATACAAATAATAATAATCAAATGTAACATTATAAAGTGCCTAAAATTCATTTCCGTCAAGCATCTTCTTAAAACATTGTTTAAATCTAAAAACTCAATTCCATTCTAAGCTATGCATACAAGGAGATTAATTATGAAATATTCGTGCACCAAGCTGATTAGTACCATTATTTTAAAGCACTGGAGTCGCTTTGTTTTTTGACTTTAAACAATGAGACAAAAAAAACACCTGTTTAGGTGGCAGTGTCTATGGCTGCACCGTCACTTTCAGTCAAGAGGTTAACAGGATCAGTATTAGTGACAAATAAGCTGTTACGCTAACAGCATTTGTGTTACCTGCAGGATGGTTATAAATGGGTCTCAGTTTAGCCGGCAGCATATGCTCGATCCTGTCGAGGATTCTGTGGTAAGAAGCTCTCAGACCCACCATAGCCATGACTGCTCAACAAGCTAAATGCTACCACTGCACGCACGAAAATACCGTTGAAGACGTGCAGAGCAATCTGCCGCTATTGACCCGTGATGTTACCAAAAAGCAAGAGCCCGTAGTCAGGAAAACAAGACCTCTGGACGACCATAAAGTGGGCCTATGAAGTCTACGTTATTGTCCGACTTTCGACCTTGATAGTGCAGTTTACTGCTATGTTGTCTTCTGAAGTGTCAGTGGGACGCGTCGCAAAACGAATGACGTAGATGAGCCGCTGAGGTAAAGGATTGGTTAATGTGATCACGCCTCTTTGTGTGATTGGTTGAAAGGAGCTAACACGCTCTTAAAAGGCGGGGCCTCGTGAGGAAAGAAGTTGTTTTCGCGGTTACGTGGAGAGTTTTATAAAAAACAAATCCAGGAAGAATGCTGGGCGTGGAAGTTAAAAGTTTCCATGCAGGTCCATTCATTTAAATAAATCGTCCTTTAGAGTCTACGGTATCTTTTTTGAGCCTAAACATCATTGGTTGAGTTTTGTTTACTACAATACTATGTCTTAATTAAATGTGACCCTGGACTATCATCTGAAAGCTGAATAAACATGCTTTCCATGTATGTATGATTTGTTAGAATTGGAAAATATTTGATACAATTATTTAAAAATCTGGAATCTTAGGGTGCACAAAAATTATATAAAATACAAATTATTGAGAAAATCGCCTTTAAAATTGTTCAAATGAAGTTCTTAGCGATGCGTATTACTAATAAAAAAGTTTAAAATATATTTTCGGTAATAAAGTTACAAAATATCTTCTTGAAACATGATCTTTACTTAATATCCGAAAGATTTTTGGCGTAAAAGAATAATCAATCATTTTGATTCATAATGTAGTGTTGGCTATTGCTACATACATCCGTGTGACTTATGATTTGTTTTATGATCCAGGGTCACAAATATAATGCATTTTATATACGCAAAACGGTTTGTTTTTGTCTAAATATATTTTAAAACTGTATTTTTATTTCTGTAGTTTTTTACTGTATAAAATGCATTTACCCTTCGCTTTTAAATAGGGACCAATCACCAGTTTCTTTTTTTCTTTTTTTTAAATAAAGACATATCTAGTAATTTAACATGGGCGTTATTCTTTCTTCTCACCTAATAGATTTAAACTAATGTTTTTCATAGTTTAGTGTACAAATACTGTAGGTGAAAAAAAAAATTGTGTTGAGATTTGAATGCAGGCGGTGACTCACGAATCGGCGTAACTTGTGCGCACAGTTGACGCTCTCCAGTGCGACCCACACATTACAGTAAACACACTGCGCGTCTCTCTCCTCCATTGGCTTAGGTCTCGAGATGGATTTGACGTACCAGAGCAGCAGAGGCTAAAGCGGATAGCCAAACAAGAAGCGCAATATTTTTACTACAACTCAAAGCAATCATGCACAAGGGGTCGGAAACGGATCGCCGCGGGGGTGTCGATATCAAGGAGTAATATTTTCTCATTCTTCAAGTATCAGTTGTCGATGAACTTATAGCGAATATCAGGCGCTGGAAAGGGAAACAATAATAATCAAACGCCACTGAAGGAAGACAAACAAACAAGAAAAGCGTCTGCTCTCCCCTTTTCATCCATGCATGTATCAACATTAGAGGTTTAAACACCATGTCCTGCTCTGGCAACCTCATTTGGGATGTACGAAAACGCACTATTGGATGCACAGATCCATATACGGTCAGGACAAATTATTTAGGTAAGGAACTACGACTAATATCACACCGTTGCACTTGAAAATCAGAGACATGTTGACCAAGACTTTCTAGGTGACAGCTGTCATTTGAGCTTGTACACAGGGCAGGGACACTGGTTAAAGATCATATGACCTGTTACTCTAATGCTGATCTGTTTTCAGAACGACACATTATTGGTGTTATTGGTTACATTTTTACGGTGTTTAATTGGTTTACTTATTTTAATACAGAAAAAAACAGAAATGTCCAGCTGATTTGTATGGGAAGAGCTCCGAGTTAAATTGCATGAATAAATGGCATAAATTGTTGATTTTTTATTTATTTAAAGGGGTCATATGACATTGCTAAAAAACATTTTGTGTATTTGGTATAATGAAAACACATTATTTTCCTCGTACTGTACATCATTGTTGCTCCTCTATGCTGTGCCTTTCTGAAACGTGTTGATTTTTACAAAGCCCATCATTCTGAAAAGTGAAGTGTGCTCTGATTGGCCAGCTATTCAGTGTGTTGTGATTGGTTGAATACCTCAAGCATGTGACGGAAATGTTACGCCCCTTATAATACTGTGGTACCTGTGTCCCGGCACGACAAGACAAAAACAATAAAACCCATTATAAACGAGGCAGTTTTTGCATCCAGTGGGGACATAATTACTGATTATGATCGGAGAAATGACAAACACTACTCTACAATGCTCAGAACTCGCATTTGAATCATCATAGGCAAATTCTTTAAATATAAAAAATGTACTTACAGGCTGTGAGTCTGAAGCGCCAGACTGTCCTCGCAAAGTTGGAACTGCCTCACTTTATAGAACAACAGCCTTAAAGCACAGAAGTATTGTAGGCTACTCTGCAGGTTCAAAAAACTGTTCTGGAACAGTGTTGTACATACAACTTAATCACTGATTTCTTGTTGTGTTTTGGAAGGCAAAACTTTGTTAAAGTTATGTTAAAGTATTTGGAAGGCAAAACAAAGTAGTTTGCTTTCACAACTTAACACAAAGCATCACAAACAGCGGGCTTGAGAACGGTGCGGCTGGTGGATTCAATGAAGGAGCTTGTGGCAACCACATGTGATGACCCCGGCCTGGACTCCACTTCATCTACGGTGAAAGCCGATCAGGCGATCCACAGTGTGAAGTTGATGTGTTGTTTCCTCAGCGACCAGCACTGATCAGCTGAAGTGAAGACAAAGTGAATATATCATCCTCTTTTGGAAGGCCAAACAAAATAGTTTCACTCCCACAATGAAACACAACGTATCTCCTCAACATGGCGGCAAAACAATACTACAGCGAGAATAAAAGATACTCCTTCTTTTTTTGTGTGAACATTTGGGTGGTGCAAATCTTCCCACACATTGACGTTGACATGAGGGCGTGTTTAAATGAGACCTTTGTAGGGGGGCATGGACGAGTCTTAACTTTAATAAAGAATATCTCTTTTGTTTAGAGAGTTTAGTCTTTGCAACTGTACAGATCTTCTTCATTCAGATTCTCATGCACCAAGAGCTTGTAACAATCCAAAGAGAAGGAAAAATTGAAATCACATCATATGACTAATTTAAGGCTGGCAGCCTTATCACCCTGGAGCCCAAGACCAGTTTCCCACTGAAGCTAAGCAGGGCTGAGCTTGGTCAGTACCTGGATGGGAGACCTCCTGAGAAAACTAGGTTGCTGCTGGAAGAGGTGCTAGTGAGGCCAGCAGTGGGTGCTCACCCTGTGGTCTGTGTCAGTCCTAGCGCCCCCAGCGTAGTGATGGGGACACTATACTGTCAACAAGCACCGTCCTTCGGATGAGATGTTAAACCGAGGTCCTGACTCTCTGTGGTCATTAAAAATCCCAGGATGTCTTTCGAAAAGAGTAGAGGTATGACCTCGGCATCCTGGCTAAATTCGCCCATTGGCCTCTGACCATCATGGCCTTCTAACAATCCCCATATCTGCTGATTGGCTTCATCACTCTGTCTCCCCTCCACCAGTAAGCTGGTGTGTGGTGGGCGTTCTGGCGCACTATGGCTGCCGTCGCATCATCCAGGTGGATGCTGCACACTGGTGGTGGATGAGGAGATATACTGACTATGTAAAGCGCTTTGAGTGCCTAGAAAAGTGCTATATAAATGTAATGAATTATTAATTATTAAGGGGACGTACTACAGCTGAACTGGCTACAGTATTCTCCTTCCTTTTCTGCCTTGTGATTTTAACTGTTTAAACTTTTAAAATATGCAAACGATGCATATCTTATTAAATATGTTCAGTTGGATGTTATTTTCTAAGGGAAATAGACCCTACAGAAAATGTCACAAATGTTACTATTGTTTAATGCTATCAGTTTTTCACAAGTCCTTTATGTTCCAAAGGTAATGTTCCAAAATATATAAGCAAACATGATGTGCATATAAGTTATAATGAACTTTAAAAATAAAGTAAAAAAAAAAAAAAAAAAAAAAACACCGGCAACTAAGAACAATATAGTTTAAGTAGCAACATCTAAAAAAGAAGTATCTAGCGGTAAAAAGTAATTTTCATGCAAATTACCAAATTTTACCCTCCTGGTGTATTTGTAACTCTGTTATATAGCCCTCTGCAACATAACACTTGAGCTAAGAGACCTGAGAGAAGTGTCAGCCAGTCTTGGCAGACTTCAAAGCACGCTTATGTAATAGAATCCACCTAGTCTGACCCAAATATATATTTTAGATAAAACCAGTTTAGCTAATTTCTTCTCTGTAGCCTTAGAATTAAATGTGGAATTCTATGTGATCAATGGATTGTGCAATATGTTCAGTACTTAGTGTTTGTGAGCTGTTTTACCATGGATCTCACATTCAGATAGTGATGATAGCATATGGTTCAGAGTGTTCTGTATTTAGCTCTGCTCTCGTTCATGTTATACAGCCTGCCAATGCTAACGGTTTAGAAACGCATATGATATCAGCCAGAAAAACAACACAGAGTATCTCTGTTTTAAACATTTGTGAATGGACAAATGTTAAGCTTCTAGTTTACAAATTCTAACCCAGTCAAAAATCCTGTATTTTTGCATGAATTTCATTTTTTTTTTTCTGTGAGGTTGTACCATCAATTTATAGAGCAGTGTCATCTCAGGCTACTGCTGTTCTCCAGGCCCGCACCATTGAAAATGGTTGACCTAAGTTTGGCACTTGCTATTTGTAGCGCCTTATTACACAGGCTGAAAATACTGTCATGGAAAGATCAGACTTTTACCAACCACAACAAGATCTGCTTGTCAGGAATAGATACATAAATGCTATTAATTTGTCTTAAAGCAAACAGCATTGAATGTGACTTGGTATTTAAATAAATTAAAATAAATCTGTGGTAATTTATAAGAGATCAGATAAGCAAAAAACAAAACAAGAACCCAATCAGGGTGGTTGACATGGGTGGTATGTCAGGGTGGTATTACAACAGTGTATTACAGGGTGTTTTCCGTCTATGTACAGCGACTCAGCAAATGCAGGAGGTAATGAAATATGTTCTCGCAAGCAATGAAAATATCAGCAGGCATTAGCAATCATACCAGGCTTCTCAGCCACATAATATAGTTTAATGGTTTCTTCATTTACACCATAAATGAGATTTCAAACTTAGATTTGTGCCTATTATTCATAGAAAATATTGTATAGCTAAGCTCAGCTTTTATTGGATTGAAAATACAATAAAAAAATGACATTTTATAAGAATTTAAAATATAAACGTATGCATGTTATATAAATCTATTAATTTTAATTTACTATATACATTTCATATATTTTAAAATGTCATTTATTCCTGTGATGCAAAGATGAATTTTCGGCATCCATGACTCCAGTCTTCAGTGTCGCATGCTCCTTCAGAAATCATTCTAATATTATTATAATAAATGTTGAAAACAGTTGTGCTGCTGAATATTTATGTAGAAGCTGTGGTAAAAAAAATAATTTTTCTTTGTAAGCATTATAAAGAAGGATTTACGGTCACATCTAAATTTTCTTGTTAAATAAAAAGTATTCATTTCTTTAAAAAAACATCTTACTACAAGATGGGGAGAAACCTGTTTGTAAACAGTGAGTGGTACAGATATATTTGGTGATGCCAATGGCACAGAGAACTAAATTCAATGTGGGACATGTTAAATACTGTTCTTATTCTATGTAAATTAACAGACAATACAAATTATCTTGGAAGTGAAAACTGCCACAGTAAAATGTATACTTTTTTCTCTATAGGCAGAAGAGAGTTTGTACAACGACTGAAACTCGAAGCTGTTCTCAATGTGCACGATGGATGCGTAAGTCTTTCAAGTTTTTTTCTTTTCAATTGTAATGAAGTCTCTAGTTGTGTCTGATGCTCTTGCCCCTCAGCAGTCTTTTTTTGTTGCCTATTTTTTTTCTTGATAAATGTGCCTGTAGGAGAATGTGCCTGTCTGGGTTATAATGTCTCAGGGGCATCACTGCACTTCTATTTTGTGTGAGTGTTGTGTGTGCGTCTCTTTCTACCACTTATCAGTGGCTCCTGTTCTTTATCTGTCAGTGATTTTAAACTCAAAGGCTGATAGGCGCCAGGCAGCCATTGGGACATCATTTTGTCAGTGTTTTACTGCTGGGACATCAGAGATAGCCATGTACTCTACTTTAATTGCAAGCCTCTCAAATAAACACTCAAATGTAACCATCAACAGACTTCAATTTGTGTCAGTGAAAATGATTTTGGATTTTGCTATTATGGTGACGTCCTTCATACTGAGTATGGTAGTAATAGTTAAATGACCTTTGTGAGCATTTGTGACCTAAAGATGGGTAGAAACACAGCAGGGGAAACATTGCAGCACTTTAATATGGTCTACCAAGGGCTGATCACAATAATTAGATACAACACAGGACATCACTATCATTCAAATAGTTTAAGGTCAGTAAGATTTTTTTTTTTTTTAAATTTTTTTTAGAAAATAATGAATGCTTTTGTCCAGTTTCAAATACAGAGAGAAATCCTTTCTCTATTTTATACATTTTAAAATTACATTTTAAATTGTTACAAAATTTCACAATATTACTGTTTTTACTCAATTCTTGCTCAAATAAACGCAGCTTTGGTAAACTGGTAAGCATAAAAGTTGTTCCAATCCTGAACGAGTTGTCTTTCTTCTGTTGAGCTCAAAAGATGATATTTTGAAGAATGTTGGTTACAAAACAATTGATGATAGCAATCGATATCCATTTTTCTATACTATGAAAGTCAATGGCCACCATAAGCTGTTTGGTTACCAGCATTCTTTAAAAGGATCTTCGTTTGTGCCCAACAGAATAGAAGACAGAATTTTCATTTTTTAGTTATCTTTTCTTACAGACTTTTATATTAACATAAACAACAAAAAAAAAAATTATGACAATGAAAGGTTGCAGTTGTAGCATATAGATATTGTTTGCTATTGTTAGCTATTGTTCTAAATCTAACTTTCACTTTGTAGGAGCTAAATGTTGATTTATATTCCCATAAATTAAAGAAAAATATGTGTTTGTGTGACCATAAACTGCCTTTACAAACATATCAAATTCTGTCCTTAAAAAAACATGGAATTTGTGCTTTTATTGCTTTGAATAAAAACAGTTTGCTTATTGTGTTTGATCAGATGGCCTTCTTCTTTCACTCTTTTTGAGCTCTGTCAGTTGATGTGAAAAATCAGGACAAATGCACAGAAAACCTGCTGTGCATTTTTAACTGCACGAAAACTTAACCTAAAGGGTAACGTTTCAGGTTCCATTTTAGTCTCATTTAAAGCACACTCCCTGCGTTCACTAATGACACAGTTCAGGCTGATTTCAACACTTGTTATTTTAACATGCAATGCGATGCATCTTACTACATCTAACACAACCTAATTCCATCTCCCCACTACACAAAGCAGAGCCGTAAAGTGAAACGCTGAAGAGCAGAATGAGGGATAAATGCTTAATCCCTCCCAGTGATGTTATTTTAGAAAGGCAGAGATCAAAGGAAATGGAGCCTGTGTGATGAGGTTTGAGCTGCTCTAGAAAGAGGAGGAAAAGCGTGTATCAGCCTTGAGTTAATGAAATATTGATCGCTTGCTCTTAAAGGCACAGGCAGCACATACTAACTCAGTCCATTTCAGCTCTGAAACCTCAAAGCAGGATTTTATGTGATGGTTAAAATAATGATTAGTAGTTAAGGCTGGGCAAAAAATATGGATTTCTTGATTCTTATTTTTATGAAACTATTTTTCTTAAATCCTAAGATAAAAGAAAGACTAAAACATTCAGAAATTTGTATCCTGTATCATGTAATTGTGCAGTTAGTGTTTCAACCATAGAAAGATGTCATTGTAAAGCTTGAAATGAAACATTAAATTATGTAACGTCACATTTACCTCAGAAAAAAAAACTTGTTTAGTCAGGTAAAGAAATATAGAAAATTTGGCATGTAGCCTACTGTACCTGATATATATATATCCAGAATAATCGATATTGAATTGAATCTAATTGAATCGAAAATCGAAACGATTCGTGAAATTTTTGTCAAAAACCCAGCCCTATCAGTGGTGCTCTGTTGATGATGTCAACAAATAGAAATGACTTCTGTTGAACACAGGATAAAAGTTCTTCAGAATATCTCCTTTTGTGTTCAAAGAAAGAAATTGCATGGGTTTTTGAATCTATGATAACAGTGTTACATTCTGGTGAGCTATTTCTTTAAAGAAATTGATGCAGATATACTTAATTATGGCACAGTTTATTGAACAGAAGAAATGATCATTTTGTTTTAGGGGTAATCAACATTGTTGTTGATATAAGCTGGTGTTTATGTTTCTTCACAGGTCAACACCATATCTTGGAATGAGACAGGAGAATACATCTTATCAGGGTCTGATGACACTAACTTGGTTATCACAAACCCTTACGATAGAAAGGTAAAACAATGATACAAATGCTATATAATAAATGTTGATGCATTGAATTCTGGTCATGTTAAAATGTTAAAATGTTAAAGCTTGATTAAACCAACCCTGTGCAAATCAGGCCTATTGTTTTTTTTCTTATTCGGTTAAGTTAAAATTAATATGCTGTACTTTTGTCTTTAGGTCAAGACTACTATTCGTTCAGGACACCGGGCCAACGTATTCAGTGCAAAGTTCATGCCCCAAACTAATGATCAACAGATTGTGTCCTGCTCAGGAGATGGCATCATTTTCTACACACACACAGAGAAGAGCCAAGAAATCAACAGGCAGTGCCAGTTCACCTGTCACTATGGCACTGCTTATGAGGTACAATGTTATGTGAAGAGTGCATTGAGGAGGAAATAAAAGCCACAAAGAGGGAATGGAAACATTTGACATGTGGTGGGGTGGAGGTTGATTTCCTTTTTTTCTGTTTCTTTTTACAGATAATGACGGTGCCAAATGACCCATACACCTTCTTGTCCTGTGGAGAAGACGGTACAGTGAGGTGGTTTGACTTGCGGATGAAGACGAGCTGCACAAAAGAGGACTGTAAAGATGTAAGAAGGTTTTGAATGTGTAGTAGATGCATACATCATCAAACACTGTGTACCCAAAAGCTCAGCATGTTTCTTTTTGGTAGTGCTCTGGGGAGGAGCTGCTGGCTCCCCACCCAGACCGTCCAGTCTCACCATTACAGCTGGTGAATAACACTGGTGCAGAACCTGCACCTCAGACGCATTTATGAGGAAGCAGCATCCAACCTTGTTTTTTCAACCCACAGAGTGTGTGTGGTGAGGATGTTGTTAGCCTGAAGGCACAATTGCTTTCTGTTGCTATCAGAATGCATGATTGTGTGAGGCAGAGACAAGCACACTGCTTGTAAGTGCTGTTTGGAGCTCTGCTTGGGTTCTGCCAGGACTTCGGCTGTTGGAAAGGTTTAAAATACAGAATAGATGTGAAGCAGGATTTTGAACCGATTCATAATAAATAATAATAAATTAAATTAAATCATTTAATTGGATAGTTTGTTATCTAATGGCAAGGTTTTAACCGTTATTATTTGTGAAGATACTGCAAGGGGTCCTTGAGAAACTAGAATTATTATTTAATTTTTTTTATGTAATCATAATGGTATATACTTATACAATTCCTGATCTGATGCAGTAATGCACGTCACTTTCACTTTCACTTTTTTTTTATTTTTACTAATGCAGCCTTGGCAAGCCCAAAGGACTTTTTGAAAATGATTACCCTTTTGAACATTAGTGTACATTATTAATTATATTCCAAATGATACAGAAAAACAGGACTGCTCTTTCTATTTGACCTTTGTGTTTGATTCAGCAATGTTTATTTAAAGATTTCCTGATTCATAAGTTCCTATTCCCGTGTTTATTCCTCTTTTACTCTCCATGTCTTTGCCCACTTTCTCTTTTTCTCTGCTGTCCCTTTTTCAGGACATTTTGATTAATTGCCGGAGAGCCGCTACCTCAATATCCATTTGCCCCCTGGTCCCCTACTATCTTGCTGTGGGCTGTTCGGATAGCTCAGTGAGGATCTATGACAGAAGAATGCTGGGAACAAGAGCTACGGGTGAAAAATTATTCATGTTCATCGTTTCAGCCTTTTGTTCTTCTGTGTATCAGGTTCATGGAGGATCAAATATATGTCACCAGATTTAATGATCTTTTATATTTAGCATTTCGAGTCCGATCTGTGTCCTTTCTGTTTCGATTACTGCAATGAGAGGTCCTAAACTCTCAGAACTCTATGAAGCATTCTGTTCCTCCTTTAAACTAGAAAGAAGCTTAAATTTTTCAATGACTTTTTCAAATTTTCCTAAAAAAGGTTTTTCTATTTCACTAGGTAACTACACTGGCAGAGGGACGACCGGCATGTGTGTACGTTTTGCCCCAGCCCACCTGTCCACCAAGTCCTGCCGCGTCACCTCACTGTGTTACAGTGAAGATGGACAAGAAGTTCTGGTCAGTTACTCTTCTGACTACATCTACCTGTTTGACCCCAAAGATGACCAGGCCAGGGAGCTCAAGGGCCCTTCTGAAGAGCGGCGAGAGGAGGTAAGCAGATATCAGGAGGATCTTCACTGGCCATTTTTAAAGTAGGGTGTACCTGAAGTCATTTATTGTCAGAGCAGAGGTTGCATTGACCGAAATTATTATTTTTTTAAACATTGAGCATTTGCTTTACATCATTTAGTTAAAAATAGTTAAAAAGATTTACAGTGCCATTACGCTACAGATGTCCCGAGTTCGAATTCCAATTCGAGGACCTGTCTGATCTTTCCTATCATAAGGCAAAAATAAATCAATAAAATAAGATAAAAATACAGTATCTGGTTTATTGCATTTCCCTACTTCAGAAACGTTCTGTTAGTACAGGATGCTAATAGTGCTTAGAAGTGAAGAAAAGTGGAGAAAATAAATATTTAAGATTTAAAGCACCTTGTGAAAATATAGACAAAGAGAAAGATCTTAATGAGGATTTGTGTAGAGAAACAAGAGAATTCAAGTGTAGGCCAGTGGAATAATTCATGGGAAATGAATTAAATCAAATGACCAGATCTCTTGTCTCTTGTCATTTTCACATTGTGAGAGCAGAACAAAGAGGTAAAAATCTGCAACACTGCACTTGACAAGATTGCAACAGCTCTTGCCACAGAAATGATTGTGATATCAGTGTCACGTTAAAAATACCAAGCATTTCCATATTTAACCATAACATGGTTAACCTGAGGTTTGTTATAGATGCATTGACTTTTCATTTTATAAATCAAATGTTTTCATGCTGAATTAAAGGAATACATAGTTCACCCAAAAATGACAGTTTGCTGAAAATGCACTCTCCTTCAGGCCATTCAAGATGTAACTGAATTTGTTTCTTCTTTGAATCAGCAGAAGGAGAAATTTACCATTACATCACTTGCTCACCAATGGATCGTCTGCAGTGAATTAATCACAATAATCCACGAGTAATTCAAATGACTCCAGTCCATCAAAATAATCTTGTGAGGCAAAAAGCTGTGGGTTTGTAATAAACAAATCCATCATTAAGATGTTAAATCCATTGCTCTAGTCTAAAATGGCAGTCCATAATCCATAATAATGCTTCTTCCAGTGAAAAAGTCCATTCCCTGTTTTCCTCTCTCATCAAAATATTTGTTTAGAGCTGTTTTTACTTTAAAATGCCTGTGCCTTTTTACTCTCTTGATTCAGAAGAAACAGCGTTTTCACCGGAGAATGGAATATTATGGATATAGGACTCATTTTAGTTTTAAATTGTATAAATTATAGATTTCACTTGACAAGATGTTAATTGATGGACTAGAGTTATGTGGATTGTTGTGATGTTTTATCATTATGAAAGGCACCTAACAGCAAAGGATCCATTAGTGAGTGAGTGATGTAATGCTACATTTCTCCAAATCTGTTCTGATGAAGAAACCAACTCGTCTACATCTTGGATGGCCTGAGGGCTGATGTGAATTTTCATGGTAAACAAGCACTGTTTTAAAGTGAACTGTACTAGTATGTGAAAGCATGAGACCCATGCATCCTCTGAGTGCATGTACTTGACTACAGACACCATAGTGCTGCTTGTTCACTCTGAAGCATTCAGGCTATGTAACATATAATGAAATTGCAACCTTTTCTGGTTTCTTAATCACATAAGACCATATCCTGCTTTCGATTTGAATTCCATCATTTGTGCAGCCCTAATAGAAATGGAGCCAGACATCTGAAAGTCAAGAGCGACTGGTCTGGGGGCAAGTGTGTGCTGTTAGTCTGTTCATGCCTAAAGCAAAATCTAAATAAAGGACTTTTGAAGTTCCCTGCGCTCTTGTCTCATGCACTCTGTATAATCCTCAGCAGTGCTGCGCTTCAGTGGTGCAGTTTGAAAATAGTTTTTTAGAGGATGTCAGAGAGGATAGATCAAATGACAGTGATGTTATGGTTTAGGATGTGGATCACTGCTTGTTGCACTGCTCAGAGAAATTTCAATGTTAAGACTGATTCTAGCCAGGGAATACAAATATGCAATAGGGAATTTTATGTCTATATATTGATGTTTATTTTGTGAAATTGTACAGTAACACGGCATAATTACATGAACCTAAATACGTGTTCAAAGTACAATTCATTTATTTTATGTGTAAAACTTTTTTAATGAGGAAATGTATGACTGACTGCAACTTTAATGGAAAGAAAAAGCAAAGGAAGTTAGGCTTTGTGATTTTTACATCGTGTACTAACCAGGCATGATGCAACACGTTTCCAGCAACAATTATCTGTCACAATGTGTCACATTTTTAATACCAGTGAATACAATCACAGCCAATCCATGCAGATTATTTTTTAAAAATAAGTAAAAAATAAAATGTTCTCTTATGCTGCTCACTTATTTGGTCAAACATCAAAAATATGTATGTTTTAGTTTTGCATACATAAACAGTAAGCTCTTTAAGCTAAACTGCCGGGCCTATATTTTCCTTCTGTATTGGGACTATAGTGGTGAAATTTGCTGGGTCACCGCTTCAGTCCCTTCAGCTGTTGTACGGTGTGATCAGCTGTGTCCGGATCCCCCGCGATCAGATTCCTTTCCAAATAAAGGTGCAGACACAAGCAGCACACCACAGCTGAGACAGAAATAGGCCCCCAGTGCACAATGACTGCCAGCTAGAAAAAAGGAGCTCCTGTTGACTGCAATAAAGCTTTGCTATAGCACCAAGGTTTTACTCAACTCTTTTGAAATCAGTGCTCTAGAGCTAGAGCAATGTGAAATTGTTGAGGACTTAGTATGGTTTACTTGTATGTATGACATTCAAATTCATTGTTGGCAGCAGAGATATTAGAGAGGAGCCCTCTTAGGACCGCTATAGTTTAGCCTGTTCATTAGAATGAGGCCCATCCATCCAAATAAATGTTTCAAAGACCCTGCTGAGGAGATATTGTGAAGTAATGTACAACAACTACTGGTTAAATCAATCAAGAATTCAAATTTACATTTTAAATATTACTTTTTTTCAAAGAGCCAATCTGAGTACTGCAGGTTTTACTTAAAATAAATGGTGCTTTGATCTAAACCACAAGCACCTTAACAGGCATGTGTCCTTTCCAGCCTCTTAACCAAGTAAAAAAAGAATAGCATTTTATCCCTCCATGTGAAGTGGAGAGAAGCTGCAGTGCTCATTATTAGATTATTTATAGAATGAACACATTGGTCTCTGATGTGCTTTGTTTGGTCTAATGTGGCTGTGTTAGAGCCGGTGCTTGGCTTGTTAATGCACACTAGCACCCAAAATAGAGTGTCCTGACTGACTGAGATGGTAAAAGTGTGAGAGCGAGGCACGTGGCAAAGTGGCCTCAATAGTTAATCCCATCAACATCCCAAGGTCTTTCACTTTTTCATCTTTTTTCAGACCAGTGACCCCCTCATTGGATACGGAAACCACTTGATATTGTGTCAGATTGAGTTTTGATTTTTAAAGGGATAGTTCAGCCGAAAATAAAAACTGAACTCATTATCTACTTGCCTTCTTCAGTGGAAAACAAAATAAAATATTTTGCAAAAAACAAACAAACAAACAAACAAGGAAAATCAATGGAGTGCAATGTTGTTTGGACTCCACTGACTTTAAAAATACATTCATTACATTACATTACTTTCTGAAGCTAAAGCCATTTTAACTTGGGTGGCACAAAGAGATAGATCACTTTGCATTGTACAGTAGCCTCTTTTACCATGGGTTAAAATATTTGTTGGTTATACTTCCTGCAAACATGCTGGTCTAGATGATTCTACAGTGATGTCAAGTCTCAGGGTAGAGAGTGTTATTTTTAGGGCGTGTGAGAGGTTTTGACTGTGACTGACAGCTTGTTGATGTGTGTTCCCGCAGCTGAGGCAGCCCCCAGTCAAGCGCTTGCGTCTGAGAGGCGACTGGTCGGACACAGGGCCACGAGCTCGGCCTGAGAGCGAGAGGGAGCGTGATGGTAAGTTGAGAACTTGCAGGCACAAATGCTGGTGTCACAAATACTGAACACACAGCAGCACGGATGGTACATATACACAGGCGAATAAACACTGAGGGCTCTGTTTACAAACAGGCTTATTGGGTGACTTCAGATTAATGCATCAGGAATAGATCCACAGATATGTGTGTTCTTCTACTTGTCAGAAATCACAAATCATTGATCGATTTTGTTTTTTTAAAATGTATTTTATTTTATTTTTGACTAGCGGATGTTGTATAAAGCAGCTTATTTTTATATGATAATCAGCACTTCCTAGTCTAGCTTAATGCTGCAGTAGGGAACTTTTGTAAATATATATTTTTTACATATTTGTTAAACCTGTCATTATGTCCTGACAGTAGAATATGAGACAGATAATCTGTGAAAAAATCAAGCTCCTCTGGCTCCTCCCAGTGGTCCTATTGCCATTTGCAGAAAGCCATCCGCTCCCGGTAAAAAACAACCAATCAGAGCTGTGGTCCGTAACTTTGTTTGTGTTCAAAATGTAGAAAAATGTCTATAATGAGCGAGTACACCATGAATCCATTTTCCAAACCGTGTTTTTGGCTTGTCCTGAATCACTAGGGTGCACCTATAATAAGTGTTTATATTCGTACTATTTTAGATTGCTTCGAGGGTACCGCGGCAGAGTAACCCAGTACCTTTGTGATTCTTCATAGACATAAACAGAGAGAAGTAGTTCCGGTTACGATGTTCTTCCGCAAGACGCAAGCAGTTGTGTTTATTAACCGCTAGAGCGTCAAAAGTTCCCTACCGCAGCTTTAACTCTGTAACTAATAAATTATATGAGACCTGAAAAGTGTAACCCATCCCACACTGTTTATTATACCTATTAGCAGCATTTCATAGTCAATCCAAAATTTTGGTTTTATTTTATTTATTAGTACTTTCTACTTAGCTACACCCCATCAAAAAGATCTGTTATACTTTAAACTGTATTAAAATGTTAAACCATCAAGGCATTGGCTACCATAGTTGTTTACTACAAATCATTTGCACATCCACTTCAGCTCCAGCTGTCTCCTCCATGAACAGGGCTGTTGTCCACACTGGCATTCTCCTCCATGTTTTTAACGAGCTGAGGCCTGCGGTCTCTAGTGTCTCTCAATACATCTTTAGTTTGTCTAAGGGGAACTTGTTAGCTTTTCACAGGGGTTTAGTCCAGAGCCTGCTTTACTTCACTACTTCCTGACATATTGCAGCTTGCTCTTGATTGTAAACAGAAGGCTTCCAATGCTTCTGCTTTCTGTGAGTGGAATGATTTAGGTTCTGATTTGCTTTGATATTGATCATAAAGAATTCTTTGTCTTTGTAGGAGAACAGAGTCCAAATGTATCGCTAATGCAGAGGATGTCGGACATGTTGTCACGCTGGTTTGAAGAGGCTAGTGAGGCCCAGAGCAGCAGAGCACGTCCTCAAACTCGCCCCAGAGGTAAAACAGCCTTGGTCCACACTGAAAATACACACTATGAATATACTGATATATTCTTCAGTTCTTTGCAAAGTTCTCTTTTGTTCTTTGATTTTGGATAGAAAGAATTTCCATATACGTAAGCAGCAGTGGAAGCCCATTGCACCACTGAAAAAAAAGGTTATTGTGACTTTATCTTACAATTCTGAATTTTTACTTGCAATTGCGAGTTTCCATCTCGCAATTATGAGATGCAGATTTTTTCTCAGAATTGTGAGATATACATTTTCAATTGTGAGTTATAAAGTGAGAATTGCGAGATATAATCTTGCAATTCTGACTTTTTTTTCAAAATTGAGATATAAACTTGCAATTGTGAGTTATAAATTTAGAATTGTGAGATATAAACTTGCGATTCTGACTTTTTCTCAGAATTGCATGATATGAATTTGCAGTTGCAAGTTAAATAGTCAGTATTGTATGATTTATACAATAAATATGATTATACAATAAAGCACAACTTGATTATAAACTCGCAAATTTGAGAAAAAATTAAGAATTGTACTATTTAAAAGTAATTGCGTGTCAGATTTAAAAGTAATTGCGTGTCAGAATTGCGAGTCAGAATTGCGTGTTCGTATTAGGACAGTTCTGAGAAAAAATGTCTGAATTGCTAGATGTTAACTTGCAATTGCTGGGAAAAAGTCAGAATTGTGAGATAAAAACTGGCAATTACCTTTTTTTTTATTTCTTTCATTCAGTCGAAGAAACAGGCTTCCATAGTATGCTGTTTACGGACATACCGACAAACATAACATAAAATGGAGACCTCTCAATAAAAAAATAGCATCTGGTCATAGGTATATGGATATGTTTGCACAAGCTCCGTAATTCAGCATTCCAGTCAAGTCAAGTAAAGTCAAGTCACGTTTATTTCTGTAACTTTTTATAGATTGCTTTAAAGCATTCCGTTTACTGCGTTAAATATAAAAAAACAGTCAGTGTTTCTTTCAGTAAGAATTACAACTTCAATATTTTACCATACTTTACAATAAAGCAGCTATCCATTGTGTCTAAGTTTTGAAATGTGTCTGACGTTGACGTGGAAATGTTCTCTGGTTGATTTCTTCTGTTCAGTCTGTCAAAGTAGGCAGAACCCCAGGGCACACCCCTATGTATTGTTATAATATAAATAATATAAATCTTCATGGACCAATGGTAGTTTGAAAATGTTAACAAACTTTTCTGGAAACTTTGCTCTGGCAAGCTGTTTCGAAATCCAAACAAACTTTCTTTGGACCTGATTTTGTTTTGCAATGACAACACACCAGATCGTTCTTCTATTTATCTTGAAGCATATAGGGGCCTTAAAAGCTCTTCCATGTGACTTACATTTGCATTGCACAATGCATTGAACGTTATGGAGGCAATTTCATATTCGATCCTCTTTGTCAGTAAACATCAACTAATGAATGGTTCAATGAAGCATGTATCACATTCTGTAATTAAATGTCCTCTATTAAAAAAAAAAAAAAACTCCATGAATTCAAAATTTACTCTTAAATGTTAAGCTCAAGGTTTGATGATTTGTCTCCAGGTACGGCTGCTCGACCAGAAGGAACATCTGCAACCTCAGAAACAAACACTCAGGCACAAGAGCCCAGTGAGGTCTCCGCTGAAGGTGCGATGGAGGTGGTGACACCCTCGTCTGATCCTCCACCTCCACCTGCTGCTCCTCCTGCACCTCCAGAGCCCCTCCCCAAGTCTATCTCCTCAGGCTCCTCCTCCTCAGGCTCCTCCTCCACTGTGACAGCTCCTGCCCCCTCCAGCTCGTCCTCCGTGGAGAGCGCTGCTTCCTCCTCTCTCCTCACATCCCCAGACACAGAGCAGAGGAGCCAGGATGAAGTTACGTCCACTTCCTCAGCCACACCCACTCCTTCAGCCACACCCACCCCATCTAGAGAGGCAGCTTTATCTGGTAAGTCTGTCACAATTGGCAAAATACTGACCAGTGAATTCATCTTTAATATGAGACAATGGCAATGTTTACATGCACATAATGTTCCATTTAAAGTCCATATTTACGTTTTAATCTATTTTAAGAATAGATATTTACATGCTTTACAGCTATTATAAAAAGGAGTTTTGTCTGTTCAAAAGTTTGAGGTCAGTAAGATTTTGTTTAAAAGAAATTAATACTTTTATTCAGCAAGGATGCAATTAGTTGATTAAAAGTGACAGTAAAGATATTTATAATGTTACAGAGGTTTATATGTAAAATGAATACTTCTTTTTGAATGTCCTGTTCATCAAAGTATCTTGAAAAATATGTATCTCAGTTTCCAGAAGAATATTAAACAGCACAGCTGTCTTCAACAATTATAAGACAATAATAATAAGAAATGTTTGAATGATTTCTGAAGGATCATGTGGCACTGAAGACTGCAGTAATGGCTGCTTCAGTTTTTACATCATATTTTCAAATATATTTAAATATAAAACAATTATTTAATTTTAAATAATATTTTCCAATATAATTGTTTGTAAAAACCAAACTAGTGGCTTAATTCGGATCATATGATCCTATTCCAGTAGTAATCCGAATTGTCTTGTGCATGTAAATACAGTCATTGTATCTCTCCTCCATAAAGACGATGTGCTTATAATGAACTTTCAAATCGAAATCATTTCATTCAATTTATGTAATTGGTCCATTTATCATGTCTGCTTGCTATACATCTCCCAACCATCCAACTTTATGTATTTTCTTTTTTTTATGACCTATGTGTTGACTCATTTGTCTTAAGGTGGGGTTTATTTTTTGAACATTGTGTGCTGTTAGGGCCTGCATCAACAATCTCATTAACAGAGGCAGGATGTTACATGTAGTGTCTTTTGTCTTATTTTTTATCGAATGATAAATCCCTCCTTTTTGCTCATCATGCCATTGCAGGCATTTCTGTTCATGCCCCTAGAACATGTGTGGACGTGTGAGTGTAACGAACGCTTTTGTTATTTTTTATGACGGGTGATGAAACCCTGCAGTCTTGTCTGACATCACTCAGCCTACAGCTTCAATCTTTAATTTGCTCTTTTACCCAGCATTCCTCCTCATCTATGATTTGCCTCTCTTCTTTTCCCCCATCCCATCAATTTTCCCATCTTGCTCTTCTCTCTCCCTCTGACCCCACATTGTCAGAATATGGTCCTCACAGGCTGCCGGTAAGTTTAGTGTGTAGACGTTTGCAGAGGCTGCTTCTCCTGTCTGACCCCCCAGGACAGGGCAGACGCTCAGTCCCTGCTGTACCCGAGACCTCCAGCACAGAGAGTTCAGCCCAACAGGCTGCTGCTTCTGACGCAGGGCCCCCTGCAGGTTACCATCTCTTCCCTGCCTGCATCCCTGCTCTCCTTTAACCTCCTGACCCCTCTAGCTGCCTGTCTCATGGCTGTACTGGTTTGCTGCTGCACCTCTGGCTATGGAGTGTGTTCCTTTCCCCCTCTGCCACACAGACGCGCACACATCTAACCGCTGGTCATTCACGCTCACATTCACCAACAGCAGAGCTCTGCTCCAAAACCTAGTGAGCTGCCCACCTAGGTGACATTTTTAGACATCACAGATACACACCTGACTCAAAAGCTGTCCAAAGTTATGATGCCGTGTAATGTACTCCGCTTTGGTCAAAATATTAGACAGTATTACACATATACTATTATGAAATATTATCGCTATTTAACATTAGAAATTTTGAAATAATTTTTACATGCAGATTTTGGTCAAGAAACATTATTATTATGAGCATTGAAAACAGTTGTTCTACTTAATTTGTGGAAAACATGATGCATTTATTCAAAATAACAGCATTAATTTCAAGTAGAATTTTGGTAACAATGCAAAAATCTTTACTGTTACTTTTTATCAATTTAATGTGTCCTTTGTTTTAAGGAAAACAGTCTTCTGAACACTTCTAAATCTTGCACTGACTTTTTTGGATAAACTGACTTTATGGAAAAGTGTCCACATCGAATGCACCTTGATTTAGGACAGGGCTTTAGAAGTTAGCTGCCTGTGTAGTCAGTAAGTGAGGTAGCTTACTAGATCTTGGAAAAGAGCTCAGATGTCAAACGTGTGCATATACTGCCATCTGTTGATTGATTCACCTGAAATGCAATCACACAAATAAAGATGGTTTGTACTGTTTGATGTTGGCAGTTTTTTAGTCTCCAATTTAAGCCTTAAATATTGATCCACGTTTAACTAGTTCTTTTCATACCTTCTCTTGTTGCACTTCACTCTGCAATGTTCCGCAAAATACTTCTTAATGCTATCAGTGAGTGGGACCTGCTCACTTATTTTAGACATATATGAAATGATTAGACAAAAACTGAATGTATTTGTTGTCTATGAAACAGGCACTTCAGTAAAAGTTAATTTTATTCCATAGCCCAAGTGTACGCAGTGTATTTTCTGTGCTTAAAGCATTACACTATTAGTTCAGCAACATCCTGACGTCACATCTCTGGTTATTCGCAAACACTTTCCAGAAATAAATGACTTCTGGTTGCTTTGTCGCTGAAAGGCACTGTCAGCGTAGGTAACTCCTGAACTACAGATTGCCTTATGACTTGTTTATTCTGCCTGATAGTGAACAGCTTACTCAATCTGTAACCCTTGGCTTTGTGTTTTTAACTGAGAATTAAGCCTCCTAGACTCATCTTTACAGAGTTTGGGGCTTTTCAGTTTGTTGTGGGAAGTTTTTTTTCCCTGCCTGTGCTGCAGTGTGTTTCCTGAGGATTTAGTTCTGCACTTAAATGTTTGTACTTGCTCTGTTGTTGCTTCAGTTTTTCAGGATGTCTTATTTTTGTTTCAGATTCTCCCTCATCTGTGGTAAACAAACAGCTTGGATCCATGACTCTGGATGAGGAGCAGGGTGCGTCTTCTCCTCTTTTTTTCTTTTCCTTTTGCTCATTTTCATACAATCCTTTGCATTTGAGCTCTGTACATTACTGATTGAAGCAGCTCTTGTCCTCGGTCACCATAAGAAGACTCTTCAGATGTGCCTCTGGGTAAACAGAAAAACTTCAGAAAGATACAGAGGATTTCTGTCAATCATTTTCAGTCAACTGACATACTTTTTCTCCCCTCCTCTGGGGCCGAGTTCATATCAAGCTCATCTTTCAAATAATGTCCTGAACTAAGAGACACATGTTTATTTCCCCTCACTCTCTACTTAATGAGTTCACCCTCCGTCAAGTCAAGTCACCTTTATTTATATAGCGCTTTAAACAAAATACATTGCGTCAAAGCAACTGAACAACATTCATTAGGAAAACAGTGTGTCAATAATGCAAAATGATAGTTAAAGGCAGTTCATCATTGAATTCAGTTATGTCATCTCTGTTCAGTTTAAATAGTGTCTGTGCATTTATTTGCAATCAAGTCAATGATATCGCTGTAGATGAAGTGACCCCAGTCTGTGTGACTGATGTGGGCTTGCAACATCAACATTTAGCTTAAAGGGGTCATATCACATTTTTTCATTGACCTTTTGAAGCATTTATTGTTATAAAAACATTCTGAAAAATACTAGTAATGACAGAACTTCCGTCTCAGTTAAACTAAGCTAGAAAAATGAACTGTTCTGGATTTTAAAAGTCTCTTATGCTTACCAAGACCAAAACAGTAATATTTTGAAACATTATTACAACTCAAAATTAACTTTTCTGTTTTAATACACTCTAAAATGTAATATATTTGTTTAGGTGACAGCTGAATTTTCAGCAGTCATTACTCCAGGGTCACATAATCCTTCAGAAATCATTCTAATACACTGATTTGAAACACAAACTAAGTGTTTTTATTATTATTATTATTATTATAAATTAAATTGTTTATAACACAATGTTTCATGTTCCTTGATTGACATTCATAAAAAGAGTATGATATTACTTCTTTAAAATGACTTTGCTATTTTTGATTTGGAATATGTAATGTTTCCTGAAAACCAAGGAAGCACCAAATTCTGGAGATATTTCTTCTTTACGGCTGCCATCTTTTCTCCATGTCCATACTGGTGCCTGTATTTTTCCCCTTCAGAACAATAAACCTTAAATTGCGAATTCTCTTTGCTTTGGGTTAACTGCTCGCAATTGTTGAACTTGAACTAAACTATAATCAACATTTTTGTAGCCTGGGGTCTATCTGTTTAGCTCACTTTGCCACATAATTTTTTGTCTACACTAGGCACTGTTTGCCACAATATAAATAACAGTGAAACTGCATGGTTCTCAGTAGCACAGAAAGATTTATATGCTGTTATGCTCCTTTATTTAGAATGTTATTGTAAACATTACCAAAAAAAAAAAAAATTCTCAGGGAAATCTGAGCATCTGAAACTGCCATTCTGAAACAAGGTATTTCTCAGTACTACCGAAACTGCAATACTGGTGCATGATAATTACATTCTAATATTTCAGAAAAGCTGCTTCTATGATTAACTGTGGAGTTGTGACAAATGTAATTTCTAAAAGCTCAGTTTCACATCCCACATGTCCTCTGTCTTCCCTCCAGGAGGTGCAGAAGCAGCAGGACATGTAATCAGTGATCAGAGTACAGGTGTAAGTAAAGCTTCCCCAGACACTGTAGAAACTGTGCCATCCACATCAGCGCCTTCAGTTGGCACCAGCGGCGGGAGCAGCAGGACTCCTCCAGAACCTGTCCTCAGTCTGCACTACAGCACTGAAGGCACCACCACTAGCACCATCAAACTGGACTTCACTGATGAGTGGTGAGTGACCAGAGAATCAGCCTTGACCTCAGCACACAAATCACTCCCACAATCCTCTAAAGGTGAGCATTGGTCTCAAACTCAATTCCTGGAGGTCCTCAGCTCTGCACAGTTTAGCTCCAACCCTAATCAAACACACCGGATCCAGCTAATCAAGGTGTTCAGGATTGCTAGAATCTTCCAAGCAGTTGTGATTTGGATCTGGTTGCAGCTAAACTCTGCAGAGCTGTGGCCCTCCAGGAATTGAGTCTGAGACCACTGCTCTAAAGAATCCTGCTATAGAAGACCTCAGTCATCCTCAAATCTGGCTTGCGAGATCCAGAGTTTAGCTCTAACCCTAATCAAACACACTTGAATTTGCTAATAAATGTCTTCAGGATCATTAGAAAATCACAGGTAGGTTTGTTTAATTAGAGTTGGAGCTAAACTCTGCAGGAAAGTGGATCTTGCGAGCCAGATTTGAGGATCATTGAAATACCTAGCTTAAAAAATAATGTTCCACAAAATAATGCAATGAAATGCCTATCTGTTTTTTTTTTGTTTTTTTTAAGGCTTCAACTAGTGTGATCCGATTCACAAGCAAATTACTCTAAAGAACTGGTTCTTTTAATGAATCACTCATAAAGGCACGCAAATTTACAGTATATAATTTTAATCCATTAATTAAAAACTAAAATGAAATTATTTTTAGTCATGTTTAACCCCAAAAGTTTCTGCATTTGAAGTATACATTTTTCATGTTTTCTCAGATCAATACACAGTGTTGCTGTTGACAAAAACCTAAAATTAAAAGCCATTTTTGTTAATTGAATGAAAGCTGAAATAAAACAAATATTAGTTGAAATAACTTTTACATTATTATTATTTTTTTTTTTTTTTTGAATGTTGCCATGGCAATTAAAATAAGTTGAAGTATTAACATTTTTAAAAACTGAAAAATAAATGATAAATGTAAATTTTAACTAAAAGGGAAAAATCTAAATTAATCTGAAAAAAAGCTGAAACAAAATAAAATTAAATACTAGATGAAAAAATAAATAAATGTGAAAAATAAGATATATTTTGCCTTTGCAAGTAATACTAAAATGATTGAAACTAAAGTAACAAGAAAGCTAAACAGGAATATTTAACAAAAATGAATAAAAATGGCAAAAGTACATTTACAAAATGACTAAAACTAAAACTGAAAATATAAAGATTATAATATATTATGTTATTGTAATTATTATAATAATAAAATCATTATAATTATAATATAATTCAAAATATTAATAAATACTATAATACTACATAAATAAAACTCGGATATGTCAGATGTCAAGTTCGTGATCTGAAATTCACTTCGGCTGCTTTCCTTCTTTATTTAATTGTGAGTAATTATTTTTAAGAATGCCTTTTCTTTTTTGTAAGAACAAATCACTAACTCTAACTCTTTTTCACTATGTACAGGAGCAGTCCAACGTCCAGTGCCAAATGCAGCAGTGGAGGACATAAGGTTGGGGAGGTGGGTGAGGAGGAGCCCACAGGTCAAACCTCGGGGCAAAGTGAGTCGACAACCACATGGCCATTGCTACAGAATTTGCGTTATGTGACTTATTTTTGGAGGTTATCTTACATTTTCTTTCATAAACAGGTTCAAGCTCAGCCTCAGGGAGTCAACCCACACCCAATGGGGGCAAAACTGCAGACGGTGGCACGGAGAAGGCCTCCATCAGCTCTCAAAACAGCACGCCACTGGTGGCACCACCAGAGGGGCTGTCAACCGAAGACGCGGCTCGTCCCAGCGCTCCATCGGAGGAGCTCCAGGCTGCTGGTTCGGCGGAGCTGAGCGAACAGTGCAGGAGGAGCGAGGCCGCTGGAACGGGCGCCCAGGGTTCAACTCAACAATCCCGCAATCAGGACTCTGATGACAGTGACGATGACCCCATCCTTATCCCTTCAGCCAGGTACAGAGGAGGGCAGGGACAGAGGTATGGACTCTCGTCATGTCAAGATGTTTAATGATGCAAATCGTCACAATGTGTGGGCAAATTAAATGACTGACGTGAAGTCCCATAAAACATGACAACATGAGTTTATGCTAAACCGTGTTTATCTTTTGGACAGTCATAAGTAAAATGCTCCTCTTCTCATTAGATTTAATTACAGAGGATCAGCTGTAGGTGATAGGATGATAAGGTACTGTAATGTTTCTGAGGTAGCCTCTTATATAATCTAATTGCAAGGGGTGCAGATTTGATTCACTTTTTATTAACCTGATATTAATTTTGTGTGGCTGTGTAAAATATGCAATGTGTGTTACGTGTATCACAAAGTGTGTGATTTAATAGTTCATATTAACTTTATTTCTGCCTGAGAGTGTGCAATATGTTTGCATAAGGACCGTTTGGTTAGTTACTAACCACGTCAACTAATTTCATGCATGAATTTACAAGTGACCTTAGGTATAATTGTTTGGAGTTCAAAAACCATATTCAGATTTAAAAAGTATTAATTTCTTAAAAATTTCTCTAAAATGTTTACAGATCATTTAAAAGAAAGCTGAGCTTCTACGGCTCTCTGCAGGCATCAATGATTCATCAGCTTCACTCAATAAACATTTTGTTCTCTTAAAGATACAAATACAGCTATAAGTCACAGTGTAATTCCATGAAGTATCAGCTATTGACTATTATCAGCTATTAAATGAAAAATCAAAAACACATCATTTTATGAATTTAACATGCACATAAAAGTAATGCTGTTACTGTTGTGTCATGAAAGGAGAAGCTCCATCTACATTTTCTGCCGAAAAAAAAAAAATTTCAGATCTAGTGTTATCTTGCACAGTCCTGTAAGACTTTGTAAAACGGTTTAAGCTTGTGAAAATTTGACCATACTGGACTAATATTATGTTGAGCTGGAATGTGTTTTGAAGTTGTAGTGCATAAATGATTTTTCATGAGGATTGCTCTGTTTTTCATAGACGCTCCGCCGCGGCTCGGATCCAGGAGCTGTTCCGCAGGAGAAAAGAACGGCGAGAGATGGAAGAGAGTGAGACTCAGAATATCAGGAGACCCTCTGTCAAGATGATGTACAAGGGCCACCGTAACTCCAGGACCATGGTACGCTGTCTGTTTATTGTCTCATGCATACTGTACACAAAATCCAACTTTCTGTCACTTCTTATTAGCTTATTAGTATAACATATGAACAATTGTGTAAAAAACATTAACACAGATGTTTCACTTTAATGACCTGACTGTTCGTGCAGATTAAAGAGTCGTGCTTCTGGGGGAATAACTTTGTGATGAGTGGCTCGGATTGTGGCCATATCTTCATCTGGGACAGACACACAGGAGAGCACCTGATGCTGCTGGAGGCCGACAACCATGTGGTCAACTGCCTACAGCCTCACCCTTATGACCCCAGTGAGCAAAGAAATACCTGAAAACAATAGATAGAGACCCGTTTGGATCACAGCATTTGGCTTGATGTGTTTTTTTTTTTTAACAGTTCTTGCTTCATCTGGAATTGACTATAACATCAAGCTGTGGTCGCCTTTAGAACAGTCAACGTCTTTTAACAGAGTCCTTGCTGAAGAGGTATGGACAGGGTTTTCTGCTTAATTCTGTGAAGAATGTCCTGTTTTGAGATGTAATTGAATCCCCACTAGATGGCACAAGAGCTCCCAAGTATTGTGGTTGTCTAAGCCTAAGGAGCTGTGTCTGTTTTTATAGAGGAAAATACATAAAATAGAGGCGTTTTGAGGAAGGCAGTTGTATTGGTGTTTCTGTGCCGTTGGTACAGGATTAAAGTGTTGGCAAACGTGGATCTAATTTCCTGAGTTGTTTCTGTACTGTAGGTGATTGCACGTAATGAGTTAATGCTGGAAGAGACGAGGAACACCATCACCGTCCCTGCTTCCTTCATGCTTCGAATGCTGGCATCATTAAATCACATCAGAACAGGTGAACTTCCCCATGTCCCTTTCTTAACTCACTGACTGTATACACACAGTGACATCCAACAGAGTACAAAGTGAAAATTTAAAGGTGCTTCAAATTTATCTGGTGGTTAAAATAGGTATTGCAGTCCAAAATATTGGAGAGGATTTTTTTCACCTGGCCCCTGCTCCTCAGACTTGACATACACACGCAGGTTGCCAGATGAACGAAACCAACAGGAATAAGCACACTTGATGACGAATAAAATGAAATACACTGTGTTTTCCGCCAATTGGCAACCTGGGGTGCAAAATTGCAACTGGGTAAACTGGCAGTGGGTGGGTTTCACAAACCAAAACAGACCGACATTCCGGCCGGGATGCACATTTTTGAAGGAGAGTATAAAAACATGGACGTAGTATCCGTGACGTCACCTGTAGTTTTCAGAAGAGTGCTTTTGAAGCTCAAAGTGGGCGGAGCGGGCCGTCGCCATCTTGGCAGCGCGTCACTCCCGGATCATCGAAAATGGGTAAAAAGGTGGGAGCAGGTTGCTGAAGCCAGGCCCACCTATAGCTCGACTGGAGTGTCAGCTGCCAATCCAACTGTCACTCAACTGTCCACGCCCTTAATTATGCAGAACTTTAAGGCTTAATATAATTTAAAAGGATGAGTTATAAAAAAAATTAAAAAAATTCACCCACTCACAGTTGTCATCAAGGGGAAATTAGCTATATAGACCAATATAGATTTTTTGTACTAGGCTGTAAACATGTTTTTTTTTTTTTTCTGCTGTAAAGTTGGCTATTTTAACACTACCTTTTGAAGCCAGTCGATGAATTGCAGATTTAGTCACTTCTTTGTTGGCTTCAAGAGAGATTGGGATGTTGCCGCTTGAGAAAATATTGAGATATTTTCTTAAATATCTGCAAACATTTAATGGTATTTCCATGCTTTAGTAGAATCAAAAACCTACATACAGCACCTTTGAGATAAATAATATTTAGCAATGATATTTACACTTCTTTTTTTAACTGACCAGCATTTGTCACTGGATACTTACTCCAGCATTTGGTTTTACTACCTTGAACAGGTGTCTAAATCTTTCTTCCTCTTCCCTTCTTTTATCCTCAGACCGTGTGGAGGGTGATCGTTCGGAAGGCTCCGGACAAGAGAACGAGGATGAACAGTAGCCCTTCTGCTACAAACGAGTGTTTTTTTTTTTTGCTACAGTGCACTTGAGCATTTGAGATTTGTACAAGTTACAAAATAGAGTATTTCCATGTTAGTTCTGTTTTTGGCATTATTTTTTAATGAGACTTTTCGTACTAATTACTCTATATGAGAGTAAACTGCATCTGGGGAGTTCATGCAAACAAGATGATACGCAAGAAATTTAAAGATGTGGCTAAACGGCTGGTGCTTGAGAGTATTTAAGTGCAATATTAATTTGTTAAACAGTTGAGCTTGGAACGGTGTTAAGTGTGAAACTTTATTGTAGCCTCAAATGAAGAACTCTGATGTTTGTATACCAGGAATTATGCATGTCAAACATGAGAAAATGTGTTCTCTTAGTCTTTACCATTGTTGGCTCTTTTTTCTTCTTTTTTTTTTGTCATTACATTTGTCATTGCATTGCACAGGGATCTTCTGCCTAACCCCAATCACAGGTACTAGCAATATTTGATTATCCAAACCAGCCATTATACATTGTTACACTGCAGAATGTTTATAAAAGTTTATTAAAATGAGAACCATTTTTGACTCGGTCTATACATAAAACCCACTGCTGTCTAGCCAAATGGCTGAAGCATTAGTTGGCAGGTCGTGTTTTTCTCTCTCCTATCAGCACAGATGGCCTTTGTTGTGGCAGCTGTTGGCTTGAGCATTCTGCTAAGTGACTAGTGATCGCTGGGAAAAGCTAAGATGAAATATCTCCTCGTCTAATAGCGTGCCATTCTATGCTAACCTCATTCAGCACAGTTAAGGAATGTAAGCCATTTTTAAGTGGTTTTCCACAGATTTTCGGATTAAGTTCTGGTTCCTTTTCAATCCATGTACCGGAGACATTAAAAGTGTTTGTGATTCAAACAAAACATGACTGAAAGCTTGTTGAGTACCCATAAAGAATTTAATAACACAGTACAAAAAAAAAAACATTATGTGCTGTGGTTTTCAAACAAATAGTGCAGCCAGAAGCAGCGCTGCATATGACAAAAAGGCCTATTAATATTAGTATATATAACTGACTGGCATAATGCAAAAAAAAAAAGAATGATTAATCCTTATTGAGTACATTTTCAAAGTATACTAAAACTATTAGGAACAAAAACAGATGTGAGAAGTCACTGATCAAACGTAACAAAATCTTCAAGTGCAATTATACCAGTGTCTTTCTCGCACCATTACATTCAGTCAAAACATTTTTAATCAGATTTTCCACCGAAAACTATGGATAAAACAGCATTTTACGAGGCATTCAACCTTTGATCGTGCCCAGTATCTCTCTCACATTTACATGTTAATTCAATGCCTGAAAGCAATATTTTTTTTGGCCACATCAATATAACCCAAAAGACATTTGGTATATTTTTCTATAAACCTGGTGGCACTTATAATAACTGAATATATTAACAGACCTGAAATTAAAACAGCAGAGAGGAGCTGAAGCATAATCATTCTTCCAAACAGTCAGGACGTATAAAACGGAGTGGTTACAGTTTCCTTAAAAGAAGAGAGTAAACATAATACACACAGTACCCGACCCAGGCAAAATACCTGACAATATATGAGGGCTTTAAATGATTTTAAAATAATTTTTCTGTTACAAAAGCATAACTTATTCTGGCGAGTTACACATAAATCACTGTATACTTGTAAACATGTATCTTATGTGTTCCTTGTACCTTTAAAAGCTACAGATCTGGTCCATTTACCGAGTCAAAGAACTACATGGAAGTGTCACCTATTTTTTCCTCGTGCTCTTCGTCATTATCCTCATCATCATCTTTCACTATTCCTTCATCAATGCTTTCCATCCTGAGTCTCTGTCCATCCAGGTAACGGGGAGCTCTCTGTGTGTTTCGTGCTGTGAACAGACTTGTTGGAATTTGACTCCATTCCCCGAAGAGTTGAAGCTTGGCATCGTTCTCTATAACCTTAGCCAGAGAAGACGCAAAGCTGTCCAAAGACTTGTGGATGTCTGCCATCACTTGGACTACCGAAGGGTCACCTTGAGAAAAATACATTTTAAGATGCTTCTCTGTCAAAGCTCTATAACATGCTGAGGATTAACACACACAAAAAAAAATCAACTCATTTTGCAAAGTGAAGCAAGATAATTATTATAAAATTGTAAAAATTTCTTCTGTATAACACTTTAAGATGGGACTACTGTTCTAGACATAAACTAGTATGAACAAATGTTATTTTGTGAGTTTACATTTCCTTAAATGTATCATGTAAAAATTTCCAAAATTGGCTTAACATGGCCATGACAGATAAAGACTAAGTAAATGCTCTTTCATTAATCTCAAGTTAAAACTCATAGATTTCTGTGACTATATATATATATATATATTTACTTTTGAATAGAAATAAATACTTAAATAAATAAATAAATACTTTTATTCCGCAAGGAAGCAGTAAATGGATCAGAAGTGACAGTTATGACTTTTACATTGATTTGAAATAGAACATTTTGTAACATTTTAGTATCCGTTTGAAAAAATGCATTTAAGTATTAAGCAGAACAGCCATTTTCAACATTTATAATAATAAGAAATATTTCTTGAGCACCAAATAAGCATAGAATGATTTCTGAAGGATCATATGACAATGAATAATGTTGCATGAGTAATGGCTGCTGAAAATTTATCTTTGCCATCACAGGTTTGAATTATTTTATATTATACAATTTTTAAATATAAAACAGATATTTAAAATAGTAAGAATAATACACATTTTACTGTAACAGACTTCTTGAGCATAGAATTCTGTAAATAAATAAAACACTTTTTCTTACCAACACCTAACATTTGATTAGTCATGCATTTATTATATTAAACCTAACAGAACTGGGGTCAAATTAAATTTTGAAGAGCCACTTTCTATTTGCTTGGTTTTTTACTGCAACCAACAAAGACATTTTTGCATTAGATGTAAAAGAAGAACATGTTTAGATACCTTTAGGAATCTGATCCACTTGGTCCTCGAAAGTGACAGAACTTCTCCTCTTATTGGCAGCACAGTGGGCTGAGTGGGAGGGCTCTGAGGTGTAGCTGTCCAACAGCATGACGTCTGTAGCTAGAGGGTAAATCACAGCAGGCATCTTTCAATCAAATATCAGTTTTAACACTGCTCAACACCACCCACCCACACCAGTCTGGACACTGTAGGAGAGCCGCTGAGCAGCGCCGTCTGTCTGTTACGCGATACTCATGGGCTCTGTGTTTCCTCAAATGGCACACCCCGATAACAACAGTCTGCAAGCCAATAAACCACCTCTGCTGACTGCTAAGAGCTGTGGGGGTCGATTCGGTTTGCTTTCCTTGTATTCAAAGAGGTAAGGATGCAGTATTAAAACCATGGCCTATACTGATAATTTGTTTAATTTAAAATATAGTTTTGTCGATGTAAATTAAAACAATAAAAACTAAAATCAGTCATTTTACACTGATTATTAAATTAACTGTTACTAAATTATTAGAGGTTTTAGAGAGCAACTTTAAGCATTTAATACGAAATTAAATATCCAATAACAGCTGATAATGATAACTAGTATATTGTACATTCCTGCAAAAAAAAAAAAGATATTATTACAAAATCAAAAGGGTTTTTAATAATTCTTTTAAAGGCAAAGTTCACTCAAAAATGAAAAATCGCCTCCATTTACTAAACATTTTTTTATTTTTCAAGAAAAAGAAAAAAGGAGATTTTTATTTAAGGTAAAAGTTTGTGCAGTTCTCTTTTATAAAACAAAACTTGAAATTGATGATATTGAGATTTAAAAATTATTTAAAAAGACTATAACAAAAGTATGTTTTTTTACTGTTCATTCATTTTACAAGTCTTCTAAAGCCATCTGATTTTGTGTGAGGAACAGACTTTAAGTTATTTAGGTTGTTCTTGACTGAAGGCCTTCCAGTTTGTTAGGACTCAAATCTGATTCAGTTTTCAAATACTCAAACTGATGCACGGACAATAATGTCAAACCGTATTTGTTGTATGACTTACAACTGAATGCAACACATCATGGTTAGAGTGATATTTAAGAATTACATTTACATTTATTCATTTAGCTGACGCTTTTATCCAAAGCGACTTACAATTGCTATATATGTCAGAGATCGTACGCCTCTGGAGCAACTAGAGGTTAAGTGTCTTGCTCAGGGACACATTGGTGTCAACCAGTGGATTTGAACCCAGGTCTCTCCGACCAATCGCATGCATCTTATCCACTGCGCCAATGAATAGTGACATGAATTTTAGCCTGTTCCTCATACAAAACTGATCAAGTATGACTTCAGAAATGCCATGGACTATTTTTGTGGTACTTACATGGTGCTTTTTAAAAACTGACAGGAACTGTCCCTAAAATACCTCCTTTTTTGTTCCACAGAAGAAACTAGGAAGTCATCAGGTTTGGGACAATGTGATGGTAAGTAAATGATGGCAACTTTCATTGCTGGATGGATTATTCCCTTAAACAGTTTTAAATTGACATGTTATAAATAACAGAAGGTCTACCTGAGTCCTGGGTGTAGCTGAAGCCAGTGTCTCCAGTGCTGCTTCCACGACCCAGGAGCTGCCCACCACCCACCAACATGGCCGTCAGGTGAGGAGACATTCCCAAATCTGTCAAACAACAAAGATCTTCAGACATCTCATTCATACCAAACATTAGATTATGAAGAATCCCAGGATCTAATGACAGCAGCAGCAGGCTCACCCGTTATCCGGTTAGAGATGCTAAAGAGACGAGAGGTCCGGTGCCGTATAACAAAAGACTCTCTGTAGTAGCGGTCACCAAAGCACATGCCTAACAGCTCCTTACGTACGGTCTTATTCCACAGCCCATAAATAAGTGGATGACACACGGCACTGGTGAAGGACAGCCAGGAGACCAGTGTCTCCATCTTTGAAGAAACACTGTCTTTACCCCACAGTGCTTCAGTGCTGATTACTACCACATATGGACCCCAAGTGGTCAGAAACGTCCCCAAAACCACCAGAATGGTGACGAAAGCCTTGCATTGGCTCCCAGAGTAGACCAGACTCTTGCGACTTCCGTTAGAAGATGTGGAAGTATTGGAGTTCTTGCGACCATTCTTCTGAGAACTGGACTCCTCTTGAGGCACCACCACACTTCCGCAGTAAACCTTGCGAGCTTTGATGCGGGCCACGCGGAAGATGACGCCGTAGCAGACCAGCATGGCCGCCAGCGGCAGAAGGCAGCACCACGTAACCCAGAAGGCAGTATAGCTGATTTCCTTGTGCCAAGCCACTGTACAGGTCCACTTGAAGCGGTCAAACTCAAAGGCGGACCAACCGAAAAGTGGCGGCAGGCATCCGACCAGGGAGTGGAGCCACACATAAACGATTGCGACCACAGCTCGGTTTCCCGTGATTTTCATGGGGTAGATCATGGGATATAAAACAGCATAGTACCTAGAACGAGACAGATTTACATTTACATTTATTCATTTAGCTGACGCTTTTATCCAAAGCGACTTACAGTTGCTATATATGTCAGAGGTCGCACGCCTCTGGAGCAACTAGGGGTTAAGTGTCTTGCTCAGGGACACATTGGTGTCTCACAGTGGATTCAAACCCGGGTCTCTCACACCAATGGCATCCACTGTGCCAACACCACCCCAGATATTGATCTAAAACAGATACAGTTCAATTATTCCCTCATGATAGACACATGACTAGCTGCCAGAAATAAAGCAGAGTGTGGCTTTTAGGTTTGTGTATTGATAAAGGTAAATAGGTCTCGTATTTTTCAGTGTGCATCTTGTTTATAAAAACAGTGGATCTGTTTGAGCAAGACTGGATTTAAATGTCATGGCATGTCATTTTCTGTCTGTCTTTGATTTATTTTAAAACATATTCAAATGCAATTCAAATGCAAATGCAATTCACTCCAAACATCCAATGTTTTTAATTTCTGTACTGGATTTTCTATTAATATTTAAAGTAAAGTTTGTCCACCAATTCAGAATCACACAGTCCAATCGAAATTCTGAAAAAAATTAAAACCGGAAATCATATGACAGAGAGGACGAATGCAAACCTTTATGATCTTGTTGTCAAGGTCAATTACTCTTAAAAAAAAAAAAAATCTAGCAAATAATTTTGACATTGTAACTTTTAAATAAAAAAAATGTAACTGTAAATTTAACTGACACGGCAAGGTTAGTCCAGGCTGTCAAATGTCATGTTGTGTGACTTTCATAAATTATATGTATTACTTATTGTATTATGAATAAATTATAAATATTGGTAAAAAAATTAAAAACAATATTAAGATCTGTACACTTGCATGTATAAGGAAAATATGTTATCACTTTTTAGAGTCATTAAATTTAAACTTTAACACTAACCATTAGTTCCTTTTCTTTATCATAAACACTCCTATAAACCCTTATTTACAAGGATTCCTCAAACTGTAGGATATGCTTACATAACGACTGACCTGTCAATGGCAATGGCTCCCAGTGTGAGCATGCTGGATGAGCTGACGAGTAGATGGAGCAGTGCTGTGAAGTTACACCAAACCACTCCAAACATCCAATCCCGACGCACCGAGCTGGCCGCAACGAAGGGCAGCGTTAGGACAGACAGCAGCAAATTGGACAAAGTCAGGCTGAAGACAAACTTGTTACTGGAGTCAGTAAGTAGGGCTTCTTATATAGGGTCACCACAATGACCAGATTCCCCAGACATGCCAGTATGGCTATGATGATGATAGAGACAGACTCCAGGACCACGAGCCCGTCGTCGTCCAGGCCGTTAGTGGAGTTATCCACTGCTGTCCCATTCTTAGAGCGATTCATTATAGGAGGCTGCTGGGTACCCAGGACTGGACGGACATGTTGATGAACTACAAGATATGAGAGGAAATACAGTCTGATAAAAGCTGTCTGGAAAATCTGAATGCTTCAAGATGAAGAAATGATCTGGTGTGGTGGGTTCATTCAAGGGTGTCCCCATAAAGTACTACAAAGCTGTAAAGCTGATTTTGTTTGTACAATACATTGTGCAAATGTGGATTACGCACATTGTTACAATATGCTGTTTGTTAAGAACTGGGCTATAGTCTGAAGAGACTGCTCAGATTTTAAGACGTCTACCAATTTAGAATCACAGGATGTAAAATGAAACATGATTGATAACTATATGCATGCTTTACTGTAGACAACATTACGTTTGCAATACAATCATAAGTCATTAAATAAAATATAAAAAACAAAGAAACTAAAAAAAAACAATACAAATCAGAGCAAATGTTTAGACACTTAAGGCACACTTAATATGTATCACTGCATTAGATAAATACATAAGAATTTATACTCTTAGCATTATTATATAATACAAAAAATTGCACACTTCAGGTAAATATATCACATAAGGAAAAACTTTATGTAGATCCATTTAAGTTAAAATCTAATGCAATGAATTTCATATAGTTTCTGTGCAGCTTAAGTATCCAAAATGCGTTTGGGGCCACTGGATGTGGATCATCTGTCATGCCTCTTCAATAAATCGTTCACCATGATGCACGTCCAATGAACACACACAGCCTATGAGCACAGCAATGTGACCAGCTAGCGGACAGTGCGAGAGATTCCATCTCTATTTTTCCAACAACAGCGATATTTTGCATTGCACAAAAATGTGTTTCCGTGCATTTCGATTTAAAATTGCATAATTTATCCTAATGCAATGATATATGCAAGGATAACGTACCAGTTTTCCAGGCCAGGCGATATCCCTCTCTAGTCCAGCACTAGTAACTTTCTCCGGCAGGCTTTGTTAGTCTGCGACGACTAACTTTAATCCAAAAACTCTCACCGCTTGCAAGATGCTGAGTTTGCTTCCACACGCTTTCGCGGAACAAAAATGCTTCCCGGAGACGCATGCTCAAAGTTTCAACGCAGTTACAAAGTATTAAATGATCCAGGGATGTTCATTTGTTGCGGCTGCTGCGGTCGGCGGTGAATAAAGAGGCGCTGCTGACGTCACAATGGCGTCGGAAATCCTCTTGAAAACTTCCCTCCATCTCGACTGCAGACAGTCCAGACTCTACTCTGCAATGTTCTCATGGGGAATCATATTTGCAAAAAATGTTTTGTAATTTTTTTTTGTGTTCACCAAAAATATCTACACATGTCAAAATTAATAGTTAGATTTAGCTATGCTTATAACAACAGCAAAACAATTTGACGAAATCTATCTATCTATCTATCTATCTATCTATCTATCTATCTATCTATCTATCTATCTATCTATCTATCTATCTATCTATCTATCTATCTATCTATCTATCTATCTATCTATCTATCTAATATTACCTAAGCATAAAGGCTTGTGTGTGTGTGTGTGTGTGTGTTGGACTGACTGCGCAGACATTAATTCAACACTAGGTGGCATATGCGTGCTGTAAACTGTTGGAAGACATTCAAAAATGACTGCATTCATCCACCTCATATTTTAGGAAATATTGAATTAAATTATTTAGATGCGCTTTAAAAAAAGATTTCGCATTTATTTATTTTATATATTTAATTACAACACATAAAATAAAAACTATTGTCATATCATTGAAAGCACAGTGTTTATTCAAAATCACAACCAAGCAGCTCAATCCTCATAGTAATGGACTTCTGCCATTGTTTTGGAATAATCCGGATGAATTTGGAAAATATTGGAGGGTAGATGTAGTTCTTTACTTTGCCATTGTTATCTGTGTTGCCTTGAAATGTCTGTGAAAATAAAAGAAAATATATTTTTTCTCAGTCTTAAAACATAAAACACTGGTTAGATGTGTGCAGAAACTTGTTCCAATCCTGAAAAGTGAGACCAATTACCTTTTGTTCATAGTCCTCATCATCCGTGTACTTTGTCCATCTCATGCCATCTTCACTGTACTCCAGAGAATATGTTGTCACAAACATCTCATTGCCATATGATTTGGCCCCCTGTGTTATAATTCCGGTTATCTTCTTTATGTCCTTGAGTTCCACCTGGATCCATGGCTGAATGTCATTGTTCTGTAAATTACAAACAGTTTATTAAGGCTTGAGGTTTGAAGTGTAGTAAATGCCTTTAAGGGTTTCATTTATGAGGTAGATCTTAGTTACCTTGGCTCGCCATGCATTGACAGTCCCATATTTATTTAAGCGTGCATACCAAGGATGCCACTGGCCAGAGTACCAATGGGTGGCCACAGAACTGGCAGTGATTTGAGCATCTGTAATGACACCACTTTCCATTCCCAATGGCACAGAGCAACCTGCCAGCACAAGAGGAGGATTTGTAAAATGGAACTGAACTGTATTGTGTCTTATAAGGCAGTATGAGAAAACAAAATCTGTCTAATTTTTGTTCATACCATCAAGCTCACAACCATAGTACTCCAAACGGACAGTTGGGTAGTTGTAAGAATGTAAAGGATACAGCCTCACATATCGACCAATCAGAGGTGGGAAAAATATATTCTCCTTCGTGTCATAAGCTTCGCTGTTTCCTTCAAAAGTCTGTTGGGCATTGAAAAACACAGTGCAGATCTTATGGGCTGTTCACACAGAATGTTTTGATTTAGTTTAAAAAGAATGAAAAAAAGAATAAAAAATCCCTAGGCATGTTAAAACAATTAATTTGATGCAGTTTCTTGGTACATGAAGACAGTCTAGTATAGTGCAGTTCTTCTCAACCAATGTCTATACCAATGTTCAAATGTCCCACATCTCTAGTTTTGGATTCAAAACCTATTTTAATCAACATGCACTTCTCGATTCTGTAAATTGAACTACAATAATTATAATTAAAATTTAAATAATATAATTTCAGGATATCATGCGTTTTAGTAGATGCATTAGTTCCCCCATTTTTTTTCAGATCTTGATATAATTAGTAAATGTAATGTAGTATATTCATCATACAAAAGCCCATGGTGTTAGATTTTATGAGTTTACATTACTTTGTACCAGATCTAGAAATAACACTACATTAAATAGGGAGTCTGGGTTTTCCAAGACTGTGGGAACCCTGGTTCATCAAAGGAAGCAAACTGTTGTTGAGAATTATAAATATCGTTGTGAAAACATCCTTATGCTGAAATGTACATTCACTTTATAACCACATAGAAATGGTCACTTGCCTTTCTGATGGTATCGCTGTCTCCCTTGTAGAAAGTCCACTTCTTTTTGTCAGTGCTGTAGGAAATGGTGTAGTTCAGCACAAAATTATGTGCTAACAATTGCTTGGCTCCTTGTGTGGCAACTTTACTAATCACTACCGGCCTCTGGAAGTCCACCTGGAATACAGGATACAAGCCTCTTCAAATAACTAGCCATTAGCATTTATTTATTTATGGGCTAATTGTCTGCACAGCATTATGAGTGGTTACCTGAATGTACTGTCCTGTCTTTGTTGTACTCCATGCATTGTATTTCCCTGTATTATGTAGTCTGGCCAAATGAGGATACCATTGTCCTTAGAAACAGTTTAAATGTGTTAATAATGTGACCCTGACCATGCTACATGAAAAGCTATACTTTCAAATCTTACCTCTATAGTCAGATGCTGTTATGTGTTCATCTTTCACAGTTCCAGAGATGAAACCAAGAGGATGATCACAGACTGCAACAGACCAGCTAAGATTTTAAGACCTGACAGAATCAAATGTTTTCTTGTAATAAGATCAGCATGATAAATGACTGTGTATGATACCCTTATCTAACACAAGGAATAACGTCTGCATTCCCCTCTGCTGTGACAGTCCAACTTCAGACTCCAGCTGCCAGAGACCAGGCTTTGAAGGCAACATTTCCAGTGTGACAAATCCACCTAAATGACGGGATCTGAGAGTGAATGGCCTTTCTACAGTAGATGATCTAGATAAGTAAGTATCTTCTAACACCACTACACACCTGGTAAAAGTGGGTAAACACCCTGACGGTGGTCCTTTAACTCCTTATTTATGAACGTTTGACCATGGAAATGGACACTGTGGAGGTCTTTAGGAGAGCCCATGTTGATCAGATGCCACTTCGCTAGCTGATTTGTGTACATTCGCAATCCTTTGAGACTGTAGATAATACCATTGATAGCTGACAAAAATAAAATAATATATATATTATTTGTTCTCGATACTGGCTTCAGTTTATTTAGTATTAATCCAATGATAAAGACTGTAGTATAAATACCCCATTACAATTAAAATAATGGAGATAAAAAAGCTGAAGATAAACAGTTTTCTTACCGTCAAACTTTAATTTATTTGTAAAATTTGGATCCATGACTGCTCTTTTGTTTTTCCTTTCAATCCTCTCCCGATTCTCCTCGTAGTACCAGCTCTTATTCTCATCAAACGTCATAAAGAGCAGGACAAACTCTCTTCTGCCCAGAGGCTTTTCATCCAATGTACCCTTCCTGCACACCAGAAGCGGTCCAATCAGCCCAGAGTTTATATCTCTCTCCTATGCAAGAAAAGAATTGAATTGTTAAGTTGAAATTAATAATAGTTGTTTGGCACCTCTTTGTTATTACAATTGAGTTATGGACAGCCCTCATGGAGCAATCTTTAGTTAAGTGGAAAATTAGGAACCATTCATGCTTACCGGATTCACTGCAGAGTAATAAGTCCACGTTCGACAGTCAGATTCATTATTTTGAGGCCCAGATTTGGAATTTATAGTCCACATGTAGATAAAGGTGCTGTTGGGTTGTACGGCATCGTCCTGTTTGTACCAGTATGGTGACTCATCTTCGTAACTCAGGCCTTCCATTTGTTTTAAATACTTAACTCCATTTGCATGCAAAGAGTATGGACGGCTGGCAAGATTCCTAAAAAATACCTAGCACGAAAACAGGAATGTAGTTGTTTATGTTTTTGTTTAATGCTGATTTGCTTGTAATCTTATTTTTTGTGCACAAGTATGTTCACATATTCAGTGATCTACCATAACAGTCTGATCAACTTCAGCTTTAATGACCGGACCCAAAATTCCCAGGTGTTCATCCATTTCCCCTCTGATGTCTCGGATACTAAAGGTGCTGTCCAGGTACTTTCTGAACACCGCTTTTTTGAAAGATGTGGGCCTCTCTTTCTGAGATGATCTATCAGGCCTCCTTTGCAGACATAAAAGTGATTTCACAAATAGGTTATACACTTTTAGATTCAAATATTCATGCTTTTTGTTTCTAGAAATGCAAAATGTGGATTATTTGAAATACATGACGCCAACAGTACCTCTGCCCATAACCAGCATAATCCCATTCTTCCTCTTCAACTGTGATGAAAAAAGTTCTGGTTTTCTTGTCTCCAGCAATTTTTAAGAAATGCTGGGATGTTACATCAAGCGCTGGGCTTTGAATATCTGCTGTTTTGCTATAAGGGTCTTTGTACTCTATATATTCATATTCTTCTGGGGTATCAACCATAGCATCAAAATCTTCATTCTGCTCATGTTTTGGAACGTATAACTCATAATCATTGAAATCGCGTCTTGGCACTCCTATGACAATGGATTTCTTCATCAGGTCTTCCTCGCTAGAGATAGGCCTGCTTCCCCGTGGGGTCAACCCAGAAGGTCCAAAACCTCTTGGAGAAAAACCCTTTGGAGAAACATCAGAAGGTGGCTGTGGCTTATACTCTTTCCTTTTCTTCGTCTTCATGCCATATCCCTTTCTCGGCTTTACCCTCTGGTGAACTACTTTTTTTTTCTTTTCGGTCTTTGGTTTATTTGCTGCAGAATTGTCTGAGATGTATTTGTTCATGTGATCTGGGATTTCAATATGAACCAGTTCGTGGTTGCCTTCATAACCCCAGTGCTCTTCTTTTGGATAGAGATGAGATGTGAGTATGGCCTCACTGTGATTGTTCTTCAGATAGATGACTACTTCCTCTTCACTTTCGCTTTCTGAGCCGTTTTTCGTGCTTGAAACATTGAAAGGGCCAAGAGAAAAGGACATATTCTTCGTACTGTCTGAAGAAAAGAGCTCTGATGCATTTCTCAAAATTTCACTGTGAGATTTCATTGTAGCATTAGTGGATGATGTTTCGTTCTCTGTTATTTCAGATTCAAGGTCGAGACTGGAATCAGACAAAGTTGCATTTGAAGAGTCAGACTCGTTGCTTTGCAAAGTGCCGTTTCTCAAAGGCGAAGACAAACTGAGATTAAAAATGTTCTCAGTTTCAGAATTTATCTGCGAAAACATCTCACCGGTGTAATTCACCTTTGTGCTGTTGAGTTCTTGAATCCTTGTTGTGTTTTCATTTAATTCACCAATCTCCTCTGGTGTGTCCATTGGTGAGACATTATATTCTACAACAGTCTTATAATCTGTTAAAACTTCAGAGGTAAGACCACCATTCAGAAGCACAAAATCCTCCTCAGTTTGTGTCTTCGAGCTGTTGGAGAGAGAATCAGGACTAGGCACATGGTATATGAAGACGTGTCCCGAACTATCATGGTCACCATGCGCTAAGTCAGAGTTATTTTTAGTGTTTGCCTCTTTTTGAATTACTGTTTTGTTGACTAAAGTTTGGTTTGAAATCAAGAGGTTTGATTCAGAAGAATTTAGAGATGGACTGTCACCTTCCATGGTAATGTTTCTGTCACCAACTGGAGCATCAGATGAAGTGATACTGGTATTAGTGGGGAAAATGTGCGTTTCATTCATTGTGTGGGTGATGTTGGTTTCAATTACCGGAGAACGAGAAGTATTCACAGAGACTCTGTCTGTCTCCAATGATGAACTGACATTTTCCACATGAGTAGTAAAATCAGGGACGCTGTCTCTGTCAAATGATGAACTGACATTTTCTACATGAGTAGTAAAATCAGGGACATTGTCTCTGTCAAATGATGAACTGACATTTTCTACCTGAGTAGTAAAATCAGGGACACTCTCTCCCTCCAGTGATGAACTGACATTTTCTACAAGAGTAGTATAAGCAGAGAAACTGTCTGTCTCCAATGATGAACTGGCATTTTCTACTATATTGGTATTTATTTCAGTATCCAGAGTAACATTTGTGGAGACACTTTCCGTTTCATTCACTGGCTTTGTTGATGCACTGCGTACTTTTCTTTCTATAACTGGAGGATTTGAGATAACACTGTCCGTATCATTGTTTGACATGACCTCTGGTTTGGAATCAGAAATGCTTGTCATGTTTAGCAATGGTTCTTTTGTGCTTTCATTCAAGACTTTATTTGAAAATTGTCTCTTGTCCAAACCAGCCTCCTCAGTTGATAAACCATGAATCTGATTGAAAGATGCGAAAGTAGCATTGTGTGATTTGTCCAACTCATCGCTTGGGGCCGGGCTTTTTGTCTCAGTAGTCGGCAATAAACCATCATCAAAATCTAGTATCGAAAAGTCAAGTAACTCAACATCATCTTTAAAGTTTTTTAATGTCCTCAAGCCAAATTCTTCTGCATAATTATCAGTGTCCTCATCAACCACGATAGGGATTATTTGTTTTGGTTCCTCTTTCTTAATATCACTGATGGGCGCAGGTTTCCATACAGTGAATTTTTCTGGTTCATAATCATACTCCATTACGTAATCTCTGAAGCATTCAAGGTCCTTGAATTTCACCCTCATCCCTTTCGTGGAATCGTGAGAGTTCAGTGATGCTAAAAGCCAAATACCTATAAGGTGAAGTATGCTGAGTTTAAATTCATAGTTTTTGTTAAATATATTTCTTTGTATAGTCAGTAACAATGTCTTAAAATTAGTCCATAATAAACCATTTGGATACTCACCAATATTAAGCATGTTCATAGTGATAGTTTCTCCAGTCATGGGAAATAGACTGAGCATATCCTCTTCTCTGTTTTTTAGCTCAAATGTATGGCCATAAAAAGTGGCGGTCTGGATGTAATCTTGTTCGCCAACACTAGATACATGCCAGGTCACAATTTCACCATTACAAAATCCCAATTCTTGGCCACTTTCATAGACATAGCCATTGATTGCTGCAAAAGTTGATGCAATAAATACATAATACAAATACAATATGAATCAACAACACTAATATAATAAATATCAGAAAATCACTCACTGTGCATAACATTAGATTTGTAAAACTCTGGATCATCTCTTTTAACCCTTTTGGGGTCACTGCAGTATGTGTTAATGTTCTCATCATGGTACCAGCTCTTGTTCTCATCAAAAACAGTAAACATGGCATGCTGTTCTTTGTCTGCTTTCAGCTAAAAAAGAGAAACGCTTTGCTATTTAGACAGAATGTTAACCATCATAAAGTCACACCTCATAATTAATTTATTCAAAACACTACAAAATTAGCAGCTCCATTAAGTGTTGCTCACATTTTGATGTTAGCTTGTCACTAAGATAAGACTGTGAAACTTTAAGCTCAAAAATACATCTACCACTCAAATATTAGTTAAAATGTAATTTATAGTTGTGTGATATGACATGATATGACATCATTTCTGCTGTGCTGGATTACATTTTTCTCAGTTTTGCAATATCTGTGAAGGATACAGACAATGCTGCCCTATATTTTGTGCAAAAAGGTAGCATATGAGGCAAAATTACTTGCTGCCTACTCTTTGGAACAGTCTTCCAAAAGAGGGTGTTTCAGTGCCTTAAACAGTGATATTGTATAGAAATTATTCTTTAGTTTCATTTCAACCACTCAGTGCTCTAATACTGAATTTTGCACATGAAAAGGAGTTACCTGGACATTCTTTTTGTTGAGGGACTGGCTCTTACAGATGAGAAGAGGACCCACAAGACCAGAAGCAATGTCTCGAGGAGTGTCCACTGCACTGTGGTACATCCTGGTCAGACATCTGGGGTCACTGTCCGTTGGTGTATCTTCCTCAGACACACTCCATGTATATGTGTAATTCTGACCTGGTTGAATCCCGTGTATCTGGTTCCCTTTCAAATGAACAGCAATTATATTTAGCACGTTCTCGTATCAGCCATGCTTACTTTTGGTATTTTATGATTTTACAGGTATCTTTTCATTGATAAAGAACTTTAGAGATTAGGGCTGCATGATATTGGAGAAAAAACTGAGATTGTGCTCTTTTGTATTTTACTGGGATCTATATTGTACATTAAGTTTTTCCCCAGATGGCTTGAATAGTTATATGTCAGCACATATATCTCCTCACAATGTTGTCTGCTGATTTAAATTAAGATGCATATATAAATTTTATGCATGTATAGTGTAGAATTGATGAAATATAAATTCATAAATATCAAACAAACCTTCTGCTGGATAACTGGCTCCTTCTGCTGCTTTATCAATGGTCAGTCCATGAGGATAGATACTGTACGGTCGTGATGCTTTGTTTTTAAAGACAATCTATAGGAACATCATCACAATCATCATGTATCCTGACCAGAAACATTAAATATGTTCTTAACCCAAAAATAAAATAAAATAGCAATGATTAGAGCGGTGATTATGTGAGAAGCTTTATACCTTTATGACATCTCTGATTTGAGCTCTTATCACCGGCCCGAGAATCCCAAGCTCTTTCTTCCTCTGCTTATCTTCTGCTCTCTCTTTAAACGTGCCATCTTTATACTGAGTAAATACTGCTTTTTTGTATTTTTTACCTATTCGCTGAGGCCCCTGCTTTAAATATTTGGATCGGAAATCCCTTAGTGGATAAAAGTGAGATAAAACATTTAGAATGGAGCTCAGACAAAGACATGTCCTATTGATGAATCACTGTACACATACCCATCCATGTTGTCTTTCATATTTGGAGCATAATCCCAGGTGACCTCTTCTGCTGCTATGTAGTAGGTCCACACTTGACTTTCTTGTTTCTGTTGGATGGTAAGCCGTCTCTTTGGTGCCGTGTACTCATCACACGTCTTGATATTTAGGTATCCATGCAAACCAGCTGCAAATATGACATCAACATATGGCACTGTAATCACTCTTATAAAGTACAAACTGTCAGCATTAATAGTGATTCTACAAAGCTATGAAGTAGAGACTATATATATTGATGTTTTAAATAATTAATTCATGAAATCTTGCGGTTTTTCGGGTAGTTTTTACCTTCCAAGTGCCTGCTAATGTGAGAGGAAATAAGCCAGCGGCCGGGGTGGATACCATTCATACTGGCACTGGTGGCAGTTCCACTAATGATGCCAATAGATGAGGTTTTGTGGCCATCATGCAGCAGGGCTTGCCCATTGAAGTGCACAGAGAAGAGCTCTGGCTCAGAGCTCATTCCCAGCAGGTGCCAGCTGACTTTGGAGTGGGCACAGATGTCCAGATCTGGAGGACGACAAGGAGGAGTTTTACATCTCAGTAGATTTGCAGAAATGATGTTATGTGTGAAAAATATAAAACCGACCTGGTATAGAGCCATTTGTGTAGCCATTTATAGTGTATTTCACATTGTGTGCCTGTTCAGGGCCCCCAGTGCTGTACCAGCTCTTGTTCTCATCAAACACGCCAAACAACAGCACAGCCTCCTGATGGAAATGAAGCTGATTTCCGGAGCCGTCTAGGGTGCCTGTGGGACAAAGACACATTAATCATCTAGACAAAACAGAGCTGTTTATAGTGTGTCATGTGTCATTTCTGGGAAACTCAAACGTGTATAGGGTAAACTTTAATAAAACATTTTTTTATTAAAGTAAATAAATAAACACATCTGCATTTTTTTATTTATTGAATAATTAATTAATTAATAAATTTTTCCTCAAAAGTCATGGTTTGAGTTCCATAATCGAAATTGGGGAAAGAAATGTTCTGTGGTTTGACATTTGAAAGCAAATAAATCAGGATTATTTGAGATATATTATTTGAGATATTTTTAAAGAAATTAAATAATTGTTATTAATTATAATGAAATTATTATCATTAGATAATTTTTGTTTCAGTGTACAATAGTATTATTACTAGTAAAATATTCCAAAATTGATTTCACTATAGATCCACTTTAAATCCACTTTTCCATTTTAAAGCCTATATTTTGACATTTTTATACCCACTAACTCCTGCAGCCTTCTAGCCAAATTCACTTACATAAAATATATGTTACTGTACAAATCTACTGTACAAAGTAACAAATAGGCAATACTGGGTAGTAACTGATATAATCTGGATTACAATCAGATTCCAAAAATTAAGCACTTGTTCTTAAAACATCACATTTGAATGTTTAAGGATCTCTGACATTAATGGTCACATGACATCCAGGTAAAATGAACGAATGAACGAATGAATGAATGAACGAATGAATGAATAATTAATAAGAGCGTAGCCATTCAGTAAATGTGTTGAGATGAGATTTAGTGGTCAAGAGTAGGCATCTTAACTCATCTAAGCATAAATGTCATAATAAACATCACATTATAAATCCAGGATCTGTTTTTTGCTTCACATACCTTTCTTGCAGATCAACATTGTGCCTATTAACCCTGTATTGTAGTCCTTGACTATGTCAAAGTGGGAAAAGTATGTGTAGGTGATGCATGGGGGGTCCGCATCCATAGGGGCCACCTCAGACGTCACCTCCCATTGGTATGTGTGCTCTTGTCCGGGTAAAATTACAT